>NC_082726.1:329559-659118 GCF_030144855.1 Hypanus sabinus | reverse complement strand
GGTGTTTGTGGGTCTGTGTGGTGATGTTGGTGTGGATGGGTCTGTGTGGGGATGTTGGTGTGGGTGGGTCTGTGTGGGGATGTCGGTGTGGGTGCGTCTGTGTGGGGATGGTGGAGTGGGTGGGTCGGTGTGGGGATGTTGGTGTGGATGGGTCTGTGTGGGGATGTTGGAGTGGGTAGGTCGGTGTGGGGATGTTGGTGTGGATGGGTCTGTGTGGGGATGTTGGTGTGGATGGGTCTGTGTGGGGATGTCGGTGTGGGTGGGTCTGTGTGTGGATGTCGGTGTGGGTGGTTCTGTGTGTGGATGTTGGAGTGGGTGGGTCTGTGTGGGGATGTCAGTGTGGGTGGGTCTGTGTGGGGATGTTGGAGTGGGTGGGTCGGTGTGGGGATGTTGGTGTGGATGGGTCTGTGTGGGGATGTCGGTGGGGGTGGGTCGGTGTGTGGGTGGGTCTGTGTGGGGATGTCGGTGTTTGTGGGTCTGTGTGGTGATGTTGGTGTGGATGGGTCTGTGTGGGGATGTCGGTGTGGGGATGTTGGTGTCGGTGGGTCTGTGTGGTGATGTTGGTGTGGGTGGGTCTGTGTGGTGATGTTGGTGTGGGTGGGTCTGTGTGGGGATGTTGGTGTGTGTGGTTCTGTGTGGTGATGTTGGTGTGGATGGGTCTGTGTGTGGATGTTGGTGTGGGTGGGTCTGTGTGTGGATGTTGGTGTTTGTGGGTCTGTGTGGTGATGTCGGTGTTTGTGGGTCTGTGAGGGGATGTTGGTGTGGGTGGGTCTGTGAGGGGATGTTGGTGTGGGTGGGTCTGTGTGGGGATGTCGGTGTGGGTGGGTCTGTGTGGGGATGTCAGTGTGGGTGGGTCTGTGTGGGGATGTCGGTGTGGGTGGGTCTGTGTGGGGATGTCGGTGTTTGTGGGTCTGTGTGGGGATGTCGGTGTGGATGGGTTGGTGTGGGGATGTTGGTGGGGGTGGGTCTGTGTGGTGATGTTGGTGTGGATGGGTCTGTGTGGGTATGTTGGTGTGGGTGGGTCTGTGTGGGGATGTCGGTGTGGGTGGGTCTGTGTGGGGATGTCGGTGTGGGTGGGTCTGTGTGGGGATGTTAGTGTGGGTGGGTCTGTGTGGGGATGTTGGTGTGGGTGGGTCTGTGTGGGGGTGTCGGTGTGGGTGGGTCTGTGTGGAGATGTTGGTGTGGGTGGGTCTGTGTAGGGATGTTTGTGTGGGTGGGTCTGTGTGGTGATGTTGGTGTGGGTGGGTCTGTGTGGTGATGTTGGTGTGGGTGGGTCGGTGTGGGGATGTCTGTGTAGATGGGTCTGTGTGGGGGATGTCGGTGGGGGGTGTGTCGGTGTGTGGGTGGGTCTGTGTGGGGATGTCGGTGTGGGTGGGTCTGTGTGGGGATGTTGTTGTGGGTGGGTCTGTGTGGGGATGTCGGTGTGGGTGGGTCTGTGTGGGGATGTCGGTGTTTGTGGGTCTGTGTGGTGATGTTGGTGTGGATGGGTCTGTGTGGGGATGTTGGTGTGGGTGGGTCTGTGTGGGGATGTCGGTGTGGGTGGGTCTGTGTGGGGATGTTGGAGTGGGTGGGTCGGTGTGGGGATGTTGGTGTGGATGGGTCTGTGTGGGGATGTTGGAGTGGGTGGGTCGGTGTGGGGATGTTGGTGTGGATGGGTCTGTGTGGGGATGTCGGTGTGGGTGGGTCTGTGTGGGGATGTCGGTGTGGGTGGGTCTGTGTGGGGATGTTGGAGTGGGTGGGTCGGTGTAGGGATGTTGGTGTGGATGGGTCTGTGTGGGGGATGTCGGTGTGGGTGGGTCGGTGTGTGGGTGGGTCTGTGTGGGGATGTCGGTGTGGGTGGGTCTGTCTGGGGATGTCGGTGTTTGTGGGTCTGTGTGGTGATGTTGGTGTGGATGGGTCTGTGTGTGGATGTTGGTGTGGGTGGGTCTGTGTGTAGATGTTCGTGTTTGTGGGTCTGTGTGGTGATGTCGGTGTTTGTGGGTCTGTGAGGGGATGTCGGTGTGGTTGGGTCTGTGTGGGGATGTCGGTGTGGGTGGGTCTGTGTGGGGATGTCAGTGTGGGTGGGTCTGTGTGGGGATGTCGGTGTGGGTAGGTCTGTGTGGGGATGTCGGTGTGGGTGGGTCAGTGTGGGGATGTCGGTGTTTGTGGGTCTGTGTGGGGATGTCGGTGTGGATGGGTTGGTGTGGGGATGTTGGTGTGGGTGGGTCTGTGTGGGGATGTCGGTGTTTGTGGGTCTGTGTGGGGATGTCGGTGTTTGTGGGTCTGTGTGGGGATGTTGGTGCGGATGGGTTGGTGTGGGGTTGTTGGTGGGGGTGGGTCTGTGTGATGATGTTGGTGTGGATGGGTCTGTGTGGGGATGTTGGTGTGGGTGGGTCTGTGTGGGGATGTTGGTGTGGGTGGGTCTGTGTGGGGATGTTGGTGTTTGTAGGTCTGTGTGGGGATGTCGGTGTTTGTGGGTCTGTGTGGTGATGTCGGTGTTTGTGGGTCTGTGTGGTGATGTTGGTGTGGGTGGTTCTGTGTGGTGATGTTGGTGTGTGTGGGTCTGTGTGGGGATGTCGGTGTGGGGATGTTGGTGTGGGTGGGTCTGTGTGGTGATGTTGGTGTGGGTGGGTCTGTGTGGTGATGTTGGTGTGGGTGGGTCTGTGTGGGGATGTCGGTGTGGTGATGTTGGTGTGGGTGGGTCTGTGTGGGGATGTCGGTGTGGGTGGGTCTGTGTGGTGATGTTGGTGTGGATGGGTCTGTGTGTGGATGTTGTTGTGGGTGGGTCTGTGTGTGGATGTTGGTGTTTGTGGGTCTGTGAGGGGATGTTGGTGTGGGTGGGTCTGTGAGGGGATGTCGGTGTGGGTGGGTCTGTGTGGTGATGTCGGTGTTTGTGGGTCTGTGAGGGGATGTTGGTGTGGGTGGGTCTGTGAGGGGATGTCGGTGTGGGTGGGTCTGTGTGGGGATGTCGGTGTGGGTGGGTCTGTGTGGGGATGTCGGTGTTTGTGGGTCTGTGTGGGGATGTCGGTGTGGATGGGTTGGTGTGGGGATGTTGGTGGGGGTGGGTCTGTATGGTGATGTTGGTGTGGATGGGTCTGTGTGGTGATGTTGGTGTGGGTGGGTCTGTGTGGGGATGTTGGTGTTTGTGGGTCTGTGTGGGGATGTCGGTGTTTGTGGGTCTGTGTGGTGATGTCGGTGTTTGTGGGTCTGTGTGGTGATGTTGGTGTGGGTGGGTCGGTGTGGGGATGTTGGTGTGGGTGGGTCTGTGTGGGGATGTCGGTGTCGGGATGTTGGAGTGGGTGGGTCTGTGTGGTGATGTCGGTGTGGGTGGGTCTGTGTGGTGATGTTGGTGTGGGTGGGTCTGTGTGGTGATGTCGGTGTGGGTGGGTCTGTGTGGTGATGTTGGTATGGGTGGGTCTGTGTGGGGATGTCGGTGTCGGGATGTTGGAGTGGGTGGGTCTGTGTGGTGATGTTGGAGTGGGTGGGTCTGTGTGGGGATGTCGGTGTGGGTGCGTCTGTGTGGGGATGTGGGTGTTTGTGGGTCTGTGTGGGGATGTTGGTGTGGGTGGGTCAGTGTGGGGATGTCAGTGTGGGTGGGTCTGTGTGGGGATGTCGGTGTGGGTGGGTCTGTGTGGGGATGTTGGTGTGGGTGGATCTGTGTGGTGATGTTGGTGTGGGTGGGTCTGTGTGGGGATGTTGGTGTGGGTGGGTCGGTGTGGGGATGTTGGTGTGGATGGGTCTGTGTGGGGGATGTTGGTGGGGGTGGGTCGGTGTGTGGGTGGGTCTGTGTGGGGATGTTGGTGGGGGTGGGTCTGTGTGGGGATGTTGGTGGGTGTGGGTCTGTGTGGGGATGTCGGTGTGGGTGGGTCGGTGTGGGGATGTCGGTGTTTGTGAGTCTGTGTGGGGATGTTGGTGTGGGTGGGTCTGTGTGGTGATGTTGGTGTGGGTGGGTCTGTGTGGGGATGTTGGTGTGGGTGGGTCGGTGTGGGGATGTTGGAGTGGATGGGTCTGTGTGGGGGATGTCGGTGGGGGTGGGTCGGTGTGTGGGGATGTCGGTGGGTGTGGGTCTGTGTTGGGATGTCGGTGTGGGTGGGTCTGTGTGGGGATGTTGGTGGGGGTGGGTCTGTGTGGGGATGTTGGTGGGTGTGGGTCTGTTTGGGGATGTCGGTGTGGGTGGGTCTGTGTGGGGATGTTGGTGTGTGTGGGTCTGTGTGGGGATGTTGGTGTGGGTGGATCTGTGTGGGGATGTTGGTGTGGGTGGATCTGTGTGGGGATGTTGGTGTTTGTGGGTCTGTGTGGGGATGTTGGTGTGGGTGGGTCTGTGTGGGGATGTTGGTGTGGGTGGGTCTGTGAGGGGATGTTGGTGTTTGTGGGTCTGTGTGGTGATGTTGGTGTGGGTGGGTCTGTGTGGTGATGTTGGTGTGGGTGGGTCGGTGTGGGGATGTCGGTGTGGATGGGTCTGTGTGGGGGATGTCGGTGGGGGTGGGTCGGTGTGTGGGTGGGTCTGTGTGGGGATGTTGGTGTGGGTGGGTCTGTGTGGGGATGTCGGTGTGGGTGGGTCTGTGTGGGGATGTCGGTGTTTGTGGGTCTGTGTGGTGATGTTGGTGTGGATGGGTCTGTGTGGGGATGTTGTTGTGGGTGGGTCTGTGTGTGGATGTTGGAGTGGGTGGGTCGGTGTGGGGATGTTGGTGTGGATGGGTCGGTGTATGGGGATGTCGGTGTGGTTGGGTCTGTGTGGGGATGTCGGTGTGGGTGGGTCTGTGTGGGGATGTCTGTGTGGGTGGGTCTGTGTGGGGATGTTGGAGTGGGTGGGTCGGTGTGGGGATGTTGGTGTGGATAGGTCTGTGTGGTGGATGTCGGTGGGGGTGGGTCGGTGTGGGGATGTTGGTGTGAGTGGGTCTGTGTGGGGATGTCGGTGTGGGTGGGTCTGGGTGGGGATGTCGGTGTGGGTGGGTCTGTGTGGGGATGTCGGTGTGGGTGGGTCTGTGTGGGGATGTTAGTGTGGGTGGGTCTGTGTGGGGATGTTGGTGTGGGTGGGTCTGTGTGGGGGGTGTCGGTGTGGGTGGGTCTGTGTGGAGATGTTGGTGTGGGTGGGTCTGTGTAGGGATGTTTGTGTGGGTGGGTCTGTGTGGTGATGTTGGTGTGGGTGGGTCTGTGTGGTGATGTTGGTGTGGGTGGGTCGGTGTGGGGATGTCTGTGTAGATGGGTCTGTGTGGGGGATGTCGGTGGGGGTGTGTCGGTGTGTGGGTGGGTCTGTGTGGGGATGTCGGTGTGGGTGGGTCTGTGTGGGGATGTTGTTGTGGGTGGGTCTGTGTGGGGATGTCGGTGTGGGTGGGTCTGTGTGGGGATGTCGGTGTTTGTGGGTCTGTGTGGTGATGTTGGTGTGGATGGGTCTGTGTGGGGATGTTGGTGTGGGTGGGTCTGTGTGGGGATGTCGGTGTGGGTGGGTCTGTGTGGGGATGTTGGAGTGGGTGGGTCGGTGTGGGGATGTTGGTGTGGATGGGTCTGTGTGGGGATGTTGGAGTGGGTGGGTCGGTGTGGGGATGTTGGTGTGGATGGGTCTGTGTGGGGATGTCGGTGTGGGTGGGTCTGTGTGGGGATGTCGGTGTGGGTGGGTCTGTGTGGGGATGTTGGAGTGGGTGGGTCGGTGTAGGGATGTTGGTGTGGATGGGTCTGTGTGGGGGATGTCGGTGTGGGTGGGTCGGTGTGTGGGTGGGTCTGTGTGGGGATGTCGGTGTGGGTGGGTCTGTCTGGGGATGTCGGTGTTTGTGGGTCTGTGTGGTGATGTTGGTGTGGATGGGTCTGTGTGTGGATGTTGGTGTGGGTGGGTCTGTGTGTAGATGTTCGTGTTTGTGGGTCTGTGTGGTGATGTCGGTGTTTGTGGGTCTGTGAGGGGATGTCGGTGTGGTTGGGTCTGTGTGGGATGTCGGTGTGGGTGGGTCTGTGTGGGGATGTCAGTGTGGGTGGGTCTGTGTGGGGATGTCGGTGTGGGTAGGTCTGTGTGGGGATGTCGGTGTGGGTGGGTCAGTGTGGGGATGTCGGTGTTTGTGGGTCTGTGTGGGGATGTCGGTGTGGATGGGTTGGTGTGGGTATGTTGGTTTGGGTGGGTCTGTGTGGGGATGTCGGTGTTTGTGGGTCTGTGTGGGGATGTCGGTGTTTGTGGGTCTGTGTGGGGATGTTGGTGCGGATGGGTTGGTGTGGGGGTTGTTGGTGGGGGTGGGTCTGTGTGATGATGTTGGTGTGGATGGGTCTGTGTGGGGATGTTGGTGTGGGTGGGTCTGTGTGGGGATGTTGGTGTGGGTGGGTCTGTGTGGGGATGTTGGTGTTTGTAGGTCTGTGTGGGGATGTCGGTGTTTGTGGGTCTGTGTGGTGATGTCGGTGTTTGTGGGTCTGTGTGGTGATGTTGGTGTGGGTGGTTCTGTGTGGTGATGTTGGTGTGTGTGGGTCTGTGTGGGGATGTCGGTGTGGGGATGTTGGTGTGGGTGGGTCTGTGTGGTGATGTTGGTGTGGGTGGGTCTGTGTGGTGATGTTGGTGTGGGTGGGTCTGTGTGGGGATGTCGGTGTGGTGATGTTGGTGTGGGTGGGTCTGTGTGGGGATGTCGGTGTGGGTGGGTCTGTGTGGTGATGTTGGTGTGGATGGGTCTGTGTGTGGATGTTGTTGTGGGTGGGTCTGTGTGTGGATGTTGGTGTTTGTGGGTCTGTGAGGGGATGTTGGTGTGGGTGGGTCTGTGAGGGGATGTCGGTGTGGGTGGGGGTCTGTGTGGTGATGTCGGTGTTTGTGGGTCTGTGAGGGGATGTTGGTGTGGGTGGGTCTGTGAGGGGATGTCGGTGTGGGTGGGTCTGTGTGGGGATGTCGGTGTGGGTGGGTCTGTGTGGGGATGTCGGTGTTTGTGGGTCTGTGTGGGGATGTCGGTGTGGATGGGTTGGTGTGGGGATGTTGGTGGGGGTGGGTCTGTATGGTGATGTTGGTGTGGATGGGTCTGTGTGGTGATGTTGGTGTGGGTGGGTCTGTGTGGGGATGTTGGTGTTTGTGGGTCTGTGTGGGGATGTCGGTGTTTGTGGGTCTGTGTGGTGATGTCGGTGTTTGTGGGTCTGTGTGGTGATGTTGGTGTGGGTGGGTCGGTGTGGGGATGTTGGTGTGGGTGGGTCTGTGTGGGGATGTCGGTGTCGGGATGTTGGAGTGGGTGGGTCTGTGTGGTGATGTCGGTGTGGGTGGGTCTGTGTGGTGATGTTGGTGTGGGTGGGTCTGTGTGGTGATGTCGGTGTGGGTGGGTCTGTGTGGTGATGTTGGTATGGGTGGGTCTGTGTGGGGATGTCGGTGTCGGGATGTTGGAGTGGGTGGGTCTGTGTGGTGATGTTGGAGTGGGTGGGTCTGTGTGGGGATGTCGGTGTGGGTGCGTCTGTGTGGGGATGTGGGTGTTTGTGGGTCTGTGTGGGGATGTTGGTGTGGGTGGGTCAGTGTGGGGATGTCAGTGTGGGTGGGTCTGTGTGGGGATGTCGGTGTGGGTGGGTCTGTGTGGGGATGTTGGTGTGGGTGGATCTGTGTGGTGATGTTGGTGTGGGTGGGTCTGTGTGGGGATGTTGGTGTGGGTGGGTCGGTGTGGGGATGTTGGTGTGGATGGGTCTGTGTGGGGGATGTTGGTGGGGGTGGGTCGGTGTGTGGGTGGGTCTGTGTGGGGATGTTGGTGGGGGTGGGTCTGTGTGGGGATGTTGGTGGGTGTGGGTCTGTGTGGGGATGTCGGTGTGGGTGGGTCGGTGTGGGGATGTCGGTGTTTGTGAGTCTGTGTGGGGATGTTGGTGTGGGTGGGTCTGTGTGGTGATGTTGGTGTGGGTGGGTCTGTGTGGGGATGTTGGTGTGGGTGGGTCGGTGTGGGGATGTTGGAGTGGATGGGTCTGTGTGGGGGATGTCGGTGGGGGTGGGTCGGTGTGTGGGGATGTCGGTGGGTGTGGGTCTGTGTTGGGATGTCGGTGTGGGTGGGTCTGTGTGGGGATGTTGGTGGGGGTGGGTCTGTGTGGGGATGTTGGTGGGTGTGGGTCTGTTTGGGGATGTCGGTGTGGGTGGGTCTGTGTGGGGATGTTGGTGTGTGTGGGTCTGTGTGGGGATGTTGGTGTGGGTGGATCTGTGTGGGGATGTTGGTGTGGGTGGATCTGTGTGGGGATGTTGGTGTTTGTGGGTCTGTGTGGGGATGTTGGTGTGGGTGGGTCTGTGTGGGGATGTTGGTGTGGGTGGGTCTGTGAGGGGATGTTGGTGTTTGTGGGTCTGTGTGGTGATGTTGGTGTGGGTGGGTCTGTGTGGTGATGTTGGTGTGGGTGGGTCGGTGTGGGGATGTCGGTGTGGATGGGTCTGTGTGGGGGATGTCGGTGGGGGTGGGTCGGTGTGTGGGTGGGTCTGTGTGGGGATGTTGGTGTGGGTGGGTCTGTGTGGGGATGTCGGTGTGGGTGGGTCTGTGTGGGGATGTCGGTGTTTGTGGGTCTGTGTGGTGATGTTGGTGTGGATGGGTCTGTGTGGGGATGTTGTTGTGGGTGGGTCTGTGTGTGGATGTTGGAGTGGGTGGGTCGGTGTGGGGATGTTGGTGTGGATGGGTCGGTGTATGGGGATGTCGGTGTGGTTGGGTCTGTGTGGGGATGTCGGTGTGGGTGGGTCTGTGTGGGGATGTCTGTGTGGGTGGGTCTGTGTGGGGATGTTGGAGTGGGTGGGTCGGTGTGGGGATGTTGGTGTGGATAGGTCTGTGTGGTGGATGTCGGTGGGGGTGGGTCGGTGTGGGGATGTTGGGTGTGAGTGGGTCTGTGTGGGGATGTCGGTGTGGGTGGGTCTGGGTGGGGATGTCGGTGTTTGTGGGTCTGTGTGGTGATGTTGGTGTGGATGGGTCTGTGTGGGGATGTTGGTGTGGGTGGGTCTGTGTGTGGATGTTGGAGTGGGTGGGTCGGTGTGGGGATGTTGGTGTGGATGGGTCGGTGTGGGGATGTTGGTGTGAGTGGGTCTGTGTGGGGATGTCGGTGTGGGTGGGTCTGGGTGGGGATGTCGGTGTTTGTGGGTCTGTGTGGTGATGTTGGTGTGGATGGGTCTGTGTGGGGATGTTGGTGTGGGTGGGTCTGTGTGTGGATGTTGGAGTGGGTGGGTCGGTGTGGGGATGTTGGTGTGGATGGGTTGGTGTATGGGGATGTCGGTGTGGTTGGGTCTGTGTGGCGATGTCGGTGTGGGTGGGTCTGTGTGGGGATGTCGGTGTGGGTGGGTCTGTGTGGGGATGTTGGAGTGGGTGGGTCGGTGTGGGGATGTTGGTGTGGATAGGTCTGTGTGGTGGATGTCGGTGGGGGTGGGTCGGTGTGTGGGTGGGTCTGTGTGGGTCTGTGTGTTGATGTCGATGTGGGTGGGTCTGTGAGGGGATGTCGGTGTGGGTGGGTCTGTGTGGGGATGTCGGTGTGGGTGGGTCTGTGAGGGGATGTCGGTGTGGGTGGGTCTGTGTGGGGATGTCGGTGTGGGTGGGTCTGTGTGGTGATGTCGGTGTTTGTGGGTCTGTGTGGTGATGTTGGTGTGGATGGGTCTGTGTGGGGATGTCGGTGTGCGGATGTTGGTGTCGGTGGGTCTGTGTGGTGATGTTGGTGTGGGTGGGTCTGTGTGGTGATGTTGGTGTGGGTGGGTCTGTGTGGGGATGTTGGTGTGTGTGGTTCTGTGTGGTGATGTTGGTGTGGATGGGTCTGTGTGTGGATGTTGGTGTGGGTGGGTCTGTGTGTGGATGTTGGTGTTTGTGGGTCTGTGTGGTGATGTTGGTGTTTGTGGGTCTGTGAGGGGATGTTGGTGTGGGTGGGTCTGTGAGGGGATGTTGGTGTGGGTGGGTCTGTGTGGGGATGTCGGTGTGGGTGAGTCTGTGTGGGGATGTCAGTGTGGGTGGGTCTGTGTGGGGATGTCGGTGTGGGTGGGTCTGTGTGGGGATGTCGGTGTTTGTGGGTCTGTGTGGGGATGTCGGTGTGGATGGGTTGGTGTGGGGATGTTGGTGGGGGTGGGTCTGTGTGGTGATGTTGGTGTGGATGGGTCTGTGTGGGTATGTTGGTGTGGGTGGGTCTGTGTGGGGATGTCGGTGTGGGTGGGTCTGTGTGGGGATGTCGGTGTGGGTGGGTCTGTGTGGGGATGTTAGTGTGGGTGGGTCTGTGTGGGGATGTTGGTGTGGGTGGGTCTGTGTGGTGGTGTCGGTGTGGGTGGGTCTGTGTGGAGATGTTGGTGTGGGTGGGTCTGTGTAGGGATGTTTGTGTGGGTGGGTCTGTGTGGTGATGTTGGTGTGGGTGGGTCTGTGTGGTGATGTTGGTGTGGGTGGGTCGGTGTGGGGATGTCTGTGTAGATGGGTCTGTGTGGGGGATGTCGGTGGGGGTGTGTCGGTGTGTGGGTGGGTCTGTGTGGGGATGTCGGTGTGGGTGGGTCTGTGTGGGGATGTTGTTGTGGGTGGGTCTGTGTGGGGATGTCGGTGTGGGTGGGTCTGTGTGGGGATGTCGGTGTTTGTGGGTCTGTGTGGTGATGTTGGTGTGGATGGGTCTGTGTGGGGATGTTGGTGTGGGTGGGTCTGTGTGGGGATGTCGGTGTGGGTGGGTCTGTGTGGGGATGTTGGAGTGGGTGGGTCGGTGTGGGGATGTTGGTGTGGATGGGTCTGTGTGGGGATGTTGGAGTGGGTGGGTCGGTGTGGGGATGTTGGTGTGGATGGGTCTGTGTGGGGATGTCGGTGTGGGTGGGTCTGTGTGGGGATGTCGGTGTGGGTGGGTCTGTGTGGGGATGTTGGAGTGGGTGGGTCGGTGTAGGGATGTTGGTGTGGATGGGTCTGTGTGGGGGATGTCGGTGTGGGTGGGTCGGTGTGTGGGTGGGTCTGTGTGGGGATGTCGGTGTGGGTGGGTCTGTCTGGGGATGTCGGTGTTTGTGGGTCTGTGTGGTGATGTTGGTGTGGATGGGTCTGTGTGTGGATGTTGGTGTGGCTGGGTCTGTGTGTAGATGTTCGTGTTTGTGGGTCTGTGTGGTGATGTCGGTGTTTGTGGGTCTGTGAGGGGATGTCGGTGTGGTTGGGTCTGTGTGGGGATGTCGGTGTGGGTGGGTCTGTGTGGGGATGTCAGTGTGGGTGGGTCTGTGTGGGGATGTCGGTGTGGGTAGGTCTGTGTGGGGATGTCGGTGTGGGTGGGTCAGTGTGGGGATGTCGGTGTTTGTGGGTCTGTGTGGGGATGTCGGTGTGGATGGGTTGGTGTGGGGATGTTGGTGTTGGTGGGTCTGTGTGGGGATGTCGGTGTTTGTGGGTCTGTGTGGGGATGTCGGTGTTTGTGGGTCTGTGTGGGGATGTTGGTGCGGATGGGTTGGTGTGGGGTTGTTGGTGGGGGTGGGTCTGTGAGATGATGTTGGTGTGGATGGGTCTGTGTGGGGATGTTGGTGTGGGTGGGTCTGTGTGGGGATGTTGGTGTGGGTGGGTCTGTGTGGGTATGTTGGTGTTTGTAGGTCTGTGTGGGGATGTCGGTGTTTGTGGGTCTGTGTGGTGATGTCGGTGTTTGTGGGTCTGTGTGGTGATGTTGGTGTGGGTGGTTCTGTGTGGTGATGTTGGTGTGTGTGGGTCTGTGTGGGGATGTCGGTGTGGGGATGTTGGTGTGGGTGGGTCTGTGTGGTGATGTTGGTGTGGGTGGGTCTGTGTGGTGATGTTGGTGTGGGTGGGTCTGTGTGGGGATGTCGGTGTGGTGATGTTGGTGTGGGTGGGTCTGTGTGGGGATGTCGGTGTGGGTGGGTCTGTGTGGTGATGTTGGTGTGGATGGGTCTGTGTGTGGATGTTGTTGTGGGTGGGTCTGTGTGTGGATGTTGGTGTTTGTGGGTCTGTGAGGGGATGTTGGTGTGGGTGAGTCTGTGAGGGGATGTCGGTGTGGGTGGGTCTGTGTGGTGATGTCGGTGTTTGTGGGTCTGTGAGGGGATGTTGGTGTGGGTGGGTCTGTGAGGGGATGTCGGTGTGGGTGGGTCTGTGTGGGGATGTCGGTGTGGGTGGGTCTGTGTGGGGATGTCGGTGTTTGTGGGTCTGTGTGGGGATGTCGGTGTGGATGGGTTGGTGTGGGGATGTTGGTGGGGGTGGGTCTGTATGGTGATGTTGGTGTGGATGGGTCTGTGTGGTGATGTTGGTGTGGGTGGGTCTGTGTGGGGATGTTGGTGTTTGTGGGTCTGTGTGGGGATGTCGGTGTTTGTGGGTCTGTGTGGTGATGTCGGTGTTTGTGGGTCTGTGTGGTGATGTTGGTGTGGGTGGGTCGGTGTGGGGATGTTGGTGTGGGTGGGTCTGTGTGGGGATGTCGGTGTCGGGATGTTGGAGTGGGTGGGTCTGTGTGGTGATGTCGGTGTGGGTGGGTCTGTGTGGTGATGTTGGTGTGGGTGGGTCTGTGTGGTGATGTCGGTGTGGGTGGGTCTGTGTGGTGATGTTGGTATGGGTGGGTCTGTGTGGGGATGTCGGTGTCGGGATGTTGGAGTGGGTGGGTCTGTGTGGTGATGTTGGAGTGGGTGGGTCTGTGTGGGGATGTCGGTGTGGGTGCGTCTGTGTGGGGATGTTGGTGTGGGTGGGTCAGTGTGGGGATGTCAGTGTGGGTGGGTCTGTGTGGGGATGTCGGTGTGGGTGGGTCTGTGTGGGGATGTTGGTGTGGGTGGATCTGTGTGGTGATGTTGGTGTGGGTGGGTCTGTGTGGGGATGTTGGTGTGGGTGGGTCGGTGTGGGGATGTTGGTGTGGATGGGTCTGTGTGGGGGATGTTGGTGGGGGTGGGTCGGTGTGTGGGTGGGTCTGTGTGGGGATGTTGGTGGGGGTGGGTCTGTGTGGGGATGTTGGTGGGTGTGGGTCTGTTTGGGGATGTCGGTGTGGGTGGGTCTGTGTGGGGATGTTGGTGTGTGTGGGTCTGTGTGGGGATGTTGGTGTGGGTGGATCTGTGTGGGGATGTTGGTGTGGGTGGATCTGTGTGGGGATGTTGGTGTGGGTGGGTCTGTGTGGGGATGTTGGTGTGGGTGGGTCTGTGAGGGGATGTTGGTGTTTGTGGGTCTGTGTGGTGATGTTGGTGTGGGTGGGTCTGTGTGGTGATGTTGGTGTGGGTGGGTCGGTGTGGGGATGTCGGTGTGGATGGGTCTGTGTGGGGGATGTCGGTGGGGGTGGGTCGGTGTGTGGGTGGGTCTGTGTGGGGATGTTGGTGTGGGTGGGTCTGTGTGGGGATGTCGGTGTGGGTGGGTCTGTGTGGGGATGTCGGTGTTTGTGGGTCTGTGTGGTGATGTTGGTGTGGATGGGTCTGTGTGGGGATGTTGGTGTGGGTGGGTCTGTGTGTGGATGTTGGAGTGGGTGGGTCGGTGTGGGGATGTTGGTGTGGATGGGTCGGTGTATGGGGATGTCGGTGTGGTTGGGTCTGTGTGGGGATGTCGGTGTGGGTGGGTCTGTGTGGGGATGTCTGTGTGGGTGGGTCTGTGTGGGGATGTTGGAGTGGGTGGGTCGGTGTGGGGATGTTGGTGTGGATAGGTCTGTGTGGTGGATGTCGGTGGGGGTGGGTCGGTGTGGGGATGTTGGTGTGAGTGGGTCTGTGTGGGGATGTCGGTGTGGGTGGGTCTGGGTGGGGATGTCGGTGTTTGTGGGTCTGTGTGGTGATGTTGGTGTGGATGGGTCTGTGTGGGGATGTTGGTGTGGGTGGGTCTGTGTGTGGATGTTGGAGTGGGTGGGTCGGTGTGGGGATGTTGGTGTGGATGGGTTGGTGTATGGGGATGTCGGTGTGGTTGGGTCTGTGTGGCAATGTCGGTGTGGGTGGGTCTGTGTGGGGATGTCGGTGTGGGTGGGTCTGTGTGGGGATGTTGGAGTGGGTGGGTCGGTGTGGGGATGTTGGTGTGGATAGGTCTGTGTGGTGGATGTCGGTGGGGGTGGGTCGGTGTGTGGGTGGGTCTGTGTGGGTCTGTGTGGTGATGTCGGTGTGGGTGGGTCTGTGAGGGGATGTCGGTGTGGGTGGGTCTGTGTGGGGATGTCGGTGTGGGTGGGTCTGTGTGGTGATGTTGGTGTGGGTGGGTCTGTGTGGGGATGTTGGTGTGGGTGGGTCTGTGTGGGGATGTCGGTGTTTGTGGGTCTGTGTGGGGATGTCGGTGTGGGTGGGTCAGTGTGGAGATGTTGGAGTGGGTGGGTCTGTGTTGGGATGTTGGTGTGGGTGCGTCGGTGTGCGGATGTTGGTGTGGGTGGGTCGGTGTGGTGATGTTGGTGTGGGCGGGTCTGTGTGGTGATGTCGGTGTGGGTGGGTCTGTGTGGTGATGTTGGTGTGGGTGGGTCTGTGTGGTGATGTTGGTGTGGGTGGGTCTGTGTGGGGATGTCGGGGTGGGGATGTTGGAGTGGGTGGGTCTGTGTGGGGATGTCGGGGTAGGGATGTTGGTGTGTTTGGGTCTGTGTGGGGATGTCGGGGTGGGGATGTTGGTGTGGGTGGGTCGGTGTGTGGGATGTCGGTGTGGGTGGGTCTGTGTGGGGATGTTGGTGTGGTTGGGTCGGTGTGTGGGATGTCGGTGTGGGTGGGTTGGTGTGGGGATGTCGGTGTTTGTGGGTCTGTGTGGGGATGTTGGTGTGGGTGGGTCTGTGTGGGGATGTTGGTGTGGATGGGTCTGTGTGGGGATGTTGGTGTGGTTGGGTCGTTGTGTGGGGATGTCGGTGTGGGTGGGTCTGTGTGTGGATGTTGGAGTGGGTGGGTCGGTGTGGGGATGTCGGTGTGGGTGGGTCGGTGTGGGGATGTCGGTGTGGGTGGGTCTGTGTGGGGATGTTGGTGTGGTTGGGTCGGTGTGTGGGATGTTGTTGTGGGTGGGTCTGTGTGGGGATGTCGGTGTGGTTGGGTCGGTGTGTGGGGATGTCGGTGTGGTTGGATCGGTGTGTGGGGATGTCGGTGTGGGTGGGTCTGTGTGGGGATGTTGGTGTGGGTGGGTCTGTGTGGGGATGTTGGTGTGGGTGGGTCTGTGTGGGGGATGTCGGTGTGGGTGGGTCGGTGTGTGGGGATGTCGGTGTGGGTGGGTCTGTGTGGGGATGTCGGTGTGGGTGGGTCTGTGTGCGGATGTTGGTGGGGGTGGGTCTGTGTGGGGATGTCGGTGTGGGTGGGTCTGTGTGGGGATGTCGGTGTGGGGATGTTGGTGTGGGTGGGTCTGTGTGGTGATGTTGGTGTGGGTGGGTCTGTGTGGGGATGTCGGTGTGGGTGGGTCTGTGTGGGGATGTCGGTGTGGGTGGGTCTGTGTGGTGATGTTGGTGTGGGTGGGTCTGTGTGGGGATGTCGGTGTCGGGATGTTGGAGTGGGTGGGTCTGTGTGGTGATGTCGGTGTGGGTGGGTCTGTGTGGTGATGTTGGTGTGGGTGGGTCTGTGTGGGGATGTCGGTGTCGGGATGTTGGAGTGGGTGGGTCTGTGTGGTGATGTCGGTGCGGGTGGGTCTGTGTGGTGATGTTGGTGTGGGTGGGTCTGTGTCGTGATGTCGGTGTTTGTGGGTCTGTGTGGGGATGTTGGTGTGGGGATGTTGGAGTGGGTGGGTCTGTGTGGGGATGTCGGTGTGGGTGGGTCTGTGTGGGGATGTCGGTGTTTGTGGGTCTGTGTGGGGATGTTGGTGTGGGTGTGTCAGTGTGGGGATGTCAGTGTGGGTGGGTCTGTGTGGGGATGTCGGTGTGGGTGGGTCTGTGTGGGGATGTTGGTGTGGGTGGGTCTGTGTGGTGATGTTGGTGTGGGTGGGTCTGTGTGGGGATGTTGGTGTGGGTGGGTCGGTGTGGGGATGTTGGTGTGGATGGGTCTGTGTGGGGGATGTCGGTGGGGGTGGGTCGGTGTGTGGGTGGGTCTGTGTGGGGATGTTGGTGGGGGTGGGTCTGTGTGGAGATGTTGGTGGGTGTGGGTCTGTGTGGGGATGTCGGTGTGGGTGGGTCGGTGTGGGGATGTCGGTGTTTGTGGGTCTGTGTGGGGATGTTGGTGTGGGTGGGTCTGTGTGGTGATGTTGGTGTGGGTGGGTCTGTGTGGGGATGTTGGTGTGGGTGGGTCGGTGTGGGGATGTTGGTGTGGATGGGTCTGTGTGGGGGATGTCGGTGGGGGTGGGTCGGTGTGTGGGGATGTCGGTGGGTGTGGGTCTGTGTGGGGATGTCGGTGTGGGTGGGTCTGTGTGGGGATGTCGGTGGGGGTGGGTCTGTGTGGGGATGTTGGTGGGTGTGGGTCTGTGTGGGGATGTCGGTGTGGGTGGGTCTGTGTGGGGATGTTGGTGTGTGTGGGTCTGTGTGGGGATGTTGGTGTGGGTGGATCTGTGTGGGGATGTTGGTGTTTGTGGGTCTGTGTGGGGATGTTGGTGTGGGTGGGTCTGTGTGGGGATGTTGGTGTGGGTGGGTCTGTGAGGGGATGTTGGTGTTTGTGGGTCTTTGTGGTGATGTTGGTGTGGGTGGGTCTGTGTGGTGATGTTGGTGTGGGTGGGTCGGTGTGGGGATGTCGGTGTGGATGGGTCTGTGTGGGGGATGTCGGTGGGGGTGGGTCGGTGTGTGGGTGGGTCTGTGTCGGGATGTTGGTGTGGGTGGGTCTGTGTGGGGATGTCAGTGTGGGTGGGTCTGTGTGGGGATGTCGGTGTTTGTGGGTCTGTGAGGGGATGTCGGTGTGGTTGGGTCTGTGTGGGGATGTCGGTGTGGGTGGGTCTGTGTGGGGATGTCAGTGTGGGTGGGTCTGTGTGGGGATGTCGGTGTGGGTAGGTCTGTGTGGGGATGTCGGTGTGGGTGGGTCAGTGTGGGGATGTCGGTGTTTGTGGGTCTGTGTGGGGATGTCGGTGTGGATGGGTTGGTGTGGGGATGTTGGTGTTGGTGGGTCTGTGTGGGGATGTCGGTGTTTGTGGGTCTGTGTGGGGATGTCGGTGTTTGTGGGTCTGTGTGGGGATGTTGGTGCGGATGGGTTGGTGTGGGGTTGTTGGTGGGGGTGGGTCTGTGAGATGATGTTGGTGTGGATGGGTCTGTGTGGGGATGTTGGTGTGGGTGGGTCTGTGTGGGGATGTTGGTGTGGGTGGGTCTGTGTGGGTATGTTGGTGTTTGTAGGTCTGTGTGGGGATGTCGGTGTTTGTGGGTCTGTGTGGTGATGTCGGTGTTTGTGGGTCTGTGTGGTGATGTTGGTGTGGGTGGTTCTGTGTGGTGATGTTGGTGTGTGTGGGTCTGTGTGGGGATGTCGGTGTGGGGATGTTGGTGTGGGTGGGTCTGTGTGGTGATGTTGGTGTGGGTGGGTCTGTGTGGTGATGTTGGTGTGGGTGGGTCTGTGTGGGGATGTCGGTGTGGTGATGTTGGTGTGGGTGGGTCTGTGTGGGGATGTCGGTGTGGGTGGGTCTGTGTGGTGATGTTGGTGTGGATGGGTCTGTGTGTGGATGTTGTTGTGGGTGGGTCTGTGTGTGGATGTTGGTGTTTGTGGGTCTGTGAGGGGATGTTGGTGTGGGTGAGTCTGTGAGGGGATGTCGGTGTGGGTGGGTCTGTGTGGTGATGTCGGTGTTTGTGGGTCTGTGAGGGGATGTTGGTGTGGGTGGGTCTGTGAGGGGATGTCGGTGTGGGTGGGTCTGTGTGGGGATGTCGGTGTGGGTGGGTCTGTGTGGGGATGTCGGTGTTTGTGGGTCTGTGTGGGGATGTCGGTGTGGATGGGTTGGTGTGGGGATGTTGGTGGGGGTGGGTCTGTATGGTGATGTTGGTGTGGATGGGTCTGTGTGGTGATGTTGGTGTGGGTGGGTCTGTGTGGGGATGTTGGTGTTTGTGGGTCTGTGTGGGGATGTCGGTGTTTGTGGGTCTGTGTGGTGATGTCGGTGTTTGTGGGTCTGTGTGGTGATGTTGGTGTGGGTGGGTCGGTGTGGGGATGTTGGTGTGGGTGGGTCTGTGTGGGGATGTCGGTGTCGGGATGTTGGAGTGGGTGGGTCTGTGTGGTGATGTCGGTGTGGGTGGGTCTGTGTGGTGATGTTGGTGTGGGTGGGTCTGTGTGGTGATGTCGGTGTGGGTGGGTCTGTGTGGTGATGTTGGTATGGGTGGGTCTGTGTGGGGATGTCGGTGTCGGGATGTTGGAGTGGGTGGGTCTGTGTGGTGATGTTGGAGTGGGTGGGTCTGTGTGGGGATGTCGGTGTGGGTGCGTCTGTGTGGGGATGTTGGTGTGGGTGGGTCAGTGTGGGGATGTCAGTGTGGGTGGGTCTGTGTGGGGATGTCGGTGTGGGTGGGTCTGTGTGGGGATGTTGGTGTGGGTGGATCTGTGTGGTGATGTTGGTGTGGGTGGGTCTGTGTGGGGATGTTGGTGTGGGTGGGTCGGTGTGGGGATGTTGGTGTGGATGGGTCTGTGTGGGGGATGTTGGTGGGGGTGGGTCGGTGTGTGGGTGGGTCTGTGTGGGGATGTTGGTGGGGGTGGGTCTGTGTGGGGATGTTGGTGGGTGTGGGTCTGTTTGGGGATGTCGGTGTGGGTGGGTCTGTGTGGGGATGTTGGTGTGTGTGGGTCTGTGTGGGGATGTTGGTGTGGGTGGATCTGTGTGGGGATGTTGGTGTGGGTGGATCTGTGTGGGGATGTTGGTGTGGGTGGGTCTGTGTGGGGATGTTGGTGTGGGTGGGTCTGTGAGGGGATGTTGGTGTTTGTGGGTCTGTGTGGTGATGTTGGTGTGGGTGGGTCTGTGTGGTGATGTTGGTGTGGGTGGGTCGGTGTGGGGATGTCGGTGTGGATGGGTCTGTGTGGGGGATGTCGGTGGGGGTGGGTCGGTGTGTGGGTGGGTCTGTGTGGGGATGTTGGTGTGGGTGGGTCTGTGTGGGGATGTCGGTGTGGGTGGGTCTGTGTGGGGATGTCGGTGTTTGTGGGTCTGTGTGGTGATGTTGGTGTGGATGGGTCTGTGTGGGGATGTTGGTGTGGGTGGGTCTGTGTGTGGATGTTGGAGTGGGTGGGTCGGTGTGGGGATGTTGGTGTGGATGGGTCGGTGTATGGGGATGTCGGTGTGGTTGGGTCTGTGTGGGGATGTCGGTGTGGGTGGGTCTGTGTGGGGATGTCTGTGTGGGTGGGTCTGTGTGGGGATGTTGGAGTGGGTGGGTCGGTGTGGGGATGTTGGTGTGGATAGGTCTGTGTGGTGGATGTCGGTGGGGGTGGGTCGGTGTGGGGATGTTGGTGTGAGTGGGTCTGTGTGGGGATGTCGGTGTGGGTGGGTCTGGGTGGGGATGTCGGTGTTTGTGGGTCTGTGTGGTGATGTTGGTGTGGATGGGTCTGTGTGGGGATGTTGGTGTGGGTGGGTCTGTGTGTGGATGTTGGAGTGGGTGGGTCGGTGTGGGGATGTTGGTGTGGATGGGTTGGTGTATGGGGATGTCGGTGTGGTTGGGTCTGTGTGGCAATGTCGGTGTGGGTGGGTCTGTGTGGGGATGTCGGTGTGGGTGGGTCTGTGTGGGGATGTTGGAGTGGGTGGGTCGGTGTGGGGATGTTGGTGTGGATAGGTCTGTGTGGTGGATGTCGGTGGGGGTGGGTCGGTGTGTGGGTGGGTCTGTGTGGGTCTGTGTGGTGATGTCGGTGTGGGTGGGTCTGTGAGGGGATGTCGGTGTGGGTGGGTCTGTGTGGGGATGTCGGTGTGGGTGGGTCTGTGTGGTGATGTTGGTGTGGGTGGGTCTGTGTGGGGATGTTGGTGTGGGTGGGTCTGTGTGGGGATGTCGGTGTTTGTGGGTCTGTGTGGGGATGTCGGTGTGGGTGGGTCAGTGTGGAGATGTTGGAGTGGGTGGGTCTGTGTTGGGATGTTGGTGTGGGTGCGTCGGTGTGCGGATGTTGGTGTGGGTGGGTCGGTGTGGTGATGTTGGTGTGGGCGGGTCTGTGTGGTGATGTCGGTGTGGGTGGGTCTGTGTGGTGATGTTGGTGTGGGTGGGTCTGTGTGGTGATGTTGGTGTGGGTGGGTCTGTGTGGGGATGTCGGGGTGGGGATGTTGGAGTGGGTGGGTCTGTGTGGGGATGTCGGGGTAGGGATGTTGGTGTGTTTGGGTCTGTGTGGGGATGTCGGGGTGGGGATGTTGGTGTGGGTGGGTCGGTGTGTGGGATGTCGGTGTGGGTGGGTCTGTGTGGGGATGTTGGTGTGGTTGGGTCGGTGTGTGGGATGTCGGTGTGGGTGGGTTGGTGTGGGGATGTCGGTGTTTGTGGGTCTGTGTGGGGATGTTGGTGTGGGTGGGTCTGTGTGGGGATGTTGGTGTGGATGGGTCTGTGTGGGGATGTTGGTGTGGTTGGGTCGTTGTGTGGGGATGTCGGTGTGGGTGGGTCTGTGTGTGGATGTTGGAGTGGGTGGGTCGGTGTGGGGATGTCGGTGTGGGTGGGTCGGTGTGGGGATGTCGGTGTGGGTGGGTCTGTGTGGGGATGTTGGTGTGGTTGGGTCGGTGTGTGGGATGTTGTTGTGGGTGGGTCTGTGTGGGGATGTCGGTGTGGTTGGGTCGGTGTGTGGGGATGTCGGTGTGGTTGGGTCGGTGTGTGGGGATGTCGGTGTGGGTGGGTCTGTGTGGGGATGTTGGTGTGGGTGGGTCTGTGTGGGGATGTTGGTGTGGGTGGGTCTGTGTGGGGGATGTCGGTGTGGGTGGGTCGGTGTGTGGGGATGTCGGTGTGGGTGGGTCTGTGTGGGGATGTCGGTGTGGGTGGGTCTGTGTGCGGATGTTGGTGGGGGTGGGTCTGTGTGGGGATGTCGGTGTGGGTGGGTCTGTGTGGGGATGTCGGTGTGGGGATGTTGGTGTGGGTGGGTCTGTGTGGTGATGTTGGTGTGGGTGGGTCTGTGTGGGGATGTCGGTGTGGGTGGGTCTGTGTGGGGATGTCGGTGTGGGTGGGTCTGTGTGGTGATGTTGGTGTGGGTGGGTCTGTGTGGGGATGTCGGTGTCGGGATGTTGGAGTGGGTGGGTCTGTGTGGTGATGTCGGTGTGGGTGGGTCTGTGTGGTGATGTTGGTGTGGGTGGGTCTGTGTGGGGATGTCGGTGTCGGGATGTTGGAGTGGGTGGGTCTGTGTGGTGATGTCGGTGCGGGTGGGTCTGTGTGGTGATGTTGGTGTGGGTGGGTCTGTGTCGTGATGTCGGTGTTTGTGGGTCTGTGTGGGGATGTTGGTGTGGGGATGTTGGAGTGGGTGGGTCTGTGTGGGGATGTCGGTGTGGGTGGGTCTGTGTGGGGATGTCGGTGTTTGTGGGTCTGTGTGGGGATGTTGGTGTGGGTGTGTCAGTGTGGGGATGTCAGTGTGGGTGGGTCTGTGTGGGGATGTCGGTGTGGGTGGGTCTGTGTGGGGATGTTGGTGTGGGTGGGTCTGTGTGGTGATGTTGGTGTGGGTGGGTCTGTGTGGGGATGTTGGTGTGGGTGGGTCGGTGTGGGGATGTTGGTGTGGATGGGTCTGTGTGGGGGATGTCGGTGGGGGTGGGTCGGTGTGTGGGTGGGTCTGTGTGGGGATGTTGGTGGGGGTGGGTCTGTGTGGAGATGTTGGTGGGTGTGGGTCTGTGTGGGGATGTCGGTGTGGGTGGGTCGGTGTGGGGATGTCGGTGTTTGTGGGTCTGTGTGGGGATGTTGGTGTGGGTGGGTCTGTGTGGTGATGTTGGTGTGGGTGGGTCTGTGTGGGGATGTTGGTGTGGGTGGGTCGGTGTGGGGATGTTGGTGTGGATGGGTCTGTGTGGGGGATGTCGGTGGGGGTGGGTCGGTGTGTGGGGATGTCGGTGGGTGTGGGTCTGTGTGGGGATGTCGGTGTGGGTGGGTCTGTGTGGGGATGTCGGTGGGGGTGGGTCTGTGTGGGGATGTTGGTGGGTGTGGGTCTGTGTGGGGATGTCGGTGTGGGTGGGTCTGTGTGGGGATGTTGGTGTGTGTGGGTCTGTGTGGGGATGTTGGTGTGGGTGGATCTGTGTGGGGATGTTGGTGTTTGTGGGTCTGTGTGGGGATGTTGGTGTGGGTGGGTCTGTGTGGGGATGTTGGTGTGGGTGGGTCTGTGAGGGGATGTTGGTGTTTGTGGGTCTTTGTGGTGATGTTGGTGTGGGTGGGTCTGTGTGGTGATGTTGGTGTGGGTGGGTCGGTGTGGGGATGTCGGTGTGGATGGGTCTGTGTGGGGGATGTCGGTGGGGGTGGGTCGGTGTGTGGGTGGGTCTGTGTCGGGATGTTGGTGTGGGTGGGTCTGTGTGGGGATGTCAGTGTGGGTGGGTCTGTGTGGGGATGTCGGTGTTTGTGGGTCTGTGTGGTGATGTTGGTGTGGATGGGTCTGTGTGGGGATGTTGGTGTGGGTGGGTCTGTGTGTGGATGTTGGAGTGGGTGGGTCGGTGTGGGGATGTTGGTGTGGATGGGTCGGTGTATGGGGATGTCGGTGTGGTTGGGTCTGTGTGGGGATGTCGGTGTGGGTGGGTCTGTGTGGGGATGTCTGTGTGGGTGGGTCTGTGTGGGGATGTTGGAGTGGGTGGGTCGGTGTGGGGATGTTGGTGTGGATAGGTCTGTGTGGTGGATGTCGGTGGGGGTGGGTCGGTGTGTGGGTGGGTCTGTGTGGGGATGTTGGTGTGGGTGGGTCTGTGTTTGGATGTCGGTCTGGGTGGGGATGTCGGTGTTTGTGGGTCTGTGTGGTGATGTTGGTGTGGATGGGTCTGTGTGGGGATGTTGGTGTGGGTGGGTCTGTGTGTGGATGTTGGAGTGGGTGGGTCGGAGTGGGGATGTTGGTGTGGATGGGTCGGTGTATGGGGATGTCGGTGTGGTTGGGTCTGTGTGGGAATGTCGGTGTGGGTGGGTCTGTGTGGGGATGTCGGTGTGGGTGGGTCTGTGTGGGGATGTTGGAGTGGGTGGGTCGGTGTGGGGATGTTGGTGTGGATAGGTCTGTGTGGTGGATGTCGGTGGGGTTGGGTCGGTGTGTGGGTGGGTCTGTGTGGGTCTGTGTGGTGATGTCGGTGTGGGTGGGTCTGTGAGGGGATGTCGGTGTGGGTGGGTCTGTGTGGGGATGTCGGTGTGGGTGGGTCTGTGTGGTGAAGTTGGTGTGGGTGGGTCTGTGTGGGGATGTTGGTGTGGGTGGGTCTGTGTGGGGATGTTGGTGTGGGTGGGTCTGTGTGGGGATGTCGGTGTTTGTGGGTCTGTGTGGGGATGTCTGTGTGGGTGGGTCAGTGTGGAGATGTTGGGGTGGGTGGGTCTGTGTAGGGATGTTGTTGTGTGTGCGTCGGTGTGGGGATGTTGGTGTGGGTGGGTCGGTGTGATGTTGGTGTGGGTGGGTCTGTGTGGTGATGTCGGTGTGGGTGGGTCTGTGTGGTGATGTTGGAGTGGGTGGGTCTGTGTTGTGATGTCGGTGTGGGTGGGTCTGTGTGGTGATGTTGGTGTGGGTGGGTCTGTGTGGGGATGTCGGGGTGGGGATGTTGGAGTGGGTGGGTCTGTGTGGGGATGTCGGGGTGGGGATGTTGGTGTGGTTGGGTCTGTGTGGGGATGTCGGGGTGGGGATGTTGGTGTGGGTGGGTCGGTGTGTGGGATGTCGGTGTGGGTGGGTCTGTGTGGGGATGTTGGTGTGGTTGGGTCGGTGTGTGGGATGTCGGTGTGGGTGGGTCGGTGTGGGGCTGTCGGTGTTTGTGGGTCTGTGTGGGGATGTTGGTGTGGGTGGGTCTGTGTGGGGATGTTGGTGTGGATGGGTCTGTGTGGGGATGTTGGTGTGGTTGGGTCGGTGTGTGGGGATGTCGGTGTGGGTGGGTCGGTGTGGGGATGTCGGTGTGGGTGGGTCTGTGTGGGGATGTTGGTGTGGTTGGGTCGGTGTGTGGGATGTTGTTGTGGGTGGGTCTGTGTGGGGATGTCGGTGTGGTTGGGTCGGTGTGTGGGGATGTCGGTGTGGGTGGGTCTGTGTGGGGATGTTGGTGTGGGTGGGTCTGTGTGGGGATGTTGGTGTGGGTGGGTCTGTGTGGGGGATGTCGGTGTGGGTGGGTCGGTGTGTGGGGATGTCGGTGTGGGTGGGTCTGTGTGGGGATGTCGGTGTGGGTGGGTCTGTGTGGGGATGTTGGTGGGGATGGGTCTGTGTGGGGATGTCGGTGTGGGAGGGTCTGTGTGGGGATGTCGGTGTGGGTGGGTCTGTGTGTGGATGTCGGTTTGGTTGGGTCGGTGTGTGGGGATGTCGGTGTGGTTGGGTCGGTGTGGGGATGTCGGTGGGGGTGGGTCTGTGTGGGGATGGTGTGGTTGGGTCTGTGTGGGGATGTCGGTGTGGGTGGGTCTGTGTGGGGATGTCGGTGTTTGTGCGTCTGTGTGGTGATGTTGGTGTTTGTGGGTCTGTGTGGTGATGTCGGTGTGGGTGGGTCTGTGTGGTGATGTTGGTGTGGGTGGGTCTGTGTGGGGATGTTGGTGTGGGTGGGTCACTGTGGGGATGTTGGTGTGGGTGGGTCTGTGTGGGGATGTTGGTGTTTGTGGGTCTGTGTGGGGATGTTGGTGTGGGTGGGTCTGTGTGGGGATGTTGGTGTGGGTGGGTCAGTGTGGGGATGTTGGTGTGGGTGGGTCTGTGTGGGGATGTTGGTGTGGGTGGGTCTGTGTAGGGATGTTGGTGTGGGTGGGTCTGTGTGGGGATGTTGGTGTGGGTGGGTCAGTGTGGGGATGTTGGTGTGGGTGGGTCTGTGTGGGGATGTCGGTGGGGGTGGGTCGGTGTGTGGGTGGGTCTGTGTGGGGATGTTGGTGTGGTTGGGTCTGTGTGGGGATGTTGGTGTGGGTGGGTCTGTGTAGGGATGTTGGTGTGGGTGGGTCTGTGTGGGGATGTTGGTGTGGGTGGGTCTGTGTGGGGATGTCGGTGTGGTGATGTTGGTGTGGGTGGGTCTGTGTGGGGATGTCGGGGTGGGGATGTTGGTGTGGGTGGGTCAGTGTGTGGGATGTCGGTGTGGGTGGGTCTGTGTGGGGATGTTGGTGTGGTTGGGTCGGTGTGTGGGATGTCGGTGTGGGTGGGTCGGTGTGGGGATGTCGGGGTGGGGATGTTGGAGTGGGTGGGTCTGTGTGGGGGATGTCGGTGTGGGTGGGTCGGTGTGTGGGGATGTCGGTGTGGGTGGGTCTGTGTGGGGATGTCGGTGTGGGTGGGTCTGTGTGGGGATGTCGGTGGGGGTGGGTCTGTGTGGGGATGTCGGTGGGGGTGGGTCTGTGTGGGGATGTCGGTGTGGGTGGGTCTGTGTGGGGATGTCGGTGTGGGTGGGTCTGTGTGGGTGGGTCTGTGTGGTGATGTTGGTGTGGGTGGGTCTGTGTGGGGATGTCGGTGTGGGTGGGTCTGTGTGGGGATGTCGGTGTGGGTGGGTCTGTGTGGTGATGTTGGTGTGGGTGGGTCTGTGTGGGGATGTCGGTGTCGGGATGTTGGAGTGGGTGGGTCTGTGTGGTGATGTCGGTGTGGGTGGGTCTGTGTGGTGATGTTGGTGTGGGTGGGTCTGTGTGGGGATGTCGGTGTCGGGATGTTGGAGTGGGTGGGTCTGTGTGGTGATGTCGGTGCGGGTGGGTCTGTGTCGTGATGTCGGTGTTTGTGGGTCTGTGTGGGGATGTTGGTGTGGGGATGTTGGAGTGGGTGGGTCTGTGTGGGGATGTCGGTGTGGGTGGGTCTGTGTGGGGATGTCGGTGTTTGTGGGTCTGTGTGGGGATGTTGGTGTGGGTGGGTCAGTGTGGGGATGTCAGTGTGGGTGGGTCTGTGTGGGGATGTCGGTGTGGGTGGGTCTGTGTGGGGATGTTGGTGTGGGTGGGTCTGTGTGGTGATGTTGGTGTGGGTGGGTCTGTGTGGGGATGTTGGTGTGGGTGGGTCGGTGTGGGGATGTTGGTGTGGATGGGTCTGTGTGGGGGATGTCGGTGGGGGTGGGTCGGTGTGTGGGTGGGTCTGTGTGGGGATGTTGGTGGGGGTGGGTCTGTGTGGGGATGTTGGTGGGTGTGGGTCTGTGTGGGGATGTCGGTGTGGGTGGGTCGGTGTGGGGATGTCGGTGTTTGTGGGTCTGTGTGGGGATGTTGGTGTGGGTGGGTCTGTGTGGTGATGTTGGTGTGGGTGGGTCTGTGTGGGGATGTTGGTGTGGGTGGGTCGGTGTGGGGATGTTGGTGTGGATGGGTCTGTGTGGGGGATGTCGGTGGGGGTGGGTCGGTGTGTGGGGATGTCGGTGGGTGTGGGTCTGTGTGGGGATGTCGGTGTGGTTGGGTCTGTGTGGGGATGTTGGTGGGGGTGGGTCTGTGTGGGGATGTTGGTGTGGGTGGGTCGGTGTGATGTTGGTGTGGGTGGGTCTGTGTGGTGATGTCGGTGTGGGTGGGTCTGTGTGGTGATGTTGGAGTGGGTGGGTCTGTGTTGTGATGTCGGTGTGGGTGGGTCTCTGTGGTGATGTTGGTGTGGGTGGGTCTGTGTGGTGATGTTGGTGTGGGTGGGTCTGTGTGGGGATGTCGGGGTGGGGATGTTGGAGTGGGTGGGTCTGTGTGGGGATGTCGGGGTGGGGATGTTGGTGTGGTTGGGTCTGTGTGGGGATGTCGGGGTGGGGATGTTGGTGTGGGTGGGTCGGTGTGTGGGATGTCGGTGTGGGTGGGTCTGTGTGGGGATGTTGGTGTGGTTGGGTCGGTGTGTGGGATGTCGGTGTGGGTGGGTCGGTGTGGGGATGTCGGTGTTTGTGGGTCTGTGTGGGGATGTCGGTGTTTGTGGGTCTGTGTGGGGATGTTGGTGTGGGTGGGTCTGTGTGGGGATGTTGGTGTGGATGGGTCTGTGTGGGGATGTTGGTGTGGTTGGGTCGGTGTGTGGGGATGTCGGTGTGGGTGGGTCGGTGTGGGGATGTCGGTGTGGGTGGGTCGGTGTGGGGATGTCGGTGTGGGTGGGTCTGTGTGGGGATGTTGGTGTGGTTGGGTCGGTGTGTGGGATGTTGTTGTGGGTGGGTCTGTGTGGGGATGTCGGTGTGGTTGGGTCGGTGTGTGGGGATGTCGGTGTGGGTGGGTCTGTGTGGGGATGTCGGTGTGGGTGGGTCTGTGTGGGGATGTTGGTGTGGGTGGGTCTGTGTGGGGATGTTGGTGTGGGTGGGTCTGTGTGGGGGATGTCGGTGTGGGTGGGTCGGTGTGTGGGGATGTCGGTGTGGGTGAGACTGTGTGGGGATGTCGGTGGGGATGGGTCTGTGTGGGGATGTCGGGGTGGGTGGGTCTGTGTGGGGATGTCGGTGTGGGTGGGTCTGTGTGGGGATGTCGGTGTGGTTGGGTCGGTGTGTGTGGATGTCGGTTTGGTTGGGTCGGTGTATGGGGATGTCGGTGTGGTTGGGTCGGTGTGGGGATGTCGGTGGGGGTGGGTCTGTGTGGGGATGGTGTGGTTGGGTCTGTGTGGGGATGTCGGTGTGGGTGGGTCTGTGTGGGGATCTCGGTGTTTGTGGGTCTGTGTGGTGATGTCGGTGTTTGTGGGTCTGTGTGGTGATGTCGGTGTGGGTGGGTCTGTGTGGTGATGTTGGTGTGGGTGGGTCTGTGTGGGGATGTTGGTGTGGGTGGGTCTGTGTGGGGATGTTGGTGTGGGTGGGTCTGTGTGGGGGATGTCGGTGTGGTTGGGTCGGTGTGTGGGGATGTCGGTGTGGGTGGGTTTGTGTGGGGATGTCGGTGTGGGTGGGTCTGTGTGGGGATGTTGGTGGGGATGGGTCTGTGTGGGGATGTCGGTGTGGGTGGGACTGTGTGGGGATGTCGGTGTGGGTTGGTCTGTGTGGGGATGTCGGTGTGGTTGGGTCGGTGTGTGTGGATGTCGGTTTGGTTGGGTCGGTGTGTGGGGATGTCGGTGTGGTTGGGTCGGTGTGGGGATGTCGGTGGGGGTGGGTCTGTGTGGGGATGGTGTGGTTGGGTCTGCGTGGGGATGTCGGTGTGGGTGGGTCTGTGTGGGGATGTCGGTGTTTGTGGGTCTGTGTGGTGATGTCGGTGATTGTGGGTCTGTGTGGTGATGTCGGTGTGGATGGGTCTGTGTGGTGATGTTGGTGTGGGTGGGTCTGTGTGGGGATGTTGGTGTGGGTGGGTCACTGTGGGGATGTTGGTGTGGGTGGGTCGGTGTGTGGGATGTCGGTGTGGGTGGGTCTGTGTGGGGATGTTGGTGTGGTTGGGTCGGTGTGTGGGATGTCGGTGTGGGTGGGTCGGTGTGGGGATGTCGGTGTTTGTGGGTCTGTGTGGGGATGTCGGTGTTTGTGGGTCTGTGTGGGGATGTTGGTGTGGGTGGGTCTGTGTGGGGATGTTGGTGTGGATGGGTCTGTGTGGGGATGTTGGTGTGGTTGGGTCGGTGTGTGGGGATGTCGGTGTGGGTGGGTCGGTGTGGGGATGTCGGTGTGGGTGGGTCGGTGTGGGGATGTCGGTGTGGGTGGGTCTGTGTGGGGATGTTGGTGTGGTTGGGTCGGTGTGTGGGATGTTGTTGTGGGTGGGTCTGTGTGGGGATGTCGGTGTGGTTGGGTCGGTGTGTGGGGATGTCGGTGTGGGTGGGTCTGTGTGGGGATGTCGGTGTGGGTGGGTCTGTGTGGGGATGTTGGTGTGGGTGGGTCTGTGTGGGGATGTTGGTGTGGGTGGGTCTGTGTGGGGGATGTCGGTGTGGGTGGGTCGGTGTGTGGGGATGTCGGTGTGGGTGAGACTGTGTGGGGATGTCGGTGGGGATGGGTCTGTGTGGGGATGTCGGGGTGGGTGGGTCTGTGTGGGGATGTCGGTGTGGGTGGGTCTGTGTGGGGATGTCGGTGTGGTTGGGTCGGTGTGTGTGGATGTCGGTTTGGTTGGGTCGGTGTATGGGGATGTCGGTGTGGTTGGGTCGGTGTGGGGATGTCGGTGGGGGTGGGTCTGTGTGGGGATGGTGTGGTTGGGTCTGTGTGGGGATGTCGGTGTGGGTGGGTCTGTGTGGGGATCTCGGTGTTTGTGGGTCTGTGTGGTGATGTCGGTGTTTGTGGGTCTGTGTGGTGATGTCGGTGTGGGTGGGTCTGTGTGGTGATGTTGGTGTGGGTGGGTCTGTGTGGGGATGTTGGTGTGGGTGGGTCTGTGTGGGGATGTTGGTGTGGGTGGGTCTGTGTGGGGGATGTCGGTGTGGTTGGGTCGGTGTGTGGGGATGTCGGTGTGGGTGGGTTTGTGTGGGGATGTCGGTGTGGGTGGGTCTGTGTGGGGATGTTGGTGGGGATGGGTCTGTGTGGGGATGTCGGTGTGGGTGGGACTGTGTGGGGATGTCGGTGTGGGTTGGTCTGTGTGGGGATGTCGGTGTGGTTGGGTCGGTGTGTGTGGATGTCGGTTTGGTTGGGTCGGTGTGTGGGGATGTCGGTGTGGTTGGGTCGGTGTGGGGATGTCGGTGGGGGTGGGTCTGTGTGGGGATGGTGTGGTTGGGTCTGCGTGGGGATGTCGGTGTGGGTGGGTCTGTGTGGGGATGTCGGTGTTTGTGGGTCTGTGTGGTGATGTCGGTGTTTGTGGGTCTGTGTGGTGATGTCGGTGTGGATGGGTCTGTGTGGTGATGTTGGTGTGGGTGGGTCTGTGTGGGGATGTTGGTGTGGGTGGGTCACTGTGGGGATGTTGGTGTGGGTGGGTCTGTGTGGGGATGTTGGTGTTTGTGGGTCTGTGTGGGGATGTTGGTGTGGGTGGGTCTGTGTGGGGATGTTGGTGTGGGTGGGTCAGTGTGGGGATGTTGGTGTGGGTGGGTCTGTTTGGGGATGTCGGTGGGGGTGGGTCGGTGTGTGGGTGGGTCTGTGTGGGGATGTTGGTGTGGTTGGGTCTGTGTGGGGATGTTGGTGTGGGTTGGTCTGTGTAGGGATGTTGGTGTGGGTGGGTCTGTGTGGGGATGTTGGTGTGGGTGGGTCTGTGTGGGGATGTCGGTGTGGTGATGTTGGTGTGGGTGGGTCTGTGTGGGGATGTCGGGGTGGGGATGTTGGTGTGGGTGGGTCGGTGTGTGGGATGTCGGTGTGGGTGGGTCTGTGTGGGGATGTCGGGGTGGGGATGTTGGAGTGGGTGGGTCTGTGTGGGGATGTCGGGGTGGGGATGTTGGTGTGGTTGGGTCTGTGTGGGGATGTCGGGGTGGGGATGTTGGTGTGGGTGGGTCAGTGTGTGGGATGTCGGTGTGGGTGGGTCTGTGTGGGGATGTTGGTGTGGTTGGGTCGGTGTGTGGGATGTCGGTGTGGGTGGGTCGGTGTGGGGATGTCGGGGTGGGGATGTTGGAGTGGTTGGGTCTGTGTGGGGATGTCGGGGTGGGGATGTTGGTGTGGTTGGGTCTGTGTGGGGATGTCGGGGTGGGGATGTTGGTGTGGGTGGGTCGCTGTGTGGGATGTCGGTGTGGGTGGGTCTGTGTGGGGATGTCGGGGTGGGGATGTTGGAGTGGGTGGGTCTGTGTGGGGATGTCGGGGTGGGGATGTTGGTGTGGTTGGGTCTGTGTGGGGATGTCGGGGTGGGGATGTTGGTGTGGGTGGGCGGGTGTGTGGGATGTCGGTGTGGGTGGGTCGGTGTGGGGATGTCGGTGTTTGTGGGTCTGTGTGGGGATGTTGGTGTGGGTGGGTCTGTGTGGGGATGTTGGTGTGGATGGGTCTGTGTGGGGATGTTGGTGTGGTTGGGTCGGTGTGTGGGGATGTCGGTGTGGGTGGGTCGGTGTGGGGATGTCGGTGTGGGTGGGTCGGTGTGGGAATGTCGGTGTGGGTGGGTCTGTGTGGGGATGTTGGTGTGGTTGGGTCGGTGTGTGGGATGTTGTTGTGGGTGGGTCTGTGTGGGGATGTCGGTGTGGTTGGGTCGGTGTGTGGGGATGTCGGTGTGGGTGGGTCTGTGTGGTGATGTTGGTGTGGGTGGGTCTGTGTGGGGATGTTGGTGTGGGTGGGTCTGTGTGGGGATGTTGGTGTGGGTGGGTCTGTGTGGGGGATGTCGGTGTGGTTGGGTCGGTGTGTGGGGATGTCGGTGTGGGTGGGTTTGTGTGGGGATGTCGGTGTGGGTGGGTCTGTGTGGGGATGTTGGTGGGGATGGGTCTGTGTGGGGATGTCGGTGTGGGTGGGACTGTGTGGGGATGTCGGTGTGGGTTGGTCTGTGTGGGGATGTCGGTGTGGTTGGGTCGGTGTGTGTGGATGTCGGTTTGGTTGGGTCGGTGTGTGGGGATGTCGGTGTGGTTGGGTCGGTGTGGGGATGTCGGTGGGGGTGGGTCTGTGTGGGGATGGTGTGGTTGGGTCTGTGTGGGGATGTCGGTGTGGGTGGGTCTGTGTGGGGATGTCGGTGTTTGTGGGTCTGTGTGGTGATGTCGGTGTTTGTGGGTCTGTGTGGTGATGTCGGTGTGGATGGGTCTGTGTGGTGATGTTGGTGTGGGTGGGTCTGTGTGGGGATGTTGGTGTGGGTGGGTCACTGTGGGGATGTTGGTGTGGGTGGGTCTGTGTGGGGATGTTGGTGTTTGTGGGTCTGTGTGCGGATGTTGGTGTGGGTGGGTCTGTGTGGGGATGTTGGTGTGGGTGGGTCAGTGTGGGGATGTTGGTGTGGGTGGGTCTGTTTGGGGATGTCGGTGGGGGTGGGTCGGTGTGTGGGTGGGTCTGTGTGGGGATGTTGGTGTGGTTGGGTCTGTGTGGGGATGTTGGTGTGGGTGGGTCTGTGTAGGGATGTTGGTGTGGGTGGGTCTGTGTGGGGATGTTGGTGTGGGTGGGTCTGTGTGGGGATGTCGGTGTGGTGATGTTGGTGTGGGTGGGTCTGTGTGGGGATGTCGGGGTGGGGATGTTGGTGTGGGTGGGTCGGTGTGTGGGATGTCGGTGTGGGTGGGTCTGTGTGGGGATGTCGGGGTGGGGATGTTGGAGTGGGTGGGTCTGTGTGGGGATGTCGGGGTGGGGATGTTGGTGTGGTTGGGTCTGTGTGGGGATGTCGGGGTGGGGATGTTGGTGTGGGTGGGTCAGTGTGTGGGATGTCGGTGTGGGTGGGTCTGTGTGGGGATGTTGGTGTGGTTGGGTCGGTGTGTGGGATGTCGGTGTGGGTGGGTCGGTGTGGGGATGTCGGGGTGGGGATGTTGGAGTGGTTGGGTCTGTGTGGGGATGTCGGGGTGGGGATGTTGGTGTGGTTGGGTCTGTGTGGGGATGTCGGGGTGGGGATGTTGGTGTGGGTGGGTCGGTGTGTGGGATGTCGGTGTGGGTGGGTCTGTGTGGGGATGTCGGGGTGGGGATGTTGGAGTGGGTGGGTCTGTGTGGGGATGTCGGGGTGGGGATGTTGGTGTGGTTGGGTCTGTGTGGGGATGTCGGGGTGGGGATGTTGGTGTGGGTGGGTCGGTGTGTGGGATGTCGGTGTGGGTGGGTCGGTGTGGGGATGTCGGTGTTTGTGGGTCTGTGTGGGGATGTTGGTGTGGGTGGGTCTGTGTGGGGATGTTGGTGTGGATGGGTCTGTGTGGGGATGTTGGTGTGGTTGGGTCGGTGTGTGGGGATGTCGGTGTGGGTGGGTCGGTGTGGGGATGTCGGTGTGGGTGGGTCGGTGTGGGAATGTCGGTGTGGGTGGGTCTGTGTGGGGATGTTGGTGTGGTTGGGTCGGTGTGTGGGATGTTGTTGTGGGTGGGTCTGTGTGGGGATGTCGGTGTGGTTGGGTCGGTGTGTGGGGATGTCGGTGTGGGTGGGTCTGTGTGGGGATGTCGGTGTGGGTGGGTCTGTGTGGGGATGTTGGTGTGGGTGGGTCTGTGTGGGGATGTTGGTGTGGGTGGGTCTGTGTGGGGGATGTCGGTGTGGGTGGGTCGGTGTGTGGGGATGTCGGTGTGGGTGGGTCTGTGTGGGGATGTCGGTGTGGGTGGGTCTGTGTGGGGATGTTGGTGGGGATGGGTCTGTGTGGGGATGTCGGTGTGGGTGGGTCTCTGTGGGGATGTCGGTGTGGTTGGGTCGGTGTGTGTGGATATCGGTTTGGTTGGGTCGGTGTGTGGGGATGTCGGTGTGGTTGGGTCGGTGTGGGGATGTCGGTGGGGGTGGGTCTGTGTGGGGATGGTGTGGTTGGGTCTGTGTGGGGATGTCGGTGTGGGTGGGTCTGTGTGGGGATGTCGGTGTTTGTGCGTCTGTGTGGTGATGTCGGTGTTTGTGGGTCTGTGTGGTGATGTCGGTGTGGGTGGGTCTGTGTGGTGATGTTGGTGTGGGTGGGTCTGTGTGGGGATGTTGGTGTGGGTGGGTCACTGTGGGGATGTTGGTGTGGGTGGGTCTGTGTGGGGATGTTGGTGTTTGTGGGTCTGTGTGGGGATGTTGGTGTGGGTGGGTCTGTGTGGGGATGTTGGTGTTGGTGGGTCAGTGTGGGGATGTTGGTGTGGGTGGGTCTGTGTGGGGATGTCGGTGGGGGTGGGTCGGTGTGTGGGTGGGTCTGTGTGGGGATGTTGGTGTGGTTGGGTCTGTGTGGGGATGTTGGTGTGGGTGGGTCTGTGTGGGGATGTTGGTGTGGGTGGGTCTGTGTGGGGATGTCGGTGTGGGTGGTCTGTGTGGGGTTGTCGGTGTGGGTGGGTCTGTGAGGGGGTGTTGGTGAGTGTGGGTCTGTGTGGGGATGTCGGTGGGGGTGGGTCTGTGTGGGGATGGTGTGTGTGGGTCTGTGTGTGGATGTTGGTGTTTGTGGGTCTGTGTGGGGATGTTGGTGTGGGTGGGTCTGTGTGGGGATGTTGGTGGGTGTGGGTCTGTGTGGTGATGTCGGTGGGTGTGGTCTGTGTGGTGATGTCGGTGTGGGTGGGTCTGTGTGGTGATGTTGGTGTGTGTGGGTCTGTGTGGGGATGTTGGTGTGGGTGGGTCTGTGTGTGGATGTCGGTGGGTGTGGGTCTGTGTGGGGATGTTGGTGTGGGTGGGTCTGTGTGGTGATGTTGGTGTGTGGGTCTGTGTGTGGATGTTGGTGTTTGTGGGTCTGTGTGGATGTTGGTGTTTGTGGGTCTGTGTGGGGATGTTGGTGTGGGTGGGTCTGTGTGGGGATGTTGGTGGGAGTGGGTCTGTGTGGGGATGTCGGTGTGGGTGGGTCTGTGTGGGGATGTTGGTGTTTGTGGGTCTGTGTGGGGATGTCGGTGTGGGTGGGTCTGTGTGGGGATGTTGTTGTTTGTGGGTCAGTGTGGGGATGTTGGTGTGGGTGGGTCGGTGTGTGGGATGTCGGTGTGGGTGGGTCGGTGTGGGGATGTCGGGGTGGGGATGTTGGAGTGGGTGGGTCTGTGTGGGGATGTCGGGGTGGGGATGTTGGTGTGGTTGGGTCTGTGTGGGGATGTCGGGGTGGGGATGTTGGTGTGGGTTGGTCGGTGTGTGGGATGTCGGTGTGGGTGGGTCTGTGTGGGGATGTCGGTGTGGGTGGGTCTGTGTGGGGATGTCGGGGTGGGGATGTTGGTGTGGGTGGGTCGGTGTGTGGGATGTCGGTGTGGGTGGGTCTGTGTGGGGATGTTGGTGTGCTTGGGTCGGTGTGTGGGATGTCGGTGTGGGTGGGTCGGTGTGGGGATGTCGGTGTTTGTGGGTCTGTGTGGGGATGTTGGTGTGGGTGGGTCTGTGTGGGGATGTTGGTGTGGATGGGTCTGTGTGGGGATGTTGGTGTGGTTGGGTCGGTGTGTGGGGATGTCGGTGTGGGTGGGTCGGTGTGGGGATGTCGGTGTGGGTGGGTCGGTGTGGGGATGTCGGTGTGGGTGGGTCTGTGTGGGGATGTTGGTGTGGTTGGGTCGGTGTGTGGGATGTTGTTGTGGGTGGGTCTGTGTGGGGATGTCGGTGTGGTTGGGTCGGTGTGTGGGGATGTCGGTGTGGGTGGGTCTGTGTGGGGATGTCGGTGTGGGTGGGTCTGTGTGGGGATGTTGGTGTGGGTGGGTCTGTGTGGGGGATGTCGGTGTGGGTGGGTCGGTGTGTGGGGATGTCGGTGTGGGTGGGTCTGTGTGGGGATGTCGGTGTGGGTGGGTCTGTGTGGGGATGTTGGTGGGGATGGGTCTGTGTGGGGATGTCGGTGTGGGTGGGTCTGTGTGGGGATGTCGGTGTGGTTGGGTCGGTGTGTGTGGATGTCGGTTTGGTTGGGTCGGTGTGTGGGGATGTCGGTGTGGTTGGGTCGGTGTGGGGATGTCGGTGGGGGTGGGTCTGTGTGGGGATGGTGTGGTTGGGTCTGTGTGGGGATGTCGGTGTGGGTGGGTCTGTGTGGGGATGTCGGTGTTTGTGGGTCTGTGTGGTGATGTCGGTGTTTGTGGGTCTGTGTGGTGATGTCGGTGTGGGTGGATCTGTGTGGTGATGTTGGTGTGGGTGGGTCTGTGTGGGGATGTTGGTGTGGGTGGGTCACTGTGGGGATGTTGGTGTGGGTGGGTCTGTGTGGGGATGTTGGTGTTTGTGGGTCTGTGTGGGGATGTTGGTGTGGGTGGGTCTGTGTGGGGATGTTGGTGTGGGTGGGTCAGTGTGGGGATGTTGGTGTGGGTGGGTCTGTGTGGGGATGTCGGTGGGGGTGGGTCGGTGTGTGGGTGGGTCTGTGTGGGGATGTTGGTGTGGTTGGGTCTGTGAGGGGGTGTTGGTGAGTGTGGGTCTGTGTGGGGATGTCGGTGGGGGTGGGTCTGTGTGGGGATGGTGTGTGTGGGTCTGTGTGTGGATGTTGGTGTTTGTGGGTCTGTGTGGGGATGTTGGTGTGGGTGGGTCTGTGTGGGGATGTTGGTGGGTGTGGGTCTGTGTGGTGATGTCGTTGGGTGTGGTCTGTGTGGTGATGTCGGTGTGGGTGGGTCTGTGTGGTTATGTTGGTGGGTGTGGGTCTGTGTGGGGATGTTGGTGTGGGTGGGTCTGTGTGTGGATGTCGGTGGGTGTGGGTCTGTGTGGGGATGTTGGTGTGGGTGGGTCTGTGTGGTGATGTTGGTGTGTGGGTCTGTGTGTGGATGTTGGTGTTTGTGGGTCTGTGTGGATGTTGGTGTTTGTGGGTCTGTGTGGGGATTTTGGTGTGGGTGGGTCTGTGTGGGGATGTTGGTGGGAGCGGGTCTGTGTGGGGATGTCGGTGTGGGTGGGTCTGTGTGGGGATGTTGGTGTTTGTGGGTCTGTGTGGGGATGTCGGTGTGGGTGGGTCTGTGTGGGGATGTTGTTGTTTGTGGGTCAGTGTGGGGATGTTGGTGTGGGTGGGTCGGTGTGTGGGATGTCGGTGTGGGTGGGTCGGTGTGGGGATGTCGGGGTGGGGATGTTGGAGTGGGTGGGTCTGTGTGGGGATGTCGGGGTGGGGATGTTGGTGTGGTTGGGTCTGTGTGGGGATGTCGGGGTGGGGATGTTGGTGTGGGTTGGTCGGTGTGTGGGATGTCGGTGTGGGTGGGTCTGTGTGGGGATGTCGGTGTGGGTGGGTCTGTGTGGGGATGTCGGGGTGGGGATGTTGGTGTGGGTGGGTCGGTGTGTGGGATGTCGGTGTGGGTGGGTCTGTGTGGGGATGTTGGTGTGGTTGGGTCGGTGTGTGGGATGTCGGTGTGGGTGGGTCGGTGTGGGGATGTCGGTGTTTGTGGGTCTGTGTGGGGATGTTGCTGTGGGTGGGTCTGTGTGGGGATGTTGGTGTGGATGGGTCTGTGTGGGGATGTTGGTGTGGTTGGGTCGGTGTGTGGGGATGTCGGTGTGGGTGGGTCGGTGTGGGGATGTCGGTGTGGGTGGGTCGGTGTGGGGATGTCGGTGTGGGTGGGTCTGTGTGGGGATGTTGGTGTGGTTGGGTCGGTGTGTGGGATGTTGTTGTGGGTGGGTCTGTGTGGGGATGTCGGTGTGGTTGGGTCGGTGTGTGGGGATGTCGGTGTGGGTGGGTCTGTGTGGGGATGTCGGTGTGGGTGGGTCTGTGTGGGGATGTTGGTGTGGGTGGGTCTGTGTGGGGATGTTGGTGTGGGTGGGTCTGTGTGGGGGATGTCGGTGTGGGTGGGTCGGTGTGTGGGGATGTCGGTGTGGGTGGGTCTGTGTGGGGATGTCGGTGTGGGTGGGTCTGTGTGGGGATGTTGGTGGGGATGGGTCTGTGTGGGGATGTCGGTGTGGGTGGGTCTGTGTGGGGATGTCGGTGTGGTTGGGTCGGTGTGTGTGGATGTCGGTTTGGTTGGGTCGGTGTGTGGGGATGTCGGTGTGGTTGGGTCGGTGTGGGGATGTCGGTGGGGGTGGGTCTGTGTGGGGATGGTGTGGTTGGGTCTGTGTGGGGATGTCGGTGTGGGTGGGTCTGTGTGGGGATGTCGGTGTTTGTGGGTCTGTGTGGTGATGTCGGTGTTTGTGGGTCTGTGTGGTGATGTCGGTGTGGGTGGATCTGTGTGGTGATGTTGGTGTGGGTGGGTCTGTGTGGGGATGTTGGTGTGGGTGGGTCACTGTGGGGATGTTGGTGTGGGTGTGTCTGTGTGGGGATGTTGGTGTTTGTGGGTCTGTGTGGGGATGTTGGTGTGGGTGGGTCTGTGTGGGGATGTTGGTGTGGGTGGGTCAGTGTGGGGATGTTGGTGTGGGTGGGTCTGTGTGGGGATGTCGGTGGGGGTGGGTCGGTGTGTGGGTGGTCTGTGTGGGGATGTTGGTGTGGTTGGGTCTGTGTGGGGATGTTGGTGTGGGTGGGTCTGTGTGGGGATGTTGGTGTGGGTGGGTCTGTTTGGGGATGTCGGTGTGGGTGGTCTGTGTGGGGTTGTCGGTGTGGGTGGGTCTGTGAGGGGGTGTTGGTGAGTGTGGGTCTGTGTGGGGATGTCGGTGTGGGTGGGTCTGTGTGGGGATGTTGGTGTTTGTGGGTCTGTGTGGTGATGTTGGTGTGGGTAGGTCTGTGTGGTGATGTGGGTGTGGCTGGGTCTGTCTGGGGTTGTTGGTGTGGGTGGGTCTGTGCGGGGATGTTGGTGAGTGTGGGTCTGTGTGGGGATGTCGGTGTGGGTGGGTCTGTGTGGGGATGTTGGTGTGGGTGGGTCTGTGTGGGGATGTCGGTGGGGGTGGGTCTGTGTGGGGATGGTGTGTGTGGGTCTGTGTGTGGATGTTGGTGTTTGTGGGTCTGTGTGGGGATGTTGGTGTGGGTGGGTCTGTGTGGGGATGTTGGTGGGTGTGGGTCTGTGTGGTGATGTCGGTGGGTGTGGGTCTGTGTGGTGATGTCGGTGTGGGTGGGTCTGTGTGGTGATGTTGGTGGGTGTGGGTCTGTGTGGGGATGTTGGTGTGGGTGGGTCTGTGTGTGGATGTTGGTGTTTGTGGGTCTGTGTGGATGTTGGTGTTTGTGGGTCTGTGTGGGGATGTTGGTGTGGGTGGGTCTGTGTGGGGATGTTGGTGGGAGTGGGTCTGTGTGGGGATGTCGGTGTGGGTGGGTCTGTGTGGGGATGTTGGTGTTTGTGGGTCTGTGTGGGGATGTCGGTGTGGGTGGGTCTGTGTGGGGATGTTGTTGTTTGTGGGTCAGTGTGGGGATGTTGGTGTGGGTGGGTCGGTGTGTGGGATGTCGGTGTGGGTGGGTCTGTGTGGGGATGTCGGGGTGGGGATGTTGGTGTGGGTGGGTCGGTGTGTGGGATGTCGGTGTGGGTGGGTCTGTGTGGGGATGTCGGGGTGGGGATGTTGGAGTGGGTGGGTCTGTGTGGGGATGTCGGGGTGGGGATGTTGGTGTGGTTGGGTCTGTGTGGGGATGTCGGGGTGGGGATGTTGGTGTGGGTGAGTCAGTGTGTGGGATGTCGGTGTGGGTGGGTCTGTGTGGGGATGTTGGTGTGGTTGGGTCGGTGTGTGGGATGTCGGTGTGGGTGGGTCGGTGTGGGGATGTCGGGGTGGGGGTGTTGGAGTGGGTGGGTCTGTGTGGGGATGTCGTGGTGGGGATGTTGGTGTGGTTGGGTCTGTGTGGGGATGTCGGGGTGGGGATGTTGGTGTGGGTGGGTCGGTGTGTGGGATGTCGGTGTGGGTGGGTCGGTGTGGGGATGTCGGTGTGGGTGGGTCTGTGTGGGGATGTTGGTGTGGGTGGGTCTGTGTGGGGATGTCGGTGTGGGTGGGTCGGTGTGGGGATGTCGGTGTGGGTGGGTCGGTGTGGGGATGTCGGTGTTTGTGGGTCTGTGTGGGGATGTCGGTGTGGGTGGGTCTGTGTGGGGATGTCGGTGTGGGTGGGTCGGTGTGGGGATGTCGGTGTTTGTGGGTCTGTGTGGGGATGTCGGTGTTTGTGGGTCTGTGTGGGGATGTTGGTGTGGGTGGGTCTGTGTGGGGATGTTGGTGTGGGTGGGTCTGTGTGGGGATGTTGGTGTGGTTGGGTCGGTGTGTGGGGATGTCGGTGTGGGTGGGTCGGTGTGGGGATGTCGGTGTGGGTGGGTCGGTGTGGGGATGTCGGTGTGGGTGGGTCTGTGTGGGGATGTTGGTGTGGTTGGGTCGGTGTGTGGGATGTTGTTGTGGGTGGGTCTGTGTGGGGATGTCGGTGTGGTTGGGTCGGTGTGTGGGGATGTCGGTGTGGGTGGGTCTGTGTGGGGATGTCGGTGTGGGTGGGTCTGTGTGGGGATGTTGGTGTGGGTGGGTCTGTGTGGGGGATGTCGGTGTGGGTGGGTCGGTGTGTGGGGATGTCGGTGTGGGTGGGTCTGTGTGGGGATGTCGGTGGGGATGGGTCTGTGTGGGGATGTCGGTGTGGGTGGGTCTGTGTGGGGATGTCGGTGTGGGTGGGTCTGTGTGGGGATGTCGGTGTGGTTGGGTCGGTGTGTGTGGATGTCGGTTTGGTTGGGTCGGTGTGTGGGGATGTCGGTGTGGGGATGTCGGTGGGGGTGGGTCTGTGTGGGGATGGTGTGGTTGGGTCTGTGTGGGGATGTCGGTGTCGGTGGGTCTGTGTGGGGATGTCGGTGTTTGTGGGTCTGTGTGGTGATGTCGGTGTTTGTGGGTCTGTGTGGTGATGTCGGTGTGGGTGGGTCTGTGTGGTGATGTTGGTGTGGGTGGGTCTGTGTGGGGATGTTGGGTGTGGGTGGGTCTGTGTGGGAATGTCGGTGTGGGTGGGTCTGTGTGGGGATGTCGGTGTGGGTGGGTCTGTGTGGGGATGTCGGTGTGGTTGGGTCGGTGTGTGTGGATGTCGGTTTGGTTGGGTCGGTGTGGGGATGTCGGTGTTTGTGGGTCTGTGTGGTGATGTCGGTGTTTGTGGGTCTGTGTGGTGATGTCGGTGTGGGTGGGTCTGTGTGGTGATGTTGGTGTGGGTGGGTCTGTGTGGGGATGTTGGTGTGGGTGGGTCTGTGTGGGGATGTCGGTGTGCTTGGGTCGGTGTGGGGATGTCGGTGGGGGTGGGTCTGTGTGGGGATGGTGTGTGGTTGGGTCTGTGTGGGGATGTCGGTGTGGGTGGGTCTGTGTGGGTATGTCGGTGTTTGTGGGTCTGTGTGGTGATGTCGGTGTTTGTGGGTCTGTGTGGTGATGTCGGTGTGGATGGGTCTGTGTGGTGATGTTGGTGTGGGTGGGTCTGTGTGGGGGATGTTGGTGTGGGTGGGTCACTGTGGGGATGTTGGTGTGGGTGGGTCTGTGTGGGGGATGTTGGTGTTTGTGGGTCTGTGTGGGGATGTTGGTGTGGGTGGGTCTGTGTGGGGGATGTTGGTGTGGGTGGGTCAGTGTGGGGATGTTGGTGTGGGTGGGTCTGTTTGGGGATGTCGGTGGGGGTGGGTCGGTGTGTGGGTGGGTCTGTGTGGGGATGTTGGTGTGGTTGGGTCTGTGTGGGGATGTTGGTGTGGGTGGGTCTGTGTAGGGATGTTGGTGTGGGTGGGTCTGTGTGGGGATGTTGGTGTGGGTGGGTCTGTGTGGGGATGTCGGTGTGGTGATGTTGGTGTGGGGTGGGTCTGTGTGGGGATGTCGGGGTGGGGATGTTGGTGTGGGTGGGTCGGTGTGTGGGATGTCGGTGTGGGTGGGTCTGTGTGGGGATGTCGGGGTGGGGATGTTGGAGTGGGTGGTCTGTGTGGGGATGTCGGGGTGGGGATGTTGGTGTGGTTGGGTCTGTGTGGGGATGTCGGGGTGGGGATGTTGGTGGGTCAGTGTGTGGGATGTCGGTGTGGGTGGGTCTGTGTGGGGATGTTGGTGTGGTTGGGTCGGTGTGTGGGATGTCGGTGTGGGTGGGTCGGTGTGGGGATGTCGGGGTGGGGATGTTGGAGTGGTTGGGTCTGTGTGGGGATGTCGGGGTGGGGATGTTGGTGTGGTTGGGTCTGTGTGGGGATGTCGGGGTGGGGATGTTGGTGTGGGTGGGTCGCTGTGTGGGATGTCGGTGTGGGTGGGTCTGTGTGGGGATGTCGGGGTGGGGATGTTGGAGTGGGTGGGTCTGTGTGGGGATGTCGGGGTGGGGATGTTGGTGTGGTTGGGTCTGTGTGGGGATGTCGGGGTGGGGATGTTGGTGTGGGTGGGTCGGTGTGTGGGATGTCGGTGTGGGTGGGTCGGTGTGGGGATGTCGGTGTTTGTGGGTCTGTGTGGGGATGTTGGTGTGGGTGGGTCTGTGTGGGGATGTTGGTGTGGATGGGTCTGTGTGGGGATGTTGGTGTGGTTGGGTCGGTGTGTGGGGATGTCGGTGTGGGTGGGTCGGTGTGGGGATGTCGGTGTGGGTGGGTCGGTGTGGGAATGTCGGTGTGGGTGGGTCTGTGTGGGGATGTTGGTGTGGTTGGGTCGGTGTGTGGGATGTTGTTGTGGGTGGGTCTGTGTGGGGATGTCGGTGTGGTTGGGTCGGTGTGTGGGGATGTCGGTGTGGGTGGGTCTGTGTGGTGATGTTGGTGTGGGTGGGTCTGTGTGGGGATGTTGGTGTGGGTGGGTCTGTGTGGGGATGTTGGTGTGGGTGGGTCTGTGTGGGGGATGTCGGTGTGGTTGGGTCGGTGTGTGGGGATGTCGGTGTGGGTGGGTTTGTGTGGGGATGTCGGTGTGGGTGGGTCTGTGTGGGGATGTTGGTGGGGATGGGTCTGTGTGGGGATGTCGGTGTGGGTGGGACTGTGTGGGGATGTCGGTGTGGGTTGGTCTGTGTGGGGATGTCGGTGTGGTTGGGTCGGTGTGTGTGGATGTCGGTTTGGTTGGGTCGGTGTGTGGGGATGTCGGTGTGGTTGGGTCGGTGTGGGGATGTCGGTGGGGGTGGGTCTGTGTGGGGATGGTGTGGTTGGGTCTGTGTGGGGATGTCGGTGTGGGTGGGTCTGTGTGGGGATGTCGGTGTTTGTGGGTCTGTGTGGTGATGTCGGTGTTTGTGGGTCTGTGTGGTGATGTCGGTGTGGATGGGTCTGTGTGGTGATGTTGGTGTGGGTGGGTCTGTGTGGGGATGTTGGTGTGGGTGGGTCACTGTGGGGATGTTGGTGTGGGTGGGTCTGTGTGGGGATGTTGGTGTTTGTGGGTCTGTGTGGGGATGTTGGTGTGGGTGGGTCTGTGTGGGGATGTTGGTGTGGGTGGGTCAGTGTGGGGATGTTGGTGTGGGTGGGTCTGTTTGGGGATGTCGGTGGGGGTGGGTCGGTGTGTGGGTGGGTCTGTGTGGGGATGTTGGTGTGGTTGGGTCTGTGTGGGGATGTTGGTGTGGGTGGGTCTGTGTAGGGATGTTGGTGTGGGTGGGTCTGTGTGGGGATGTTGGTGTGGGTGGGTCTGTGTGGGGATGTCGGTGTGGTGATGTTGGTGTGGGTGGGTCTGTGTGGGGATGTCGGGGTGGGGATGTTGGTGTGGGTGGGTCGGTGTGTGGGATGTCGGTGTGGGTGGGTCTGTGTGGGGATGTCGGGGTGGGGATGTTGGAGTGGGTGGGTCTGTGTGGGGATGTCGGGGTGGGGATGTTGGTGTGGTTGGGTCTGTGTGGGGATGTCGGGGTGGGGATGTTGGTGTGGGTGGGTCAGTGTGTGGGATGTCGGTGTGGGTGGGTCTGTGTGGGGATGTTGGTGTGGTTGGGTCGGTGTGTGGGATGTCGGTGTGGGTGGGTCGGTGTGGGGATGTCGGGGTGGGGATGTTGGAGTGGTTGGGTCTGTGTGGGGATGTCGGGGTGGGGATGTTGGTGTGGTTGGGTCTGTGTGGGGATGTCGGGGTGGGGATGTTGGTGTGGGTGGGTCGGTGTGTGGGATGTCGGTGTGGGTGGGTCTGTGTGGGGATGTCGGGGTGGGGATGTTGGAGTGGGTGGGTCTGTGTGGGGATGTCGGGGTGGGGATGTTGGTGTGGTTGGGTCTGTGTGGGGATGTCGGGGTGGGGATGTTGGTGTGGGTGGGTCGGTGTGTGGGATGTCGGTGTGGGTGGGTCGGTGTGGGGATGTCGGTGTTTGTGGGTCTGTGTGGGGATGTTGGTGTGGGTGGGTCTGTGTGGGGATGTTGGTGTGGATGGGTCTGTGTGGGGATGTTGGTGTGGTTGGGTCGGTGTGTGGGGATGTCGGTGTGGGTGGGTCGGTGTGGGGATGTCGGTGTGGGTGGGTCGGTGTGGGAATGTCGGTGTGGGTGGGTCTGTGTGGGGATGTTGGTGTGGTTGGGTCGGTGTGTGGGATGTTGTTGTGGGTGGGTCTGTGTGGGGATGTCGGTGTGGTTGGGTCGGTGTGTGGGGATGTCGGTGTGGGTGGGTCTGTGTGGGGATGTCGGTGTGGGTGGGTCTGTGTGGGGATGTTGGTGTGGGTGGGTCTGTGTGGGGATGTTGGTGTGGGTGGGTCTGTGTGGGGGATGTCGGTGTGGGTGGGTCGGTGTGTGGGGATGTCGGTGTGGGTGGGTCTGTGTGGGGATGTCGGTGTGGGTGGGTCTGTGTGGGGATGTTGGTGGGGATGGGTCTGTGTGGGGATGTCGGTGTGGGTGGGTCTCTGTGGGGATGTCGGTGTGGTTGGGTCGGTGTGTGTGGATATCGGTTTGGTTGGGTCGGTGTGTGGGGATGTCGGTGTGGTTGGGTCGGTGTGGGGATGTCGGTGGGGGTGGGTCTGTGTGGGGATGGTGTGGTTGGGTCTGTGTGGGGATGTCGGTGTGGGTGGGTCTGTGTGGGGATGTCGGTGTTTGTGGGTCTGTGTGGTGATGTCGGTGTTTGTGGGTCTGTGTGGTGATGTCGGTGTGGGTGGGTCTGTGTGGTGATGTTGGTGTGGGTGGGTCTGTGTGGGGATGTTGGTGTGGGTGGGTCACTGTGGGGATGTTGGTGTGGGTGGGTCTGTGTGGGGATGTTGGTGTTTGTGGGTCTGTGTGGGGATGTTGGTGTGGGTGGGTCTGTGTGGGGATGTTGGTGTTGGTGGGTCAGTGTGGGGATGTTGGTGTGGGTGGGTCTGTGTGGGGATGTCGGTGGGGGTGGGTCGGTGTGTGGGTGGGTCTGTGTGGGGATGTTGGTGTGGTTGGGTCTGTGTGGGGATGTTGGTGTGGGTGGGTCTGTGTGGGGATGTTGGTGTGGGTGGGTCTGTGTGGGGATGTCGGTGTGGGTGGTCTGTGTGGGGTTGTCGGTGTGGGTGGGTCTGTGAGGGGGTGTTGGTGAGTGTGGGTCTGTGTGGGGATGTCGGTGGGGGTGGGTCTGTGTGGGGATGGTGTGTGTGGGTCTGTGTGTGGATGTTGGTGTTTGTGGGTCTGTGTGGGGATGTTGGTGTGGGTGGGTCTGTGTGGGGATGTTGGTGGGTGTGGGTCTGTGTGGTGATGTCGGTGGGTGTGGTCTGTGTGGTGATGTCGGTGTGGGTGGGTCTGTGTGGTGATGTTGGTGTGTGTGGGTCTGTGTGGATGTTGGTGTTTGTGGGTCTGTGTGGGGATGTTGGTGTGGGTGGGTCTGTGTGGGGATGTTGGTGGGAGTGGGTCTGTGTGGGGATGTCGGTGTGGGTGGGTCTGTGTGGGGATGTTGGTGTTTGTGGGTCTGTGTGGGGATGTCGGTGTGGGTGGGTCTGTGTGGGGATGTTGTTGTTTGTGGGTCAGTGTGGGGATGTTGGTGTGGGTGGGTCGGTGTGTGGGATGTCGGTGTGGGTGGGTCGGTGTGGGGATGTCGGGGTGGGGATGTTGGAGTGGGTGGGTCTGTGTGGGGATGTCGGGGTCGGGATGTTGGTGTGGTTGGGTCTGTGTGGGGATGTCGGGGTGGGGATGTTGGTGTGGGTTGGTCGGTGTGTGGGATGTCGGTGTGGGTGGGTCTGTGTGGGGATGTCGGTGTGGGTGGGTCTGTGTGGGGATGTCGGGGTGGGGATGTTGGTGTGGGTGGGTCGGTGTGTGGGATGTCGGTGTGGGTGGGTCTGTGTGGGGATGTTGGTGTGGTTGGGTCGGTGTGTGGGATGTCGGTGTGGGTGGGTCGGTGTGGGGATGTCGGTGTTTGTGGGTCTGTGTGGGGATGTTGGTGTGGGTGGGTCTGTGTGGGGATGTTGGTGTGGATGGGTCTGTGTGGGGATGTTGGTGTGGTTGGGTCGGTGTGTGGGGATGTCGGTGTGGGTGGGTCGGTGTGGGGATGTCGGTGTGGGTGGGTCGGTGTGGGGATGTCGGTGTGGGTGGGTCTGTGTGGGGATGTTGGTGTGGTTGGGTCGGTGTGTGGGATGTTGTTGTGGGTGGGTCTGTGTGGGGATGTCGGTGTGGTTGGGTCGGTGTGTGGGGATGTCGGTGTGGGTGGGTCTGTGTGGGGATGTCGGTGTGGGTGGGTCTGTGTGGGGATGTTGGTGTGGGTGGGTCTGTGTGGGGGATGTCGGTGTGGGTGGGTCGGTGTGTGGGGATGTCGGTGTGGGTGGGTCTGTGTGGGGATGTCGGTGTGGGTGGGTCTGTGTGGGGATGTTGGTGGGGATGGGTCTGTGTGGGGATGTCGGTGTGGGTGGGTCTGTGTGGGGATGTCGGTGTGGTTGGGTCGGTGTGTGTGGATGTCGGTTTGGTTGGGTCGGTGTGTGGGGATGTCGGTGTGGTTGGGTCGGTGTGGGGATGTCGGTGGGGGTGGGTCTGTGTGGGGATGGTGTGGTTGGGTCTGTGTGGGGATGTCGGTGTGGGTGGGTCTGTGTGGGGATGTCGGTGTTTGTGGGTCTGTGTGGTGATGTCGGTGTTTGTGGGTCTGTGTGGTGATGTCGGTGTGGGTGGATCTGTGTGGTGATGTTGGTGTGGGTGGGTCTGTGTGGGGATGTTGGTGTGGGTGGGTCACTGTGGGGATGTTGGTGTGGGTGGGTCTGTGTGGGGATGTTGGTGTTTGTGGGTCTGTGTGGGGATGTTGGTGTGGGTGGGTCTGTGTGGGGATGTTGGTGTGGGTGGGTCAGTGTGGGGATGTTGGTGTGGGTGGGTCTGTGTGGGGATGTCGGTGGGGGTGGGTCGGTGTGTGGGTGGGTCTGTGTGGGGATGTTGGTGTGGTTGGGTCTGTGAGGGGGTGTTGGTGAGTGTGGGTCTGTGTGGGGATGTCGGTGGGGGTGGGTCTGTGTGGGGATGGTGTGTGTGGGTCTGTGTGTGGATGTTGGTGTTTGTGGGTCTGTGTGGGGATGTTGGTGTGGGTGGGTCTGTGTGGGGATGTTGGTGGGTGTGGGTCTGTGTGGTGATGTCGGTGGGTGTGGTCTGTGTGGTGATGTCGGTGTGGGTGGGTCTGTGTGGTTATGTTGGTGGGTGTGGGTCTGTGTGGGGATGTTGGTGTGGGTGGGTCTGTGTGTGGATGTCGGTGGGTGTGGGTCTGTGTGGGGATGTTGGTGTGGGTGGGTCTGTGTGGTGATGTTGGTGTGTGGGTCTGTGTGTGGATGTTGGTGTTTGTGGGTCTGTGTGGATGTTGGTGTTTGTGGGTCTGTGTGGGGATGTTGGTGTGGGTGGGTCTGTGTGGGGATGTTGGTGGGAGTGGGTCTGTGTGGGGATGTCGGTGTGGGTGGGTCTGTGTGGGGATGTTGGTGTTTGTGGGTCTGTGTGGGGATGTCGGTGTGGGTGGGTCTGTGTGGGGATGTTGTTGTTTGTGGGTCAGTGTGGGGATGTTGGTGTGGGTGGGTCGGTGTGTGGGATGTCGGTGTGGGTGGGTCGGTGTGGGGATGTCGGGGTGGGGATGTTGGAGTGGGTGGGTCTGTGTGGGGATGTCGGGGTGGGGATGTTGGTGTGGTTGGGTCTGTGTGGGGATGTCGGGGTGGGGATGTTGGTGTGGGTTGGTCGGTGTGTGGGATGTCGGTGTGGGTGGGTCTGTGTGGGGATGTCGGTGTGGGTGGGTCTGTGTGGGGATGTCGGGGTGGGGATGTTGGTGTGGGTGGGTCGGTGTGTGGGATGTCGGTGTGGGTGGGTCTGTGTGGGGATGTTGGTGTGGTTGGGTCGGTGTGTGGGATGTCGGTGTGGGTGGGTCGGTGTGGGGATGTCGGTGTTTGTGGGTCTGTGTGGGGATGTTGGTGTGGGTGGGTCTGTGTGGGGATGTTGGTGTGGATGGGTCTGTGTGGGGATGTTGGTGTGGTTGGGTCGGTGTGTGGGGATGTCGGTGTGGGTGGGTCGGTGTGGGGATGTCGGTGTGGGTGGGTCGGTGTGGGGATGTCGGTGTGGGTGGGTCTGTGTGGGGATGTTGGTGTGGTTGGGTCGGTGTGTGGGATGTTGTTGTGGGTGGGTCTGTGTGGGGATGTCGGTGTGGTTGGGTCGGTGTGTGGGGATGTCGGTGTGGGTGGGTCTGTGTGGGGATGTTGGTGTGGGTGGGTCTGTGTGGGGATGTTGGTGTGGGTGGGTCTGTGTGGGGGATGTCGGTGTGGGTGGGTCGGTGTGTGGGGATGTCGGTGTGGGTGGGTCTGTGTGGGGATGTCGGTGTGGGTGGGTCTGTGTGGGGATGTTGGTGGGGATGGGTCTGTGTGGGGATGTCGGTGTGGGTGGGTCTGTGTGGGGATGTCGGTGTGGTTGGGTCGGTGTGTGTGGATGTCGGTTTGGTTGGGTCGGTGTGTGGGGATGTCGGTGTGGTTGGGTCGGTGTGGGGATGTCGGTGGGGGTGGGTCTGTGTGGGGATGGTGTGGTTGGGTCTGTGTGGGGATGTCGGTGTGGGTGGGTCTGTGTGGGGATGTCGGTGTTTGTGGGTCTGTGTGGTGATGTCGGTGTTTGTGGGTCTGTGTGGTGATGTCGGTGTGGGTGGATCTGTGTGGTGATGTTGGTGTGGGTGGGTCTGTGTGGGGATGTTGGTGTGGGTGGGTCACTGTGGGGATGTTGGTGTGGGTGGGTCTGTGTGGGGATGTTGGTGTTTGTGGGTCTGTGTGGGGATGTTGGTGTGGGTGGGTCTGTGTGGGGATGTTGGTGTGGGTGGGTCAGTGTGGGGATGTTGGTGTGGGTGGGTCTGTGTGGGGATGTCGGTGGGGGTGGGTCGGTGTGTGGGTGGGTCTGTGTGGGGATGTTGGTGTGGTTGGGTCTGTGTGGGGATGTTGGTGTGGGTGGGTCTGTGTGGGGATGTTGGTGTGGGTGGGTCTGTTTGGGGATGTCGGTGTGGGTGGTCTGTGTGGGGTTGTCGGTGTGGGTGGGTCTGTGAGGGGGTGTTGGTGAGTGTGGGTCTGTGTGGGGATGTCGGTGTGGGTGGGTCTGTGTGGGGATGTTGGTGTTTGTGGGTCTGTGTGGTGATGTTGGTGTGGGTAGGTCTGTGTGGTGATGTGGGTGTGGCTGGGTCTGTCTGGGGTTGTTGGTGTGGGTGGGTCTGTGCGGGGATGTTGGTGAGTGTGGGTCTGTGTGGGGATGTCGGTGTGGGTGGGTCTGTGTGGGGATGTTGGTGTGGGTGGGTCTGTGTGGGGATGTCGGTGGGGGTGGGTCTGTGTGGGGATGGTGTGTGTGGGTCTGTGTGTGGATGTTGGTGTTTGTGGGTCTGTGTGGGGATGTTGGTGTGGGTGGGTCTGTGTGGGGATGTTGGTGGGTGTGGGTCTGTGTGGTGATGTCGGTGGGTGTGGGTCTGTGTGGTGATGTCGGTGTGGGTGGGTCTGTGTGGTGATGTTGGTGGGTGTGGGTCTGTGTGGGGATGTTGGTGTGGGTGGGTCTGTGTGTGGATGTTGGTGTTTGTGGGTCTGTGTGGATGTTGGTGTTTGTGGGTCTGTGTGGGGATGTTGGTGTGGGTGGGTCTGTGTGGGGATGTTGGTGGGAGTGGGTCTGTGTGGGGATGTCGGTGTGGGTGGGTCTGTGTGGGGATGTTGGTGTTTGTGAGTCTGTGTGGGGATGTCGGTGTGGGTGGGTCTGTGTGGGGATGTTGTTGTTTGTGGGTCAGTGTGGGGATGTTGGTGTGGGTGGGTCGGTGTGTGGGATGTCGGTGTGGGTGGGTCTGTGTGGGGATGTCGGGGTGGGGATGTTGGTGTGGGTGGGTCGGTGTGTGGGATGTCGGTGTGGGTGGGTCTGTGTGGGGATGTCGGGGTGGGGATGTTGGAGTGGGTGGGTCTGTGTGGGGATGTCGGGGTGGGGATGTTGGTGTGGTTGGGTCTGTGTGGGGATGTCGGGGTGGGGATGTTGGTGTGGGTGGGTCAGTGTGTGGGATGTCGGTGTGGGTGGGTCTGTGTGGGGATGTTGGTGTGGTTGGGTCGGTGTGTGGGATGTCGGTGTGGGTGGGTCGGTGTGGGGATGTCGGGGTGGGGGTGTTGGAGTGGGTGGGTCTGTGTGGGGATGTCGTGGTGGGGATGTTGGTGTGGTTGGGTCTGTGTGGGGATGTCGGGGTGGGGATGTTGGTGTGGGTGGGTCGGTGTGTGGGATGTCGGTGTGGGTGGGTCGGTGTGGGGATGTCGGTGTGGGTGGGTCTGTGTGGGGATGTTGGTGTGGGTGGGTCTGTGTGGGGATGTCGGTGTGGGTGGGTCGGTGTGGGGATGTCGGTGTGGGTGGGTCGGTGTGGGGATGTCGGTGTTTGTGGGTCTGTGTGGGGATGTCGGTGTGGGTGGGTCTGTGTGGGGATGTCGGTGTGGGTGGGTCGGTGTGGGGATGTCGGTGTTTGTGGGTCTGTGTGGGGATGTCGGTGTTTGTGGGTCTGTGTGGGGATGTTGGTGTGGGTGGGTCTGTGTGGGGATGTTGGTGTGGGTGGGTCTGTGTGGGGATGTTGGTGTGGTTGGGTCGGTGTGTGGGGATGTCGGTGTGGGTGGGTCGGTGTGGGGATGTCGGTGTGGGTGGGTCGGTGTGGGGATGTCGGTGTGGGTGGGTCTGTGTGGGGATGTTGGTGTGGTTGGGTCGGTGTGTGGGATGTTGTTGTGGGTGGGTCTGTGTGGGGATGTCGGTGTGGTTGGGTCGTTGTGTGGGGATGTCGGTGTGGGTGGGTCTGTGTGGGGATGTCGGTGTGGGTGGGTCTGTGTGGGGATGTTGGTGTGGGTGGGTCTGTGTGGGGGATGTCGGTGTGGGTGGGTCGGTGTGTGGGGATGTCGGTGTGGGTGGGTCTGTGTGGGGATGTCGGTGGGGATGGGTCTGTGTGGGGATGTCGGTGTGGGTGGGTCTGTGTGGGGATGTCGGTGTGGGTGGGTCTGTGTGGGGATGTCGGTGTGGTTGGGTCGGTGTGTGTGGATGTCGGTTTGGTTGGGTCGGTGTGTGGGGATGTCGGTGTGGTTGGGTCGGTGTGGGGATGTCGGTGGGGGTGGGTCTGTGTGGGGATGGTGTGGTTGGGTCTGTGTGGGGATGTCGGTGTCGGTGGGTCTGTGTGGGGATGTCGGTGTTTGTGGGTCTGTGTGGTGATGTCGGTGTTTGTGGGTCTGTGTGGTGATGTCGGTGTGGGTGGGTCTGTGTGGTGATGTTGGTGTGGGTGGGTCTGTGTGGGGATGTTGGTGTGGGTGGGTCTGTGTGGGGATGTCGGTGTGGGTGGGTCTGTGTGGGGATGTCGGTGTGGGTGGGTCTGTGTGGGGATGTCGGTGTGGTTGGGTCGGTGTGTGTGGATGTCGGTTTGGTTGGGTCGGTGTGGGGATGTCGGTGTTTGTGGGTCTGTGTGGTGATGTCGGTGTTTGTGGGTCTGTGTGGTGATGTCGGTGTGGGTGGGTCTGTGTGGTGATGTTGGTGTGGGTGGGTCTGTGTGGGGATGTTGGTGTGGGTGGGTCTGTGTGGGGATGTCGGTGTGCTTGGGTCGGTGTGGGGATGTCGGTGGGGGTGGGTCTGTGTGGGGATGGTGTGGTTGGGTCTGTGTGGGGATGTCGGTGTGGGTGGGTCTGTGTGGGTATGTCGGTGTTTGTGGGTCTGTGTGGTGATGTCGGTGTTTGTGGGTCTGTGTGGTGATGTCGGTGTGGATGGGTCTGTGTGGTGATGTCGGTGTGGGTGGGTCTGTGTGGGGATGTTGGTGTGGGTGGGTCACTGTGGGGATGTTGGTGTGGGTGGGTCTGTGTGGGGATGTTGGTGTTTGTGGGTCTGTGTGGGGATGTTGGTGTTTGTGGGTCTGTGTGGGGATGTTGGTGTGGGTGGGTCAGTGTGGGGATGTTGGTGTGGGTGGGTCTGTGTGGGGATGTCGGTGGGGGTGGGTCGGTGTGTGGGTGGGTCTGTGTGGGGATGTTGGTGTGGTTGGGTCTGTGTGGGGATGTTGGTGTGGGTGGGTCTGTGTAGGGATGTTGGTGTGGGTGGGTCTGTGTGGGGATGTTGGTGTGGGTTGGTCTGTGTGGGGATGTCGGTGTGGTGATGTTGGTGTGGGTGGGTCTGTGTGGGGATGTCGGGGTGGGGATGTTGGTGTGGGTGGGTCGGTGTGTGGGATGTCGGTGTGGGTGGGTCTGTGTGGGGATGTCGGGGTGGGGATGTTGGAGTGGGTGGGTCTGTGTGGGGATGTCGGGGTGGGGATGTTGGTGTGGTTGGGTCTGTGTGGGGATGTCGGGGTGGGGATGTTGGTGTGGGTGGGTCAGTGTGTGGGATGTCGGTGTGGGTGGGTCGGTGTGTGGGATGTCGGTGTGGGTGGGTCGGTGTGGGGATGTCGGGGTGGGGATGTTGGAGTGGGTGGGTCTGTGTGGGGATGTCGGGGTGGGGATGTTGGTGTGGTTGGGTCTGTGTGGGGATGTCGGGGTGGGGATGTTGGTGAGGGTGGGTCGGTGTGTGGGATGTCGGTGTGGGTGGGTCTGTGTGGGGATGTCGGCGTGGGGATGTTGGTGTGGGTGGGTCAGTGTGTGGGATGTCGGTGTGGGTGGGTCTGTGTGGGGATGTTGGTGTGGTTGGGTCGGTGTGTGGGATGTCGGTGTGGGTGGGTCTGTGTGGGGATGTCGGGGTGGGGATGTTGGAGTGGGTGGGTCTGTGTGGGGATGTCGGGGTGGGGATGTTGGTGTAGTTGGGTCTGTGTGGGGATGTCGGGGTGGGGATGTTGGTGTGGGTGGGTCGGTGTATGGGATGTCGGTGTGGGTGGGTCTGTGTGGGGATGTTGGTGTGGTTGGGTCGGTGTGTGGGATGTCGGTGTGGGTGGGTCGGTGTGGGGATGTCGGTGTTTGTGGGTCTGTGTGGGGATGTTGGTGTGGGTGGGTCTGTGTGGGGATGTTGGTGTGGATGGGTCTGTGTGGGGATGTTGGTGTGGTTGGGTCGGTGTGTGGGGATGTCGGTGTGGGTGGGTCGGTGTGGGGATGTCGGTGTGGGTGGGTCGGTGTGGGGATGTCGGTGTGGGTGGGTCTGTGTGGGGATGTTGGTGTGGTTGGGTCGGTGTGTGGGATGTTGTTGTGGGTGGGTCTGTGTGGGGATGTCGGTGTGGTTGGGTCGGTGTGTGGGGATGTCGGTGTGGGTGGGTCTGTGTGGGGATGTTGGTGTGGGTGGGTCTGTGTGTGGATGTTGGTGTGGGTGGGTCTGTGTGGGGGATGTCGGTGTGGGTGGGTCGGTGTGTGGGGATGTCGGTGTGGGTGGGTCTGTGTGGGGATGTCGGTGTGGGTGGGTCTGTGTGGGGATGTCGGTGGGGATGGGTCTGTGTGGGGATGTCGGTGTGGGTGGGTCTGTGTGGGGATGTCGGTGTGGGTGGGTCTGTGTGGGGATGTCGGTGTGGTTGGGTCGGTGTGTGTGGATGTCGGTTTGGTTGGGTCGGTGTGTGGGGATGTCGGTGTGGTTGGGTCGGTGTGGGGATGTCGGTGGGGGTGGGTCTGTGTGGGGATGGTGTGGTTGGGTCTGTGTGGGGATGTCGGTGTGGGTGGGTCTGTGTGGGGATGTCGGTGTTTGTGGGTCTGTGTGGTGATGTCGGTGTTTGTGGGTCTGTGTGGTGATGTCGGTGTGGGTGGGTCTGTGTGGTGATGTTGGTGTGGGTGGGTCTGTGGGGATGTTGGTGTGGGTGGGTCACTGTGGGGATGTTGGTGTGGGTGGGTCTGTGTGGGGATGTTGGTGTTTGTGGGTCTGTGTGGGGATGTTGGTGTGGGTGGGTCTGTGTGGGGATGTTGGTGTGGGTGGGTCAGTGTGGGGATGTTGGTGTGGGTGGGTCTGTGTGGGGATGTCGGTGGGGGTGGGTCGGTGTGTGGGTGGGTCTGTGTGGGGATGTTGGTGTGGTTGGGTCTGTGTGGGGATGTTGGTGTGGGTGGGTCTGTGTGGGGATGTTGGTGTGGGTGGGTCTGTGTGGGGATGTCGGTGTGGGTGGTCTGTGTGGGGTTGTCGGTGTGGGTGGGTCTGTGAGGGGGTGTTGGTGAGTGTGGGTCTGTGTGGGGATGTCGGTGTGGGTGGGTCTGTGTGGGGATGTTGGTGAGTGTGGGTCTGTTTGGGGATGTTGGTGTTTGTGGGTCTGTGTGGTGATGTTGGTGTGGGTAGGTCTGTGTGGGGTTGTTGGTGTGGGTGGGTCTGTGCGGGGATGTTGGTGAGTGTGGGTCTGTGTGGAGATGTCGGTGTGGGTGGGTCGGTGTGTGGGGATGTCGGTGTGGGTGGGTCTGTTTGGGGATGTCGGTGTGGATGGGTCTGTGTGGGGATGTTGGTGTGGGTGGGTCTGTGTGGGGATGTTGGTGTGGGTGGGTCTGTGAGGGGATGTTGGTGAGTGTGGGTCTGTGTGGGGATGTTGGTGTTGGTGGGTCTGTGTGGGGATGTCGGTGGGGGTGGGTCTGTGTGGGGATGGTGTGTGTGGGTCTGTGTGTGGATGTTGGTGTTTGTGGGTCTGTGTGGGGATGTTGGTGTGGGTGGGTCTGTGTGGGGATGTCGGGGTGGGGATGTTGGTGAGGGTGGGTCGGTGTGTGGGATGTCGGTGTGGGTGGGTCTGTGTGGGGATGTCGGCGTGGGGATGTTGGTGTGGGTGGGTCAGTGTGTGGGATGTCGGTGTGGGTGGGTCTGTGTGGGGATGTTGGTGTGGTTGGGTCGGTGTGTGGGATGTCGGTGTGGGTGGGTCTGTGTGGGGATGTCGGGGTGGGGATGTTGGAGTGGGTGGGTCTGTGTGGGGATGTCGGGGTGGGGATGTTGGTGTAGTTGGGTCTGTGTGGGGATGTCGGGGTGGGGATGTTGGTGTGGGTGGGTCGGTGTGTGGGATGTCGGTGTGGGTGGGTCTGTGTGGGGATGTTGGTGTGGTTGGGTCGGTGTGTGGGATGTCGGTGTGGGTGGGTCGGTGTGGGGATGTCGGTGTTTGTGGGTCTGTGTGGGGATGTTGGTGTGGGTGGGTCTGTGTGGGGATGTTGGTGTGGATGGGTCTGTGTGGGGATGTTGGTGTGGTTGGGTCGGTGTGTGGGGATGTCGGTGTGGGTGGGTCGGTGTGGGGATGTCGGTGTGGGTGGGTCGGTGTGGGGATGTCGGTGTGGGTGGGTCTGTGTGGGGATGTTGGTGTGGTTGGGTCGGTGTGTGGGATGTTGTTGTGGGTGGGTCTGTGTGGGGATGTCGGTGTGGTTGGGTCGGTGTGTGGGGATGTCGGTGTGGGTGGGTCTGTGTGGGGATGTTGGTGTGGGTGGGTCTGTGTGTGGATGTTGGTGTGGGTGGGTCTGTGTGGGGGATGTCGGTGTGGGTGGGTCGGTGTGGGGATGTCGGTGTGGGTGGGTCTGTGTGGGGATGTTGGTGTGGTTGGGTCGGTGTGTGGGATGTTGTTGTGGGTGGGTCTGTGTGGGGATGTCGGTGTGGTTGGGTCGGTGTGTGGGGATGTCGGTGTGGGTGGGTCTGTGTGGGGATGTTGGTGTGGGTGGGTCTGTGTGTGGATGTTGGTGTGGGTGGGTCTGTGTGGGGGATGTCGGTGTGGGTGGGTCGGTGTGTGGGGATGTCGGTGTGGGTGGGTCTGTGTGGGGATGTCGGTGTGGGTGGGTCTGTGTGGGGATGTCGGTGGGGATGGGTCTGTGTGGGGATGTCGGTGTGGGTGGGTCTGTGTGGGGATGTCGGTGTGGGTGGGTCTGTGTGGGGATGTCGGTGTGGTTGGGTCGGTGTGTGTGGATGTCGGTTTGGTTGGGTTGGTGTGTGGGGATGTCGGTGTGGTTGGGTCGGTGTGGGGATGTCGGTGGGGGTGGGTCTGTGTGGGGATGGTGTGGTTGGGTCTGTGTGGGGATGTCGGTGTGGGTGGGTCTGTGTGGGGATGTCGGTGTTTGTGGGTCTGTGTGGTGATGTCGGTGTTTGTGGGTCTGTGTGGTGATGTCGGTGTGGGTGGGTCTGTGTGGTGATGTTGGTGTGGGTGGGTCTGTGGGGATGTTGGTGTGGGTGGGTCACTGTGGGGATGTTGGTGTGGGTGGGTCTGTGTGGGGATGTTGGTGTTTGTGGGTCTGTGTGGGGATGTTGGTGTGGGTGGGTCTGTGTGGGGATGTTGGTGTGGGTGGGTCAGTGTGGGGATGTTGGTGTGGGTGGGTCTGTGTGGGGATGTCGGTGGGGGTGGGTCGGTGTGTGGGTGGGTCTGTGTGGGGATGTTGGTGTGGTTGGGTCTGTGTGGGGATGTTGGTGTGGGTGGGTCTGTGTGGGGATGTTGGTGTGGGTGGGTCTGTGTGGGGATGTCGGTGTGGGTGGTCTGTGTGGGGTTGTCGGTGTGGGTGGGTCTGTGAGGGGGTGTTGGTGAGTGTGGGTCTGTGTGGGGATGTCGGTGTGGGTGGGTCTGTGTGGGGATGTTGGTGAGTGTGGGTCTGTTTGGGGATGTTGGTGTTTGTGGGTCTGTGTGGTGATGTTGGTGTGGGTAGGTCTGTGTGGGGTTGTTGGTGTGGGTGGGTCTGTGCGGGGATGTTGGTGAGTGTGGGTCTGTGTGGAGATGTCGGTGTGGGTGGGTCGGTGTGTGGGGATGTCGGTGTGGGTGGGTCTGTTTGGGGATGTCGGTGTGGATGGGTCTGTGTGGGGATGTTGGTGTGGGTGGGTCTGTGTGGGGATGTTGGTGTGGGTGGGTCTGTGAGGGGATGTTGGTGAGTGTGGGTCTGTGTGGGGATGTTGGTGTTGGTGGGTCTGTGTGGGGATGTCGGTGGGGGTGGGTCTGTGTGGGGATGGTGTGTGTGGGTCTGTGTGTGGATGTTGGTGTTTGTGGGTCTGTGTGGGGATGTTGGTGTGGGTGGGTCTGTGTGGGGATGTTGGTGGGTGTGGGTCTGTGTGGTGATGTTGGTGTGGGTGGGTCTGTGTGGTGATATCGGTGGGTGTGGGTCTGTGTGGTGATGTCGGTGTGGGTGGGTCTGTGTGGTGATGTTGGTGGGTGTGGGTCTGTGTGGGGATGTTGGTGTGGGTGGGTCTGTGTGTGGATGTCGGTGGGTGTGGGTCTGTGTGGGGATGTTGGTGTGGGTGGGTCTGTGTGGTGATGTTGGTGTGTGGGTCTGTGTGTGGATGTTGGTGTTTGTGGGTCTGTGTGGATGTTGGTGTTTGTGGGTCTGTGTGGGGATCTTGGTGTGGGTGGGTCTGTGTGGGGATGTTGGTGGGAGTGGGTCTGTGTGGGGATGTCGGTGTGGGTGGGTCTGTGTGGGGATGTTGGTGTTTGTGGGTCTGTGTGGGGATGTCGGTGTGGGTGGGTCTGTGTGGGGATGTTGTTGTTTGTGGGTCAGTGTGGGGATGTTGGTGTGGGTGGGTCTGTGTGGGGATGTTGGTGTTTGTGGGTCAGTGTGGGGATGTTGGTGTGGGTGGGTCTGTGTGCGGATGTTGGTGGGTGTGGGTCAGTGTGGGGATGTTGGTGTGGGTCTGTGTGGGGATGTTGGTGTTTGTGGGTCTTGTGGGGATGTTGGTGTGGGTGGGTCAGTGTGGGGATGTTGGTGTGGGTGGGTCTGTGTGGGGATGTTAGTGTGGGTGGGTCTGTGTGGGGATGTTGGTGTGGATGGGTCTGTGTGTGGATGTCGGTGTTTGTGGGTCTGTGTGGGGATGTCGGTGTGGGTGGGTCAGTGTGGAGATGTTGGTGTGGGTGGGTCTGTGTAGGGATGTTGTTGTGGGTGCGTCGGTGTGGGGATGTTGGTGTGGGTGGGTCGGTGTGATGTTGGTGTGGGTGGGTCTGTGTGGTGATGTCGGTGTGGGTGGGTCTGTGTGGTGATGTTGGTGTGGGTGGGTCTGTGTGGTGATGTTGGTGTGGCTGGGTCTGTGTGGGGATGTCGGGGTGGGGATGTTGGAGTGGGTGGGTCTGTGTGGGGATGTCGGGGTGGGGATGTTGGTGTGGTTGGGTCTGTGTGGGGATGTCGGGGTGGGGATGTTGGTGTGGGTGGGTCGGTGTGTGGGATGTCGGTGTGGGTGGGTCTGTGTGGGGATGTTGGTGTGGTTGGGTCGGTGTGTGGGATGTCGGTGTGGGTGGGTCGGTGTGGGGATGTCGGTGTGGGTGGGTCTGTGTGGGCATGTTGGTGTGGGTGGGTCTGTGTGGGGATGTCGGTGTGGGTGGGTCGGTGTGGGGATGTCGGTGTGGGTGGGTCGGTGTGGGGATGTCGGTGTTTGTGGGTCTGTGTGGGGATGTCGGTGTGGGTGGGTCTGTGTGGGGATGTCGGTGTGGGTGGGTCGGTGTGGGGATGTCGGTGTTTGTGGGTCTGTGTGGGGATGTCGGTGTTTGTGGGTCTGTGTGGGGATGTTGGTGTGGGTGTGTCTGTGTGGGGATGTCGGTGTGGGTGGGTCTGTGTGGGGATGTTGGTGTGGTTGGGTCGGTGTGTGGGATGTTGTTGTGGGTGGGTCTGTGTGGGGATGTCGGTGTGGTTGGGTCGGTGTGTGGGGATGTCGGTGTGGGTGGGTCTGTGTGGGGATGTCGGTGTGGGTGGGTCTGTGTGGGGATGTTGGTGTGGGTGGGTCTGTGTGGGGGATGTCGGTGTGGGTGGGTCGGTGTGTGGGGATGTCGGTGTGGGTGGGTCTGTGTGGGGATGTCGGTGGGGATGGGTCTGTGTGGGGATGTCGGTGTGGGTGGGTCTGTGTGGGGATGTCGGTGTGGGTGGGTCTGTGTGGGGATGTCGGTGTGGTTGGGTCGGTGTGTGTGGATGTCGGTTTGGTTGGGTCGGTGTGTGGGGATGTCGGTGTGGTTGGGTCGGTGTGGGGATGTCGGTGGGGGTGGGTCTGTGTGGGGATGGTGTGGTTGGGTCTGTGTGGGGATGTCGGTGTCGGTGGGTCTGTGTGGTGATGTTGGTGTGGGTGGGTCTGTGTGGGGATGTTGGTGTGGGTGGGTCTGTGTGGGGATGTCGGTGTGGGTGGGTCTGTGTGGGGATGTCGGTGTGGGTGGGTCTGTGTGGGGATGTCGGTGTGGTTGGGTCGGTGTGTGTGGATGTCGGTTTGGTTGGGTCGGTGGTGGGGATGTCGGTGTGGTTGGGTCGGTGTGGGGATGTCGGTGGGGGTGGGTCTGTGTGGGGATGGTGTGGTTGGGTCTGTGTGGGGATGTCGGTGTGGGTGGGTCTGTGTGGGTATGTCGGTGTTTGTGGGTCTGTGTGGTGATGTCGGTGTTTGTGGGTCTGTGTGGTGATGTCGGTGTGGATGGGTCTGTGTGGTGATGTCGGTGTGGGTGGGTCTGTGTGGGGATGTTGGTGTGGGTGGGTCACTGTGGGGATGTTGGTGTGGGTGGGTCTGTGTGGGGATGTTGGTGTTTGTGGGTCTGTGTGGGGATGTTGGTGTTTGTGGGTCTGTGTGGGGATGTTGGTGTGGGTGGGTCAGTGTGGGGATGTTGGTGTGGGTGGGTCTGTGTGGGGATGTCGGTGGGGGTGGGTCGGTGTGTGGGTGGGTCTGTGTGGGGATGTTGGTGTGGTTGGGTCTGTGTGGGGATGTTGGTGTGGGTGGGTCTGTGTAGGGATGTTGGTGTGGGTGGGTCTGTGTGGGGATGTTGGTGTGGGTTGGTCTGTGTGGGGATGTCGGTGTGGTGATGTTGGTGTGGGTGGGTCTGTGTGGGGATGTCGGGGTGGGGATGTTGGTGTGGGTGGGTCGGTGTGTGGGATGTCGGTGTGGGTGGGTCTGTGTGGGGATGTCGGGGTGGGGATGTTGGAGTGGGTGGGTCTGTGTGGGGATGTCGGGGTGGGGATGTTGGTGTGGTTGGGTCTGTGTGGGGATGTCGGGGTGGGGATGTTGGTGTGGGTGGGTCAGTGTGTGGGATGTCGGTGTGGGTGGGTCTGTGTGGGGATGTTGGTGTGGTTGGGTCGGTGTGTGGGATGTCCGTGTGGGTGGGTCGGTGTGGGTTTGTCGGGGTGGGGATGTTGGAGTGGGTGGGTCTGTGTGGGGATGTCGGGGTGGGGATGTTGGTGTGGTTGGGTCTGTGTGGGGATGTCGGGGTGGGGATGTTGGTGAGGGTGGGTCGCTGTGTGGGATGTCGGTGTGGGTGGGTCTGTGTGGGGATGTCGGCGTGGGGATGTTGGTGTGGGTGGGTCAGTGTGTGGGATGTCGGTGTGGGTGGGTCTGTGTGGGGATGTTGGTGTGGTTGGGTCGGTGTGTGGGATGTCGGTGTGGGTGGGTCTGTGTGGGGATGTCGGGGTGGGGATGTTGGAGTGGGTGGGTCTGTGTGGGGATGTCGGGGTGGGGATGTTGGTGTAGTTGGGTCTGTGTGGGGATGTCGGGGTGGGGATGTTGGTGTGGGTGGGTCGGTGTGTGGGATGTCGGTGTGGGTGGGTCTGTGTGGGGATGTTGGTGTGGTTGGGTCGGTGTGTGGGATGTCGGTGTGGGTGGGTCGGTGTGGGGATGTCGGTGTTTGTGGGTCTGTGTGGGGATGTTGGTGTGGGTGGGTCTGTGTGGGGATGTTGGTGTGGATGGGTCTGTGTGGGGATGTTGGTGTGGTTGGGTCGGTGTGTGGGGATGTCGGTGTGGGTGGGTCGGTGTGGGGATGTCGGTGTGGGTGGGTCGGTGTGGGGATGTCGGTGTGGGTGGGTCTGTGTGGGGATGTTGGTGTGGTTGGGTCGGTGTGTGGGATGTTGTTGTGGGTGGGTCTGTGTGGGGATGTCGGTGTAGTTGGGTCGGTGTGTGGGGATGTCGGTGTGGGTGGGTCTGTGTGGGGATGTTGGTGTGGGTGGGTCTGTGTGTGGATGTTGGTGTGGGTGGGTCTGTGTGGGGGATGTCGGTGTGGGTGGGTCGGTGTGTGGGGATGTCGGTGTGGGTGGGTCTGTGTGGGGATGTCGGTGTGGGTGGGTCTGTGTGGGGATGTCGGTGGGGATGGGTCTGTGTGGGGATGTCGGTGTGGGTGGGTCTGTGTGGTGATGTCGGTGTGGGTGGGTCTGTGTGGGGATGTCGGTGTGGTTGGGTCGGTGTGTGTGGATGTCGGTTTGGTTGGGTTGGTGTGTGGGGATGTCGGTGTGGTTGGGTCGGTGTGGGGATGTTGGTGTGGGTGGGTCTGTGTGGGGATGTTGGTGTGGGTGGGTCAGTGTGGGGATGTTGGTGTGGGTGGGTCTGTGTGGGGATGTCGGTGGGGGTGGGTCGGTGTGTGGGTGGGTCTGTGTGGGGATGTTGGTGTGGTTGGGTCTGTGTGGGGATGTTGGTGTGGGTGGGTCTGTGTGGGGATGTTGGTGTGGGTGGGTCTGTGTGGGGATGTCGGTGTGGGTGGTCTGTGTGGGGTTGTCGGTGTGGGTGGGTCTGTGAGGGGGTGTTGGTGAGTGTGGGTCTGTGTGGGGATGTCGGTGTGGGTGGGTCTGTTTGGGGATGTTGGTGAGTGTGGGTCTGTTTGGGGATGTTGGTGTTTGTGGGTCTGTGTGGTGATGTTGGTGTGGGTAGGTCTGTGTGGGGTTGTTGGTGTGGGTGGGTCTGTGCGGGGATGTTGGTGAGTGTGGGTCTGTGTGGAGATGTCGGTGTGGGTGGGTCGGTGTGTGGGGATGTCGGTGTGGGTGGGTCTGTTTGGGGATGTCGGTGTGGATGGGTCTGTGTGGGGATGTTGGTGTGGGTGGGTCTGTGTGGGGATGTTGGTGTGGGTGGGTCTGTGAGGGGATGTTGGTGAGTTTGGGTCTGTGTGGGGATGTTGGTGTTGGTGGGTCTGTGTGGGGATGTCGGTGGGGGTGGGTCTGTGTGGGGATGGTGTGTGTGGGTCTGTGTGTGGATGTTGGTGTTTGTGGGTCTGTGTGGGGATGTTGGTGTGGGTGGGTCTGTGTGGGGATGTTGGTGGGTGTGGGTCTGTGTGGTGATGTTGGTGTGGGTGGGTCTGTGTGGTGATGTCGGTGGGTGTGGGTCTGTGTGGTGATGTCGGTGTGGGTGGGTCTGTGTGGTGATGTTGGTGGGTGTGGGTCTGTGTGGGGATGTTGGTGTGGGTGGGTCTGTGTGTGGATGTCGGTGGGTGTGGGTCTGTGTGGGGATGTTGGTGTGGGTGGGTCTGTGTGGTGATGTTGGTGTGTGGGTCTGTGTGTGGATGTTGGTGTTTGTGGGTCTGTGTGGATGTTGGTGTTTGTGGGTCTGTGTGGGGATCTTGGTGTGGGTGGGTCTGTGTGGGGATGTTGGTGGGAGTGGGTCTGTGTGGGGATGTCGGTGTGGGTGGGTCTGTGTGGGGATGTTGGTGTTTGTGGGTCTGTGTGGGGATGTCGGTGTGGGTGGGTCTGTGTGGGGATGTTGTTGTTTGTGGGTCAGTGTGGGGATGTTGGTGTGGGTGGGTCTGTGTGGGGATGTTGGTGTTTGTGGGTCAGTGTGGGGATGTTGGTGTGGGTGGGTCTGTGTGCGGATGTTGGTGGGTGTGGGTCAGTGTGGGGATGTTGGTGTGGGTCTGTGTGGGGATGTTGGTGTTTGTGGGTCTTGTGGGGATGTTGGTGTGGGTGGGTCAGTGTGGGGATGTTGGTGTGGGTGGGTCTGTGTGGGGATGTTAGTGTGGGTGGGTCTGTGTGGGGATGTTGGTGTGGGTGGGTCTGTGTGTGGATGTCGGTGTTTGTGGGTCTGTGTGGGGATGTCGGTGTGGGTGGGTCAGTGTGGAGATGTTGGTGTGGGTGGGTCTGTGTAGGGATGTTGTTGTGGGTGCGTCGGTGTGGGGATGTTGGTGTGGGTGGGTCGGTGTGATGTTGGTGTGGGTGGGTCTGTGTGGTGATGTCGGTGTGGGTGGGTCTGTGTGGTGATGTTGGTGTGGGTGGGTCTGTGTGGTGATGTTGGTGTGGCTGGGTCTGTGTGGGGATGTCGGAGTGGGGATGTTGGAGTGGGTGGGTCTGTGTGGGGATGTCGGGGTGGGGATGTTGGTGTGGTTGGGTCTGTGTGGGGATGTCGGGGTGGGGATGTTGGTGTGGGTGGGTCGGTGTGTGGGATGTCGGTGTGGGTGGGTCTGTGTGGGGATGTTGGTGTGGTTGGGTCGGTGTGTGGGATGTCGGTGTGGGTGGGTCGGTGTGGGGATGTCGGTGTTTGTGGGTCTGTGTGGGGATGTTGGTGTGGATGGGTCTGTGTGGGGATGTTGGTGTGGTTGGGTCGGTGTGTGGGGATGTCGGTGTGGGTGGGTCGGTGTGGGGATGTCGGTGTGGGTGGGTCGGTGTGGGGATGTCGGTGTGGGTGGGTCTGTGTGGGGATGTTGGTGTGGTTGGGTCGGTGTGTGGGATGTTGTTGTGGGTGGGTCTGTGTGGGGATGTCGGTGTGGTTGGGTCGGTGTGTGGGGATGTCGGTGTGGTTGGGTCGGTGTGTGGGGATGTCGGTGTGGGTGGGTCTGTGTGGGGATGTTGGTGTGGGTGGGTCTGTGTGGGGGATGTCGGTGTGGGTGGGTCGGTGTGTGGGGATGTCGGTGTGGGTGGGTCTGTGTGGGGATGTCGGTGTGGGTGGGTCTGTGTGGGGATGTTGGTGGGGGTGGGTCTGTGTGGGGATGTCGGTGTGGGTGGGTCTGTGTGGGGATGTCGGTTTGGTTGGGTCGGTGTGTGGGGATGTCGGTGTGGTTGGGTCGGTGTGGGGATGTCGGTGGGGGTGGGTCTGTGTGGGGATGGTGTGGTTGGGTCTGTGTCGGGATGTCGGTGTGGGTGGGTCTGTGTGGGGATGTCGGTGTTTGTGGGTCTGTGTGGTGATGTCGGTGTTTGTGGGTCTATGTGGTGATGTCGGTGTGGGTGTGTCTGTGTGGTGATGTTGGTGTGGGTGGGTCTGTGTGGGGATGTTGGTGTGTGTGGGTCGCTGTGGGGATGTTGGTGTGGGTGGGTCTGTGTGGGGATGTTGGTGTTTGTGGGTCTGTGTGGGGATGTTGGTGTGGGTGGGTCTGTGTGGGGATGTTGGTGTGGGTGGGTCAGTGTGGGGATGTTGGTGTGGGTGGGTCTGTGTGGGGATGTCGGTGGGGGTGGGTCGGTGTGTGGGTGGGTCTGTGTGGGGATGTTGGTGTGGGTGGGTCACTGTGGGGATGTTGGTGTGGGTGGGTCTGTGTGGGGATGTTGGTGTTTGTGGGTCTGTGTGGGGATGTTGGTGTGGGTGGGTCTGTGTGGGGATGTTGGTGTGGGTGGGTCAGTGTGGGGATGTTGGTGTGGGTGGGTCTGTGTGGGGATGTCGGTGGGGGTGGGTCGGTGTGTGGGTGGGTCTGTGTGGGGATGTTGGTGTGGTTGGGTCTGTGTGGGGATGTTGGTGTGGGTGGGTCTGTGTGGGGATGTCGGTGTGGGTGGTCTGTGTGGGGTTGTCGGTGTGGGTGGGTCTGTGTGGGGATGTTGGTGAGTGTGGGTCTGTTTGGGGATGTTGGTGTTTGTGGGTCTGTGTGGTGATGTTGGTGTGGGTAGGTCTGTGTGGTGATGTTGGTGGGTGTGGGTCTGTGTGGTGATGTCGGTGGGTGTGGGTCTGTGTGGTGATGTCGGTGTGGGTGGGTCTGTGTGGGGTTGTTGGTGTGGGTGGGTCTGTGCGGGGATGTTGGTGAGTGTGGGTCTGTGTGGAGATGTCGGTGTGGGTGGGTCTGTGTGGGGATGTCGGTGTGGGTGGGTCTGTGAGGGGATGTTGGTGAGTGTGGGTCTGTGTGGGGATGTTGGTGTGGGTGGGTCTGTGTGGGGATGTCGGTGGGGGTGGGTCTGTGTGGGGATGGTGTGTGTGGGTCTGTGTGTGGATGTTGGTGTTTGTGGGTCTGTGTGGGGATGTTGGTGTGGGTGGGTCTGTGTGGGGATGTTGGTGGGTGTGGGTCTGTGTGGTGATGTCGGTGGGTGTGGGTCTGTGTGGTGATGTCGGTGTGGGTGGGTCTGTGTGGTGATGTTGGTGGGTGTGGGTCTGTGTGGGGATGTTGGTGTGGGTGGGTCTGTGTGTGGATGTCGGTGGGTGTGGGTCTGTGTGGGGATGTTGGTGTGGGTGGGTCTGTGTGGTGATGTTGGTGTGTGGGTCTGTGTGTAGATGTTGGTGTTTGTGGGTCTGTGTGGATGTTGGTGTTTGTGGGTCTGTGTGGGGATCTTGGTGTGGGTGGGTCTGTGTGGGGATGTTGTTGTTTGTGGGTCAGTGTGGGGATGTTGGTGTGGGTGGGTCTGTGTGGGGATGTTGGTGTTTGTGGGTCAGTGTGGGGATGTTGGTGTGGGTGGGTCTGTGTGCGGATGTTGGTGGGTGTGGGTCAGTGTGGGGATGTTGGTGTGGGTCTGTGTGGGGATGTTGGTGTTTGTGGGTCTTGTGGGGATGTTGGTGTGGGTGGGTCAGTGTGGGGATGTTGGTGTGGGTGGGTCTGTGTGGGGATGTTGGTGTGGGTGGGTCTGTGTGGGGATGTCGGTGTTTGTGGGTCTGTGTGGGGATGTCGGTGTGGGTGGGTCAGTGTGGAGATGTTGGTGTGGGTGGGTCTGTGTAGGGATGTTGTTGTGGGTGCGTCGGTGTGGGGATGTTGGTGTGGGTGGGTCGGTGTGATGTTGGTGTGGGTGGGTCTGTGTGGTGATGTCGGTGTGGGTGGGTCTGTGTGGTGATGTTGGTGTGGGTGGGTCTGTGTGGTGATGTTGGTGTGGCTGGGTCTGTGTGGGGATGTCGGGGTGGGGATGTTGGAGTGGGTGGGTCTGTGTGGGGATGTCGGGGTGGGGATGTTGGTGTGGTTGGGTCTGTGTGGGGATGTCGGGGTGGGGATGTTGGTGTGGGTGGGTCGGTGTGTGGGATGTCGGTGTGGGTGGGTCTGTGTGGGGATGTTGGTGTGGTTGGGTCGGTGTGTGGGATGTCGGTGTGGGTGGGTCGGTGTGGGGATGTCGGTGTTTGTGGGTCTGTGTGGGGATGTTGGTGTGGGTGGGTCTGTGTGGGGATGTTGGTGTGGATGGGTCTGTGTGGGGATGTTGGTGTGGTTGGGTCGGTGTGTGGGGATGTCGGTGTGGGTGGGTCGGTGTGGGGATGTCGGTGTGGGTGGGTCGGTGTGGGGATGTCGGTGTGGGTGGGTCTGTGTGGGGATGTTGGTGTGGTTGGGTCGGTGTGTGGGATGTTGTTGTGGGTGGGTCTGTGTGGGGATGTCGGTGTGGTTGGGTCGGTGTGTGGGGATGTCGGTGTGGTTGGGTCGGTGTGTGGGGATGTCGGTGTGGGTGGGTCTGTGTGGGGATGTTGGTGTGGGTGGGTCTGTGTGGGGATGTTGGTGTGGGTGGGTCTGTGTGGGGGATGTCGGTGTGGGTGGGTCGGTGTGTGGGGATGTCGGTGTGGGTGGGTCTGTGTGGGGATGTCGGTGTGGGTGGGTCTGTGTGGGGATGTTGGTGGGGGTGGGTCTGTGTGGGGATGTCGGTGTGGGTGGGTCTGTGTGGGGATGTCGGTGTGGTTGGGTCGGTGTGTGTGGATGTCGGTTTGGTTGGGTCGGTGTGTGGGGATGTCGGTGTGGTTGGGTCGGTGTGGGGATGTCGGTGGGGGTGGGTCTGTGTGGGGATGGTGTGGTTGGGTCTGTGTCGGGATGTCGGTGTGGGTGGGTCTGTGTGGGGATGTCGGTGTTTGTGGGTCTGTGTGGTGATGTCGGTGTTTGTGGGTCTATGTGGTGATGTCGGTGTGGGTGTGTCTGTGTGGTGATGTTGGTGTGGGTGGGTCTGTGTGGGGATGTTGGTGTGGGTGGGTCGCTGTGGGGATGTTGGTGTGGGTGGGTCTGTGTGGGGATGTTGGTGTTTGTGGGTCTGTGTGGGGATGTTGGTGTGGGTGGGTCAGTGTGGGGATGTTGGTGTGGGTGGGTCTGTGTGGGGATGTCGGTGGGGGTGGGTCGGTGTGTGGGTGGGTCTGTGTGGGGATGTTGGTGTGGTTGGGTCTGTGTGGGGATGTTGGTGTGGGTGGGTCTGTGTGGGGATGTTGGTGTGGGTGGGTCTGTGTGGGGATGTCGGTGTGGGTGGTCTGTGTGGGGTTGTCGGTGTGGGTGGGTCTGTGAGGGGGTGTTGGTGAGTGTGGGTCTGTGTGGGGATGTCAGTGTGGGTGGGTCTGTTTGGGGATGTTGGTGTTTGTGGGTCTGTGTGGTGATGTTGGTGTGGGTAGGTCTGTGTGGTGATGTGGGTGTCGCTGGGTCTGTGTGGGGTTGTTGGTGTGGGTGGGTCTGTGCGGGGATGTTGGTGAGTGTGGGTCTGTGTGGGGATGTCGGTGTGGGTGGGTCTGTGTGGGGATGTTGGTGTGGGTGGGTCTGTGAGGGGATGTTGGTGCGTGTGGGTCTGTGTGGGGATGTTGGTGTGGGTGGGTCTGTGTGGGGATGTCGGTGGGGGTGGGTCTGTGTGGGGATGGTGTGTGGATGTTGGTGTTTGTGGGTCTGTGTGGGGATGTTGGTGTGGGTGGGTCTGTGTGGGGATGTTGGTGGGTGTGGGTCTGTGTGGTGATGTCGGTGGGTGTGGGTCTGTGTGGTGATGTCGGTGTGGGTGGGTCTGTGTGGTGATGTTGGTGGGTGTGGGTCTGTGTGGGGATGTTGGTGTGGGTGGGTCTGTGTGTGGATGTCGGTGGGTGTGGGTCTGTGTGGGGATGTTGGTGTGGGTGGGTCTGTGTGGTGATGTTGGTGTGTGGGTCTGTGTGTGGATGTTGGTGTTTGTGGGTCTGTGTGGATGTTGGTGTTTGTGGGTCTGTGTGGGGATGTCGATGTGGGTGGGTCTGTGTGGGGATGTTGGTGTGGGTGGGTCTGTGTGGGGATGTTGGTGGGAGTGGGTCTGTGTGGGGATGTCGGTGTGGGTGGGTCTGTGTGGGGATGTTGGTGTTTGTGGGTCTGTGTGGGGATGTCGGTGTGGGTGGGTCTGTGTGGGGATGTTGTTGTTTGTGGGTCAGTGTGGGGATGTTGTTGTGGGTGGGTCTGTGTGGGGATGTTGGTGTTTGTGGCTCAGTGTGGGGATGTTGGTGTGGGTGGGTCTGTGTGGGGATGTTGGTGTGGGTGTGGGTCTGTGTGGGGATGTTGGTGTTTGTGGGTCTTGTGGGGATGTTGGTGTGGGTGGGTCTGTGTGGTGATGTCGGTGTGGGTGGGTCTGTGTGGTGATGTTGGTGTTTGTGGGTCTGTGTGGGGATGTTGGTGTGGGTGGGTCTGTGTGGGGATGTTGGTGTGGGTGGGTCTGTGTGGTGATGTTGGTGTGTGGGTCTGTGTGTGGATGTTGGTGTTTGTGGGTCTGTGTGGATGTTGGTGTTTGTGGGTTTGTGTGGGGATGTCGGTGTGGGTGGGTCTGTGTGGGGATGTTGGTGTGGGTGGGTCTGTGTGGGGATGTTGGTGGGAGTGGGTCTGTGTGGGGATGTCGGTGTGGGTGGGTCTGTGTGGGGATGTTGGTGTTTGTGGGTCTGTGTGGGGATGTCGGTGTGGGTGGGTCTGTGTGGGGATGTTGTTGTTTGTGGGTCAGTGTGGGGATGTTGGTGTGGGTGGGTCTGTGTGTGGATGTCGGTGTTTGTGGGTCTGTGTGTGGATGTTGGTGTGGATGGGTCTGTGTGGGGATATTGGTGGGTGTGGGTCTGTGTGCGAGGGTTGGTGTGGGTGGGTCTGTGTGGGGATGTTGGTGTGGGTGTGGGTCTGTGTGTGGATGTCGGTGTGGGTGGGTCTGTGTGGGGATGTTGGAGTGGGTGGGTCGGTGTGGGGATGTTGGTGTGGATGGGTCTGTGTGGGGATGTTGGAGTGGGTGGGTCGGTGTGGGGATGTTGGTGTGGATGGGTCTGTGTGGGGATGTTGGTGTGGGTGGGTCTGTGTGGGGATGTTGGTGTTTGTGGGTCTGTGTGGGGTTGTTGGTGTTTGTGGGTCTGTGTGGGGTTGTTGGTGTTTGTGGGTCTGTGTGGGGTTGTTGGTGTGGGTGGGTCGGTGTGGGAATGTTGGTGGGTGTGGGTCTGTGTGGGGATGTTGGTGTGGGTTTGTCTGTGTGGGGATGTTGGTGTGGGTGGGTCTGTGTGGGGATGTTGGTGTTTGTGGGTCTGTGTGTGGATGTTGGTGTTTGTGGGTCTGTGTGGGGGATGTCGGTGTGTGGGGATGTCGGTGTGGGTGGGTCTGTGTGGGGATGTCGGTGTGGGTGGGTCTGTGTGGGGATGTTGGTGGGGGTGGGTTAGTGTGGGGATGTTGGTGTTTGTTGGTCTGTGTGGGGATGTTGGTGGGGGTGGGTCAGTGTGGGGATGTTGGTGTTTGTGGGTCTGTGTGGGGATGTCGGTGGGGGTGGTTCTGTGTGGGGATGTCGGTGGGGGTGGGTCTGTGTGGGGATGTTGGTGTGGGTGGGTCAGTGTGTGCGAGGGTTGGTGTGGATGGGTCTGTGTGGGGATGTCGGTGTTTGTGGGTCTGTGTGGGGATGTTGGTGTGGGTGGGTCGGTGTGGGGATGTTGGTGTGGGTGGGTCTGTGTGGGGATGTTGGTGTGGGTGGGTCTGTGTAGGGATGTTTGTGTGGGTGGGTCTGTGTGGTGATGTTGGTGTGGGTGGGTCTGTGTGGGGATGTTGGTGTGGGTGGGTCTGTGTGGGGATGTCGGTGGGGGTGGGTCTGTGTGGGGATGTAGGTGTTTGTGGGTCTGTGTGGGGATGTTGGTGTGGGTGGGTCTGTGTGGGGATGTCGGTGTGGGTGGGTCTGTCGGGATGTCGGTGTTTGTGGGTCTGTGTGGGGATGTTGGTGTGGGTGGGTCTGTGTGGGGATGTTGGTGTGGGTGGGTCTGTGTGGGGATGTCGGTGGGGGTGGGTCTGTGTGGTGATGTCGGTGTGGATGGGTCTGTGTGGTGATGTCGGTGTGGATGGGTCTGTGTGGGGATGACGGTGTGGGTGGGTCTGTGTGGGGATGTTGGTGTGGGTGGGTCTGTGTGGGGATGTCGGTGGGGGTGGGTCTGTGTGGGGATGTTGGTGTGTGGGTCTGTGTGGGGATGTCGGTGGGGGTGGGTCTGTGTGGGGATGTCGCTGTGGGTGGGTCTGTGTGGGGATGTTGGTGGGGGTGGGTCTGTGTGGGGATGTCGGTGGTGGTGGGTCTGTGTGGGGATGTCGGTGTGGGTGGGTCTGTGTGGCGATGTTGGTGTGTGTGGGTCTGTGTGGGGATGTCGGTGGGGGTGGGTCTGTGTGGGGATGTCGGTGGGGGTGGGTCTGTGTGGGGATGTCGGTGTGTGTGGGTCTGTGTGGGGATGTCGGTGGGGGTGGGTCTGTGTGGGGATGTCGGTGTGGGTGGGTCTGTGTGGCGATGTTGGTGTGTGTGGGTCTGTGTGGGGATGTCGGTGGGGGTGGGTCTGTGTGGGGATGTCGGTGGGTGTGGGTCATTGTGTGCGAGGGTTGGTGTGGCGTTCTGATGTGAGTGTGTTTGGTGGTGTGTGGGTTGGCAACCATACTTCACCTGATCGAATGTTGAACCGCTCGGACAGGGCTGGCTCTTTGACTACTGTGCTGTGTCAAACCCCTCATGTCCTGGATGCTCAATCATCTTTGAGGATATAGTGCAGAGTGTAAGCGGGGAAGTGGTGTGGTGTTGCGTGGGATCGTTGGTCTGACTGCTGCCGGGACTGGCCAAGGTGGCCATTCAAAGTCCAGGTTGTGAGTACTTTTGAGTTGCATCTGAGTTGACTGCCTGCTCCCTCAGAGGATACATGTATCCTCAGTCTCCATTTCTCACTGGGAGATCTGCAGACTGGTGGATGGATTGCATCCTGGACAAGGAGGACCATTTTTTTGCTGTAAATATCGAAGTGTGGTTCTTTTTAAACAAAATAAATGCATAATTATGCTTGGGGAATAAAGCCAAAGAAAGCAGATTAAATACAAGTTAAAACTCTCTAGACAGGAAGGGGTAACAGGGAGTAAAGCTCCCTCTACTTTGCTCATTCTCTTGTGAGCAGTGTAGCTAGGTTAGAGCCACCTCAGTTCAATGGTGTGCATCTTTCTACAGTGAAGTGACATTTCCATGGTGAAACACATTGCTATCTTCCTTAATGTTATCCATGGGCTTGTCAGTTGTCATATATACTAGGTGGATGGAGGACCAGCAGTGTGGGATCTTGATTAACTGAGACAAGTACAATTTGATTGTAGATCCATCCGCCATTTTCATGCCACATCCCCTGTAAAAGAGTCAACTGAAAGTGTATTAAGAAAGGTACTGTACGATGCCACATCAGTGTTCAAGGATGGCTTTGGAAAACTCTCACATATCAAGGGTTAGTGTTAAATGAATATGCGACACCCAAGTTTTACAAAGCCAGCCTGGTTCCTTATACTATCCATGGTAAAGTACCCAGAGAGCTACCTACAGATGGAGATGGCAGAAGAGTCCAAATGTTTCTTTTCATAAACTCTTTTTCACTATAATAGGCTTATTTTTTGGAGTAGCATCTGCACCTACAATCCACAGAACTCTATGGACCAGGTTCTGCAAGGCTGCTTAAGCACTCAATGTAACTTGGATGACATCAGTTGTCACCCGTGAGGATGACAAAGAACATCTCCAAAATCTCAAAACAGTTAAAAAAGATTAGAGGATTATGGGCTCAGAGCACAGCACAACAAACATGAATTCTTTAAACCAAGCAAAACACTGTGTTCACACCTTCAACACACAAGTGCACCAAGAAAATTCAAGCAGTGGTGGATGCCCAAGGCCGAAGGAAGTTACAGTTACAGTCCTGGTTACTGTGCTCCACCCCTTGAGCTCATTACTACAGATCAGGAAGAAATAGCAATGGACAAAGCAGTGTGAGATTGCTTTCAAAAAAAGTTAAGGAAATGGTAACATAAGACACTGTATTCATACATTATGATCCATTTCATCCAGTGAAGCTTCCTGTGATGCTTCGCCTTTTGGTATAGGTTATGGAAATGAACACCGCATTGCCTTTGCATCATGTTCCTTTACCACTGTAGAGAAAAGTTATGCACAGATTGACAGGCCTTGAACCTGGTTTGGGATGTAAAACATTTCAACCAGTACTTGTGCGAATGAGAGTTTACCCTCATTACTGATCATCAACCACGTGTCCATTTTCAATCCACAGAAGGGTGTTCCACTAACAGCAGCAGTATGAGCTTCTCGGAGGACACAACTACAAGTTCGAATTCAAGAGGACAGCTTACCATGGAAATGCTGATGGATTGTTCATTTACCCCTGAAGAGAAAATAACTGAAAATTTTACAAAAGAGGAAACTCCTCTTGACGTATTCTACCTCATGCAAATTGAAAGTCTCCCTATTACTGAAAAGATGATCCAAAGGGAAACCAGAAAAGACCCCACACTGTCTCAGTTCTACATGGCCACCCAAAATGGCTGGAATATATGGCAGAAACTCCAGTTCCCCTGTTTTTTTTTACCAGCACAAGGATGAACCTTTAGTTAACTTATGTGGGGATTGAGAGTGTTGTATCTTCCAACTACATGCCAGTCATCTAGGCATGATCAAAATGAAAGTATTGGCTTGTAGATTTGGCTAGTGCCCTGCTAGATGAGCAGATCGAGCAGCTTGCCATGCACCTTTCAGAATGCCAACATGTCTAGAAGATGCCAAGAGCATCTTGGAGAAGAAAGAAGAAAGGTGTCCAGAGCTGACAGAATCACTTTCTGCATACTTGGAGTCAGCTCCTACAACAACCATGGAAGAGGCCCAGAACCTGAGATTGCTTCACAGCCACAAGTCTCGCCTCATCAGGAAAGACAATAATCTACAAGAGTAAGAAATCCTCCTTAGCAATTAAATGTTGAGGCCTGAATGGGACAACTTAAAATTTACTATGCTGTGATCGTCTGCATAGTATACCATGTACATAGCTGAGATGTATTCTATATTGAGTTTGAGTGCATAGCTAAGCAGGGAGGAGTGTTGTATATTTAATATTTCAGTAATATTTGAGTAGTATTATAAATATACTGTTTGATTAAGCATTGTTTGTTGTTTACATAATTCATTACAGGTTATATGTAAAAGTACATGAATGGCATACATCATTACACCACCATGTGCACACCACACTAAATTTAAAAAAAAACTAAGACATACATCCCCCGACTTTTTTTTTAACTTAGTTTTGTTTTGGAATTACAATACATAACACACTCCCAGCCCACAATGGTTAAAACCAGGCTTAGTGAAGCACAGATTCATCTGTCTTTTTCAACAGATGAAGAAACTAGCCATTAACCACATGGGACTGCAACAATGCAAGCGGATTAGCCACATTCATTAGTGTAAAAGTATTATTTAATCACAAATTAAAAACGATTATAATGCTCTTGGAATGAGGTCTTGAGTGGATGACTGGTTGGAATGAATTAGTTATCTCCTATTTTACTAAGAGTGAAGCTCTCCCAGAACCACTATGCACAGTATCAGACTGTAATAGGCATAACAAAAGATAAAACAAATCCTGGTCGACATCGACTGTTTACTCTTTTCTACGAATGATGCCTGACATGCTGAATTCCTCCTGCATTTTGTATGTGTTGCATGTAACAGTACAGATTGGTACTAAATCGTGGATAAAAACAGGAAATGCTGGGAATGTTCAGTAGACCAAGTATCTTCCCTGCAAATATGCAGTACAGCAGGCAGCATCTCAGGAGATACTCAGTCGACCAGGCTGCATCTCAGCAGATACTCAGTCGACCAGGCAGCATCTCAGGAGATACTCAGTCGACCAGGCAGCATCTCAGGAGATACTCAGTCGACCAGGCTGCATCTCAGCAGATACTCAGTCGACCAGGCTGCATCTCAGCAGATACTCAGTCGACCAGGCAGCATCTCAGGAGATACTCAGTCGACCAGGCTGCATCTCAGCAGATACTCAGTCGACCAGGCTGCATCTCAGCAGATACTCAGTCAACCAGGCAGCATCTCAGGAGATACTCAGTCGACCAGGCTGCATCTCAGCAGATACTCAGTCGACCAGGCAGCATCTCAGGAGATACTCAGTCGACCAGGCTGCATCTCAGCAGATACTCAGTCGACCAGGCAGCATCTCAGGAGATACTCAGTCGACCAGGCAGCATCTCAGGAGATACTCAGTCGACCAGGCAGCATCTCAGGAGATACTCAGTCAACCAGGCAGCATCTCAGGAGATACTCAGTCGACCAGGCAGCATCTCAGGAGATACTCAGTCGACCAGGCAGCATCTCAGGAGATACTCAGTCGACCAGGCTGCATCTCAGCAGATACTCAGTCGACCAGGCAGCATCTCAGGAGATACTCAGTCGACCAGTAGCATCTCTGGAAATACGTAGTACACCAGGCTTCCTTGGAGGAACATGAAGTGAGGCTACTGCAGTGCTGGGCTGCCTGAAAGCTGAAGGGTTAAAACTTCCCCTGGACATGCCAGTTCCGGAAGACGTCTGCCAACTATGTTGGGCACATAGTGGAATGGGATAGAATAGCTATTGGATCTGTCCAAGATAGAGGTGGTGACCAACTGGCCAAGGACCCAGACTGTGTGTGCTCTATGCTCATTCCTTGGATGTTGGTGTGGGGTTGGGTCTCTTTGTTCATGATGCTTCTTGCACTAAAATAGACACATCTCAAACCATCAGTCTGAGCATATCCCTTCTCTATCACCTGCCTATCCTCCCTCTCGCACTGTCTCCATGCTTTCTCTATTTGTGAACCAACAGCCCATTCCTCTGTCTCTTCAGTTTGGTTCCCACCTCCCAGCAATTCTAGTTTAAATTCTCCCCAACAGCCTTAGCAAACCTCCCTGCCAGGATATTGGTCCCTCTCGGATTCAAGTGCAACCCATCCTTTTTGTACGGGTCACGCCTGCCCCAAAAGAGGTCCCAATGATCCAGAAATCTGAATCCTTGCCTCCTGCTCCAATCCCTCAACAAATCCCTCATCCTCCACCTCACTCTATTCCTATACTCATCTCATCTGTCAGTCGGTGACTGTTCTTAAGTTTTTTTTTGTTTTACATAACATGTGGCCCTACTGACAACATTGGAAACTTTCTAGTTTACAATGTAATAATTCTCTCCTGCATTTATTCAACAGCAGTTTAAAGATCAGTACAGTTTCAACACTATGTACAAATGTTGAATTTAGCAATAATATTTAGCATGAACAGGAAGTTAAAGTGGAAGAAATGAAGAAGGGCTAGACTGTGCACAGCTTTGCTTTCAAGAAAAATATCAAGAGTTGTACACCTGACATATTGTGTTATGCACAAACAAAAGGCCAAGGGTGGAAATGCAAGAGGCTTGTGTGGGACAGAATTCATTAGGTTTCTCTAACAAGGTTTCCTAAATCAATGTCTAGGTAGTCCAACTCAGGAAGTGGCATTCTGGACCTGATATTGGGAAATGAGTCTGGCCTTTCAGTGGGAGAACAGTGATCACAACTCCTGACAGCTCCAAAGAAAGCAAGAACTGTGCTTTCCTGCTTCAGCAGGAAGGCGAAATGAGAGCATTCTCAGAGAATTTACTACCTCTTCTGTGATACCAGAGATGCGAGGCACATGTGCCTACAAGTCTACCCAGCCTGTCAGTGACCAGGATGCTTCACTCCCTGAGAAGCTGAATGTCTTCTACGTCTGGCTTGATGCGCAGAATGAAGTGCTGGCAAGGAAGGCACCCCTCTCTCTAGGGAAGTAGAGACTCCACCTGGCTGAAGCTGAGGTGACAAAGACCCTGGCCCGAGTCAAACCACACAAAGCTTGCGGGGCCTGATAATATACCAGGTCAGGTTCTGAAAGACAGGCAACCCAGCTGATGGAGATGCTGATGGATATCTTTAGCATCTCTCTGGAACAATCCATTGTCCCCTTGATTTTCAAGGCGGCAACCATCATTCCAGTGCCTGCTTAAATGACTATCATTCAGTGGCATTGACATCAACCATTATGAAATGCTTTGACTGGCTGGTCACATTGAACCCTTTCCAGTTCACTTATTGCTCAAATTGATCCATTAATGATGCAATAGCCTCTGCCCTCCACTCTGTCCTGTCCCATCTGGAAAATGGGGCCTCATATGCCAGTCTGCTGTGTATAGACCAGTTTGGCGTTCAACACCATCACACCCTAGAAACAGGTGGGGAAACTATCCTTGCTGTGTCTCAACACCTCCCTCTGCAATGGGATACTAGTCTTCTTAACAGTAAGGCCAAAATCAGTCCATGTGGGCAGCAACACTTCTCATCCCATTACGCTGAGCACCAGCCCACTGTTGTTCATGCTGCTGATGCATAACCATGCTATAGGATCCAGCTCAAACCATGTCATCAAGTTTGCTGATGACACAACAGTGGTTGGCCTCATCAATAACGGTCATGAGATGGAGTATTGAGAGGAAGTGGAGCCACTGACTGGTGTGAGAAGAACAACTTAAGGCTGAGCTTGGAGAAAACCAAGGAAATCATTGCAGACAAACCATTCCCTGCTATGAAGAGAGGGTTAAGTGCACCAAGTTCCTGGGAGCTCACACATGGATGACCTCCCCTGGTCCTTAATATCAACTCCTTGAACAAGAAGGCACAGTAGCGCCTCCACTTCTTAAGAAGATCGGGCAAGCAAGGTTCCCCCCCACCACCCATCCCCATCTTAACTGTGTTTTACAGGAGCACCTTTGAGAGCGTCCTGACAAGTTGCATCTCCATCTGGTATGGGAGCAGTTGAGCATCAAACCAGTAACCTACAAAGGACTGAGAGAACAGCTGAGAGGATCATAGGGGACATCCATCCATCGGGGACATTTATCAGGAGGCTGGGTATGCAGGGCTCTTAGTATTACTAAGGGTCCATCCAGCAACCTCTTTGACTTTCTACCATTAGGGAGAAGACTACAATGCATAAAAACAAGAACAGTTAGTATGGGGACCAGTTTCTTTCCCCAGACCATTAGGCTTCTGAACTCCTGGCCACATGATGTTCAAAGTATCACCGGTTAATCTGTTCCATGCCTTACAATATTTAATATCAATGCACTTTAGTTTGTTATTTATCTGTGATTTTATCCTTCATAAGTTATCGTGTGGTAAGTGTGCTACAGTGTTTTACACCGTGGTTCGAAGAAACATTGTCTTGTTTCTATGCACATTATATAGTTATGTATGTTATATTTTGTACATGTATATAGTTAAATGACAGTTATCTTTACTTGAGGATTATGAAGAAGTTAGAAAAGGATTCAAGATACTGCAGGAATTAGGAGAGCTAGCAGGGTGGATGGAAAATCATTGGCAGCTTGAAGAGAATCTCAAGGCATACTTTACACACTGTACATTAAGAGCAAGAGTATAACTAGGGAGTGGGCAGGACCATTCAAGGATGAAGAAGGGAACATATACTTGGAGGTGGAGAATATCAGCAAGGTCCTAAATGAGTACTCAGTATCAACATTTACCATGGAGCACATTAGAGGACAGTGAAATCTGTGTGGGGTGCATTAATATGCTGGAACGTTTTGAACTAGAGAAGGTACTGTTGGGCCTCTTAAAGAACTGTTCAATGGCTAAGTCCCTAGAGTCTGATATGATATATCCCAGGTAACAGAGAGGAAAGAGATGAGATTGTTGGGGCCTTGTTGAAGATCTTAGTCTCCCTCTGGCCACGGGTGAAGACCTGGAGCTTTGGAAAACAGCTAATGCTGTTCCATTGTTCAAGAAGGGGAATAGGAATAATCCTGGAAGCTACAGAATAATGGGTCTCATGTCAGTGGTAGGAAAACTATTGGAGAAGATACTTAGGGATAGGATTTAAGCACATTTGGAAAGGAGTGATTTGGGGACGGTCGGCATGAGTTTGTGTGTGACAGGTTATACCTTACAGACTTGATTGAGTTTTTTTGAGGAGGTGATGTAAGTACTTGATGAGGTTAAGACATGGACATTATCAAGACCATGTATATAATGTTCCTCATGAAAGCAAGGATGTAATGCTGAAGCTTTATAAAGCATTGCTCAGACTACACTTGGAGTTTGTGAGCAGTTTTGGGCCCCATATTTTAGATCGGATATGTTGGCATTGGAGAGGGGCCAGAGGAGGTTCACAAAATTGATTTTAGGAATGAAAGGGTTATTGTCTGAGGAGCATTTGATGGCTCAGAGCCTGTACTCACTGGAGAACAGTGAGACCAGTATGGAGTGTGCTAATATGCCATGGTATTTTGAGATAAAGGAAGTAAAGAAAACTAAGATGGATAAGAGCATCAGATCCTGTTAGAATGGAGGGGGGAGAAATCTTACTGAAACCTACCAAATATTAGTGAGTAGTGAATCTGTGTAATTCATTACCACAGGTGGCAGTAGCGGTCAAGTATACTGATATATTTAAAATGTAGGATGATAGGTTCTTGATTAGTAAAGCCTTCAAAGGTTATGGGTAGAAATCAGGAGAATGGGGCTGAAGGGGAAAATAAATCAGTCATTGATGGATGGTGGAGCAGACTCAATAGTCTGAATAGACAAATTCTACTCTTATGTCTTATAAGGATGATGGGATCCTGGGTAAATTGCAAGTTTGGATTCAGAACAGGCTTACCAAGAGAATACAGAGAGTATGGATGGAAAGCTGTTATTCTGGCTGGGGGTCCATGACCAGTGGTGTACTGCAAGGATTGTTGCTGGGACCTCTGTTGTTTGTAATATATCTCTATCATTTGGATTAAAGTATAGATGCGTAAATTAGCAATTTTGCAGATGAGAACAAAATCAGTGGAGTTGTGGACCGTGCAAAGCACTATCAAAGAACACGGGGATAAAAAGGATCAGAGAAGTAGCCAATGGAAAAGTGTAAGGTGTTGCACTTTGCAAGGTCAAATGGAAGAAGAAAGTATACAGTTAATGATAGGCTCCTAATCATCATCCAAATACAGAGAGAGATCTTGGTGCCCAAGTCCATAGTTCACTTAAAGTGACTATACAAATGAAGAAGTCATATGACATGCTTGAGGGGTGTTGAGTATGTAAGTAAAGGAAGTCAGATCACATTTGGAGTGTTGTGTGCAGTTATGATTGCCCCATAATAGGAAGGATGTGGAGAGGATGCAGAAGAGGTTCACTAGGGTGCTGCCTGGATTACTGAGTTTTAGCTATAAGGAATGGTCGTGCAAACTTGGATTATTTTCTCTGGAGAGGCTGAGGGGAGAACTGAAAGAAGTTTATAAGATTATGAAAGACAGATAGCCAATTTCTTTTCCCCAGGGTTGAAATGTCTAATACTAGTGGCCATGCATTAAATTTGAGAGGGGTCAAGTTCAAAGAAGATGTGCTTATTTACAGAGAAAGCGGTGGAGACTCGTCAATTGAGACATGAATGTGGAGAGAATGGAGGGATATGGACAGAGTGGGCAGAAGGGATTAGCTTAGTTAGATGTCAATTAGCTCAGTACATCTTGAGCCAAATAGCTTATTCCTGTGTTGTACTGTTCTATGTACTTCAGAAAAACATTATGAAACTAATTTTTATATCAATTATGGTCCTCTTTTTGTGCATTAACAACTTTAATTGTATGATCTTTTATTCCTTCATTGTGGTCACAACACAGATCCTCATGAGATCCATCTAGCCACATCTTAAAAATCTAAATTTATACTCATTCATTCAACCAATGTCCTAACCTGGACAATAAATTATCCTTAACTTTGTCTTTAGTGAGGAATGTTCTCAAATGCCTTCAGGACATTAATGTAAGTAACAGTATTGGACAATGTTCTGTCCATTTAGTTACCTCTTCAAAAATTCATAAGACACAATCTTTTTTTGTCTTTGGTTGGAGGAAGAATTGGCTTTTAAGCAAGAAGCAAATAAAGATTTATCAGGATGATCTCTGGAATTCATGCCTTAATTAATGAGACTATTGAAACCAAGGTATATTTCTGCAAAGTTATGATGTGATTTCTTAAAAGTTTTCAGTTACCAGATTCTGTGTTGTTATAACATCCCACTGATGGTATGGAGCTGCTGTACACAGAAAACATGTGGATATTTCCACATTTTGAAGCAGAGTCCCTTCTTTAATTTGTTTCATTCACTGAACCTCTTCTTTGGAAATTTGCAAAGATTCAGCATGACATCTCAAAGTTTGATAAACTTGTATAGATGTGTGATGGAGAGTAAATTGACTGGTTGCATCAGGGCCTGGTAAGGAAACATAAATTCCCCAAACAGAGAATCCTGCAAAAAAATAATGGATACAGCTCAGTCTATCATGGGTAAAGCCCTCCCCATCATTTAGCACATCTACACAGAGCGCTGTCACAGGAAAACAGCATCCATTATCAAGGATCCCCACCACCCAGGCTATGCCCTCTTCTCACTGCTCCCAACAGGAAGGTGGCACAGGAGCCTCATCACCAGTTTCAGGAAGTTATTTCCCCTCAGCCACCAAGCTATTGAAACGGTGAGGGTAACTTCACTCGTTCCATGACTGAACTGATCCCACAACCCATGGACTCACTTTCAAGGACTCTTAATCTAATGATCTTGATATTTATTGGTTACTTATTTATTTTTCTTTCTTTGTATTTGCAGTTTGTTGTCTTTTGCACATTGGTTGTCTGTCTGTCCTGTTGGGGGCAGTCCTTCATTGATTCTATGGTGTTTCTTGGATTTACTGAGTATGACCACAAGGAAATGAATCTCAGGTTGTATACAGTGACAAATAGTACTTCGATAAAATTTTTTTTTTGAAATTTGAACATTTGCAAACACAATTATTTTATCATCCTATCCCTACTGCATGGCACTGCTCTTCAATAATAGAAGTGCTGGAAAACCTGTACCATTTCTATGTGTCAGGAGCTACCTCTTACTGAGGTCACTGTCCAACAGCAAGCACCTCCAAAGAGTGCAGAGATGTCACTAATGCTGTCTCTACAAAATCCTCCATCTCTTTTGACAGGACATACAAACCAATATCAGCAGCTTCTCAAAATTCTGAGCACTGTTGTTGGAATTACACCCAGTCAATCCCAATGCACCAGCCACACTGCATGCACACATCTGACAACACATACAGAATGTTGGAGGAACTCAGCCTGTCAGGCAGCATCTATGGAGAAGAATAATAGCTGACCTGCTGAGTTCTGCCAGCATTTTAAGTGTGTTTCTCTGGATTTGCAGCATCTGCAGAATTTCTTCTGTTTATTATCAAACAACAAAGTTCTGAAACAGATGCCCTATTCTGAGCTCCACCAGGAAAGAGATAACCGGTTGGCTAGAAGAATCCATTCAAGAATTTTCTCAAAGCCTTCTTGGAAAAACTATAATATTTGTATCGATTTGTTGGGACCCTTAGTCTCCAAATGCTGAAAATGAAGGAGCGTTCGGAGTGGCTTTGATTACACAAGCCCAGCATAAATATGAAGGAGCACCGTACAATAATCTCCTCTTCAATGTCAGCAATGCCTTCCAAGAATACCTGACTCTAAGTCCTGCTCTTCTTACTGATGAAATTGGTGTTGATCCCTTTAAATGTCTTCACTTTCATTGCTATCCATTTCCTGTGTTTGATTGGGTTTCTCCCAGAATTCACTTTCTGAACCCTAGTGACTCATTCTCTGTGTATTATGAATGGAATCTCACCATTTGGCCACAATTGCAGAATACAATACTTCTGAAATTAATTTTGCACCATTGAGATTAACGCTACTTGTACACTTTGCTCTTTTTCAGTAGCAGCACTAACTCACTGTCTTGACATGGTTCTGTCTTCATTTCTCAGTTGTTTTTACAATAGTCATTTTCCTCCTTTCATTCAATAAATTTTGGACACAAATGGCCTGGCTGGTTTATTTGTGTCACTTGTCTCTGACCCCATCTCCCCATCCAACATCATTGTGTTTTAACTGCACCTTCTAATCTTTGAACATGAGACCTCAGCCTACCAGGCAGACCAATTAGTCTGACCTCAGTGGTTGGGAGGATGGTGGAGTCAATTGTTAAGGTTGAGGTGATGTAGTACTTGGTGACACAGCACAAGAGAGGACAAAGTCAGCAGGGTTTCCTGAAGGGAAAATCTTGCTTGATGAAACAGTTGAAATTCTTTGAGGATACAAGTAGGATAGATAAGGGGGATGCAGAGGGTGTGGTGCCACACATGAGCCTGCTTACCAAGTTAAGAGCCCATGGTACTAGTATGTTTAGAGCATTGGCTGATTGGTAGGAGGCAGTGAGTGGAAATAAAAGGATCCTTTTCTGTTCACAAACAAGTTGAAGGGTTTCAACCAAAAACATTGACTGTACTCTTTTCCATAGATGCTGCTGGGCCTGCTGAGTTCCTCCAGTATTTTGTGTGTGTTGCTCGGATCTTTTTCTGGTTGGCTGTTAGTGACTAGTGTGTTCCACAGGTGTCAGTGTTGGGACCACTTCTTTTTACATTGTACAACAATGATTTAGGTGATGGAATAGATGGCTTTGTTGCCAAATTTGCATATGATATGAAAATTGATGGAGAGGCAGGTGAAGAAACAGGTAGGCTGCAGAAGGACTTGGACAGTTTAGGAGAATGGACAAGAAAGTGGCAAATAAAACACAATGTTGGAAAATACATGGTAATGCACTTTGGTTATAGAAATAAATGTGCAGCCTATTTTCTAAATGGGGAGAAAATCCAAACATCTGAGATACAAAGGAACGTAGGAGTCCTTGTGCAGAGCACCCTGAAGGTTAACTTGCTGGTTGAGTCAGAGGTGAGGAAGGCAAAAGCAATGTTCGTATTCATTTCAAGTGGTCCAGAATACAAGAGCAGGAATGTGATGCTGAGGCTTTATAAGGCACTGGTGAGGCCTCAGCTTGAGAATTGAGTATTGTGAACTGTTTTGGGCTCCTCATCTAAGAAAAGATGTGCTGACATTGGAGAGGGTCCAGAGGAGGTTCACAAGTATAATTCTGGGAATGAAAGGGTTATCATACAAGGAACATTTGAAAGCTCTGGGTCTGTAATCACTGGAATTTAGGATAAAGGGGATCTCATTGAAACCTTTGAAATGTTGAAAGGCCTAGACAGTAGATGTGGAAAAGATGTTTGATATGGTGAGGGAGTCTTGGACAAGAGGGCACAGCCTCAGGGTAGAGGGTGTTCATTTAAAACAGAGATGTGGACACACTTCTTTAGCCAAAGGGTGGTGAATTTGTGGAATTTGTTACCATAGGCAGTTGTGGAGGCCAGGTCACTGGGTATATTTAAGGCAGAGATTGATAGGTTGTTGATTGGACGCTGCATCCAAGGTTACAGGGAGAAGGCTGGGGAGTGGGGCTGAGGAGGGGTGAAAAGGATCAACCATGATTGAATGGTGGAGCAGACTCACTGAGCCAAAGGGCCTAATTCTTCTCCTATGTCTTAACCTAGTTCCCTCCCTACCCCAATTATTAACCTCTGTCTCTACAATTCTGTTCTCTTCCCATTTCTTTGACCAGGATTCTTCACCCCACATGTTTTAGAATTCACCCCTCTCTGTTTTAGAATTCCCAATCCATGTGAATCCACCAGCCTAACTACCGGAGTGTCTCAATCTATCTTCCCACTCCATTTACTTACACGAAACTAAATATAAGATAAACATAAAATCACTATGGATTAACCTGGCTCTGTTGAAAGCCATTCGGTGTCTACATTCCCCCAGCGCTAATGCTAAGGAGGTGCTCTGTGAACTGTACGGGGCTTTTAGCAAACTGCAGAATGCACACCCTGATGGTCTGTTTTTTGTCGCCGGTGATTTCAACCATGCGAACCTTAAGTCGGTGCTCCCCAAATTCGATCAGTATGTAGACTTTGCAACAAGGGGGGAGAACTTGTTGGACCTGGTTTACACAACATCCCCGACGTGTAGTGGGCAGAGCTCCGCTCCCACCTCAGTTACTCAGACTACATCTCTGTTATGCTAATCCCAGCATACAGACTGCTCGTCAGACGCTCCAGACCAGTTCAAAAGCAGGTGAAAACCTGGCCAGCAAGAGCCATCTCTGCTCTTCAAGACTGCTTTGAGCACACTGACTGGCACATGTTCAGGGAGGCTGCAACCAATGGTGACTCTACCAACTTAGAGGAGTATACAGCATCAGTGACCAGCTACGTCAGCAAGTGCATTGATGATGCTACTCTGTCCAAAACCATCACTATACGCGCTAACCAGAAGCCATGGATGACCGCAGAGGTGCGTGCGCTGCTGAGGTCCCACAACTCCACCTTCAGATCAGGCGACAAGGCAGCTCTAACAACTGCGAGGGCCAAACTGTCCCGAGCCATCAGAGGGGCAAAGCATGCACACGCCCAGCTAATCAGCAGCCACTTCCAGGACAGCGGCAACACGCGGCGCATGTGGAAGGGCATCCAGGACGTCACCAATTACAGGACAACATCACCTGACTGTGCAGGTGATGCCTCCCTCCCAGATGCGCTGAATAACTTCTATGCCCAGTTTGAGGCGGAAAATGATGTGGCGGCAAGGAAGTCCACCCCTCCTGCGAATGACCAGGTGCTGTGTCTCACCGTGGCTGACGTGAGAAGAACCCTGTGCAGGGTCAACCCACAGAAGGCTGCTGGACCAGACAACATCCCTGGTAGAGTGCTCAGAGGATGTGCAGACCAGCCAGCAGATGTTCTCACTGACATCTTCAAGATCTCCCTGAGCAACGCCACCGTTCCAACGTGCTTCAAGGCCACCACCATCGTCCCCGTGCCGAAGAAGTCTTCAGTGTCCTGCCTAAATGACTATCGTCCTGTTGCACTTACATCCATTATCATGAAGTGTTTTGAGAGGCTCGTCATGAGGCACATCAAGACCATGCTGCCCCCCCTCACTGGGCCCCCTGCAGTTTGCGTACCGTCCCAACTGCTCAACAGATGACGCCATTGCCACCACCCTCCACCTGACCCTAACCACCAGGACAAAAAAGACACGTATCATCGGATGCTGTTCATAGACTTAAGTTCAGTATTCAACACAATCATCCCTCAGAAACTGATTGGAAAGCTGAGCCTACTGGGCCTGAACACCTCCCTCTGCAACTGGATCCTAGACTTCCTGACTGGGACACCTCAGTCAGTCCAGATCAGGAGCAGCATCTCCAACACCATCACACTGAGCATGGGGCCCCCCAGGGCTGTGTGCTCAGTCCACTGCTGTTCACTCTGCTGACCCACGACTATGCTGCAACACACAGCTCAAACCATATCATCAAGTTCTCCGATGACACAACCATTGTGGGTCTCATCAGCAAGAACCACAGGTCATCTTACAGAGAGAAGGTGCAGCGGCTGACAGATTGGTGCAGAGCCAACAACCTGTATCTTAGTGTGAACTAAACAAAAGAGATGCTTGTTGACTTCAGGAGGGCACGGAAAGACCACTCCCCGCTGAACATCAGCGGCTCCTCGGTAGAGATCGTAAAGAGCACCAAATTTCCTGACGGAGAATATCACCTGGTCCCTCAACACCAGCTCCATAGCAAAGAAAGCCCAGCAGCGTCTTTATTTTCTGCGAAGGCTGAGGAAAGTCCATCCTCATCACATTCTACAGGGGTTGTATTGAGAGCATCCTGAGGAGCTGCATCACTGCCTGGTTCAGAAATTGCACCATCTTGGATCGCAAGACCCTGCAGCAGATAGTGAAGTCAGCTGAGAAGATCGTCGGGGTCTCTCTTCCCTCCATCACAGACATTTACACTACATGCTGCATCCGCAAAGGAAACAGCATTATGAAGGACCCCATGCATCCCTCATACAATCTCTTCTCCCTCCTGCCGTCTGGGAAAAGGCTCCAAAGCATTCGGGCTCTTACGACCAGACTACGTAACAGTTTCTTCCCCCAAGCTATCAGACTCCTCAATACGCAGAGCCTGGACTGACACCTTGCCCTATTGTCCTGTTTATTATTTATTGTAATGTCCGCACTGTTTTTGTGCACTTTACGCAGTCCTGTGTAGGTCTGTAGTCTAGTGTAGCTTTCTCTGTGTTTTTTAACGTAGTTCAGTCTAGTTTTTGTGCTGTGTCATGTAACACCATGGTCCTGAAAAACGTTCTCATTTTTACTATGTACTGTACCAGCAGTTATGGTCGAAATGACAATAAAAGTGACTTGACGACTTGATTAACCTGTTCTTATTTAACAGTAGGAGGTCTGAAATGCATCACTTATCCAGCCAATGAACCGGGTGCCGGAATGTGAGGAAGTTGAATGGCCACCACGTTGGGATCAAAAGCAATGGTCAACTAGTTGTGTTAAACCAAAGCTCAAATTTAACAATTTAAGCCAGTATGGTATAATAATATAGCAGATCATGCACTCAAATAATATGCCTACAAAGTACCCAGGACATCTTCAGGGAGCGGTGTCTCAGAAAGGCAGCGTCCATTATTAAGGACCTCCAACACCCAGGGCATGTCCTTTTCTCACTGTTACCATCAGGTAGGAGGTACAGAAGCCTGAAGGCACACAGTCAGCGATTCCGAAACAGCTTCTTCCCCTCTCCCATCTGATTCCTGAATGGACATTGAAGCTTTGGACACTACCTCACTTCTTTTAATATACAGTATTTCTGATTTTGCACATTAAAAAAATATTATATATATAATTGATTTACTTTTTTATTATTGTGTATTTATTATTTTTCTCTCTCTCTCTCTGCTAGATTATGTATTGTATAGAACTGCTGCTGCTAAGTTAACAAATTTCATGTCACATGCTGGTGATACACCTGATTCTGATTCTGAGAACAGACAGACAGACATACTTTATTGATCCCGAGGGAAATTGGGTTTCATTACAGTCGCACCAACCAAGAATAGTGTAGAAATATAGCAATATAAAACCATAAATAATTAAATAATATTGTAAATTATGCCAAGTGGAAATTAGTCCAGGACCAGCCTATTGGCTCAGGGTGTCTGACCCTCTGAGGGAGGAGTTGTAAAGTTTGATGACCACAGGCAGGAATGACTTCCTATGACGCTCAGTGTTGCATCTCGGTGGAATGAGTCTCTGGCTGAATGTACTCCTGTGCCTAACCAGTACATTATGGAGTGGATGGGAGTCATTGTCCAAGATGGCATGCAACTTGGACAGCATCCTCTCTTCAGACACCACCGTCAGAGAGTCCAATTCCACCCCCACAACATCACTGGCCTTACAAATGAGTTTGTTGATTCTGTTGGTGTCTACTACCCTCAGCCTACTGCCCCAGCACACAACAGCAAACATGATAGCACTGGCCACCACAGACTCATAGAACATCCTCAGCATCATCCGGCAGATGTTAAAGGACCTCAGTCTCCTCAGGAAATAGAGATGGCTCTGACCCTTCTTGGAGACAGCCTCAGTGTTCTTTGACCAGTCCAGTTTACTGTCAATTCGTATCCCCAGGTATCTGTAATCCTCCACCATGTCCACACTGACGCCTTGGATGGAAACAGGGGTCACTGGTGCCTTAGCCCTCCGCAGGTCCACAACCAGCTCCTTAGTCTTTTTCACATTAAGCTGAAAAATGCAAAGGCATACTCTCAACTTTAATTCAGTTGTTTAAGCTTCATTGGAAAGAAACAAGACAATGTAAAATAAGATAAACAACTCAACCAGACAACATGCATTTAAAATGAGAGGAAGTAAGTTCAAAGGAGATGTTCAGGGCAAGTTTGTGTTTACCTAAAGAGTGGTGGATGCCTTGAATGTATTGTCTGAGATTTTGGTGGAAGTAAAATGATGGAGGCTCTTAGAGGAGCATGAATATTCTGGAATTGGAATGATATGGACATTGTGTAGGCAGAAGAGTTAGCTCAGTTGGCACAACATTGGCCTGCTCCTGTGTTATACTTTCAATGTTCTATGACTCAGGCAGTGAAGTCCGTGTTTACTGCACAGGTTCATCTGGTGCCGCACTGGACCAGAACATTCAGTTGGGATCATCACAGGCCCAAGTTCAATGTAAAACCAAAGGAAACAACTTGCAGTTATCGCAAAGGAAGAAAATGTCAAGTGATTCTGGAAATTAGTCTTTAATGCAACTTCTGTTCTTAAAGCCCAGGTTTCACAGTACTAATTGTCACTAAGAATTCTACTGTTAATAAATAACCACATCGACTTTATGCCTTGTTTTATTTCAATGTTATGAATTTTGTTACCCTTACTCTCAGGAAATTTACTAACATACAAGGACAATGGGATATGGAAGCAGCTTTCCAGAATGGAGAAGGCATTGTGGAATGGCAACCATGCTGGCAAATTTAGAGTCACAAATAAATGAAAGCCATTAGTGTATTTTTACGATACTCCCCATATCAGTTTTTGTTTCAGATTACTTGGATTGAAATTGCTTGACTGTCATGGTGGGATCCAAACTCTGTTTCCAGGTTTGAGATTCTCAAATGTACCTCAACACTTTGTATATAAACATCCCTCATGGACCAAGTCCCGAAAGTACTGCAGAGCAGAATGGGTAAGAATGTTGAGGTCTTAGAGCCCAAGTAAGAGGAATATTTTCTTAAAAACAAATAATGAAGTAGTACGGGAGATCAAAGCAAATTAAAGAATCTGTTCACATGAATCAATAAAAACTTATTCAAAAAGCTCAATGTCGACCTTGAGCTCTAGAAAACAGGATGCAGATGAAATAGGTCACAAAACATTGGTTAGGCTGTACTTAAAGTATTGTGTACAGTTTAGTGACCAAGTTATATGAAGGATGGGATTAAGCTAGAAAGGATTCACAAGGATGTTAATTGGACTGGAGAGCTTGATTTAAAAGGAGAAACTGGATAGCTGGATAAGCTGGGAACACACATTAAATGTGGGAGGAACTCAGCGGGTCAGGCAGCATCTATGGAAATGAATAAACAATTGGCGTTTTGGGCTGAGACCCTTCTTCAGGTTTGGAAAAGGAGGAGGAAGATAATAGAATAAAAAGGTGGGGGAATGGTAAGGAGGATAGCTGGAAGGAGATAGGAGAAGCCAACTGGGTGGGAAAGGTAAAGAGCTGGAGAAGAAAGAATCTAATAGGAGAGGAGAGTGGACTATACGAGAAAGGGAAGGAGGAGTTTACCCAGGGGGAAGTAATAGGCAGCTGAGAAGAGGTAGGGGGACAGAGTAAGGGGACCCAGACCCTCCATTCAGGACAATGTCCATCTAGTCCGAAACCTGATCCACCTGCTCCAGGAAACTGGGTCCCTGGCAGAGTTTCTCTCTCTTGACCAGGAGAAGGTGTTTGACCAGGTAGACCATAATTTCCTGCAGGGATATGGGACTGGACACTTTGTAGCCCAAATTTGGCTCCTATACTCTGCTGCAGAGTGCCTTGATAAGATCAATGGACAATTGACAGTGCCCATTCCCTCACTTCAGGGGTGCCCTATGTCTGGCCAGTTGTATGCAATTTGTGTAGATCCATTCCTCAGCCTTCTTCAGTGAAGGCTGACGGATCTGGTTCTGTGCCAACTGGATATGGATGTCATCCTCTCGGCCTACGTCAATGGCGTGCTCCAAATGGTCCCAGATCCCAGTGGTCTGCGGAGGATGCACGAGTACCAGGAAGTGTTCTTGGCAGCGTTCTCTGCTAGGATCAACTGGGCAAAATGTTCTGGACTCATAGTGGGTCAGTGGCAGGTGGACTCCCTGCCAGAGGAGATAAGAACTTTTGAGTGGATGGAAGTCATGGCCCAGCTGGGACGCTGGTCAGGCCTTCTCATGGTGCTTTCCTATCGAGGCAGGGTGTTGGTCATAAACCACCTGGTGGCCTCCATGTTGTGGTACCGGATGGTCACCTTGGCCCCACCTGTCCTCTTTGTCACAAGAATGCACAAGGTTAGTGGACTTCTTCTGGGGTAACAGGAAACACTAGGTCTCTGCGGCAGTCTTGTCAACCTGGTGGCCTCCATGTTGTGGTACCGGCAGTCACCCAATGGGAGAGGTTGGACAGATGCTGGAGTGTGTCTGTACACAGCCGGTGGCTCTCCACCTCAGGGCTCTGCAGAAATTCCCTCCCAGGTGGCACATGTCGGTGATGTACTTTCTCCAGAGGGGCTGCTGCCTTCACGAAGAGTTGCGGCTGCCACCAATGGCCATCAGCCGTGCTGCTTTGCGGAGTCTGTCCAGCTTCAATCAGGACCTATGCAGAGTCTGGAACATGGTTGCTTCAGGTCAGGAATCTCACAGAAAGTGGAATCCTAGCCAACACCTGCCCTACCTCTGCACTACTGGAGCTGCTTGTTGGGCCCAGGCCCTGTAATCTTATCCAAGAGCTAATCCCACACAACTTGAGCCATCTTTCAACACCCACAATCCTATTCAGGGATGCAAGTAGGAGGTATTTATATGGGCTGCTTCTCCACATCCTCCACTTCGTAGTCCTTGTCCACTGTCTCAACATGCCATGGCAGGCGGTCTTTCCACCTAGAGGTGGTGGGGGGGGGGTGCTGGGCCCAAATGGAAGTCCCTTTAGGAAGGGATTTCTTCCCATGCACCTTAGGGATCTGGGGTGGAGGCTGCTGTATAGAAAAGTGCCTTGTAATAATTTACTTATTTTGTACACAGACCTCCCAGCCGCATGTCACTTCTGCGGAATTGAGGAGACATGGAGCATGCTCCTTTCTTGTGTATCTGTGAGGACTGCTTCTTGCCTCCTGGTTACATTTTAGCCCCACTTTAGGGGGCATGGAGGGATGAGGATGTCCTTGACAACTTGCTCCTGGGACTGGTGGAAACAGCTATCCGTGGGTCCTGGAAATGGGTGGCGGAGGGATCTGCCCAGACAGACTGCCTGGCAATGCTTGTGGGGGGGGGGGGGGATGTCCATAACCAGGTAACCATTGAGAAGGAACACGCGCTGTCCACGGCTCCAAGGGGGATTAGTGCTATCATTGACAGGGATGGAAACATTTCAGTTTAATGTTGATTGTCTAGTACACCCATGATTGTGTAGCCAAGTTTCCGTCGAACTCAATATATAAGTTTGTTGATGACACCACAATTGTAGGCCGTTTCTTGGGTAATGATGAGTCTGAGTACAGAGAGGAAATTAAGAACCTGGTGGCATGGTGCGAAGACAATAACCTATCCCTCAACGTCAGCAAGATGAAGGAATTGGTTGTTGACTTCAGAAGGAGTAGCGGACTGCACAACCCCATCTACATTGGTGGTGCGCAGGTGGAACAGGTCAAAAGCTTTAAGTTCCTCAGGGTGAATATCACAAATGACCTGACTTGGTCTAACCAAGCAGAGTCCACTGCCAAGAAGGCCCACCAGCACCTTTACTTCCTGAGAAAGCTGAAGAAATTTGGCCTGTCCCCTAAAACCCTAATTTTTATAGATGCACCATAGAAAGCATTCTTCTAGGGTGCATCACAGCCTGGTATGGATGTTTTCCTGTCCAAGACCGGAGAAAGCTGCAGAAGATCATGAACATAGCCCAGCACATCACACAAACCAATCTTCCATCCTTGTACTCACTTTACACCGCACACTGTCGGAGCAGGATAATAAAGAACATGACCCACCCAGCCAAAACACTTTTTGTCCCTCTTCCCTCTGGAAGAAGGTTCAGGAGCATGAAGATTCGTACGGCCAGATTTGGGAACATCTTCTTTCCAACTGTGATAAGACTGCTGAACAGATCCTGAGCCGGATCTGGGCCGTACCTTCGAAATATCCGGACTTGACTTTCAGTACCTTACTTACCCTTTTCTATTTTCTAATTATGATTTATAATTTAAAATTTTATTATATTTACTTCCATTTGTACTTCAGGGAGCGCAAAGCACAGAATCAAATATCGCTGTGATGATTGTACGCTCTAGTATCAATTGTTTGGTGACAATAAAGTATAATAAAGTAGTAGTTGTGTAGCAATTGTGTTAGTCAGTAAAGACACTTTGTAAAAGAAAGAGGGGACGGGGTGGATTTTTTATATATCAGAAAGAGAAATTAATATTTATGTCATCAGATTGGAGGCTAACCAGACGGAAAATATGGTTTTGTTTCTCCATCCTGAGGGTGCCCTCATTGTAGCACAAGAAGAGGCCATGGATTGATGTATCTGGATGGGAATCAGAATTGGAATTAAAATCTTTGGGCACCAGATAGTGCTGCTTTTGGCAGATGGAGCAGAGGTGTTTGACAAAGCGGTCCCCCAATTTATAATAGGTCTCACCAATGTAGAGGCCTCATTGGTAACACCGGACACAATAGATGAAGTGTTGCTTCACCTGGAAGGACTGTTTGGGATCCTGAATGGAGGTGAGGGAAGGGTTGAATGGGCAGCTGTAGCACTGGCCGCTTGCAGGGATAAATGTTAGGAGAGACGAGTGGACATGGGTATCATGGAAAATGGGGGGGGGGGTGAGGTGGAGGTAAAGATATGTCTGGTGGTAGGATCCTTTGGAGATGATGGAAGTTATGGAAGAAACGGAAGCTCATGGGGTGATAGGTAAGGACACTGTTAAGGTGATGGGAAGATAAAGTGACTGCGACAGGACCATTTTCACTAGTAGAGGGTTGACCTTAAAGAGATTTATAAAAGCATGAAGGAGCATAAATATTCAAATTCTTATTCAGCGCAGGTAATCTAAAATTAGGTTTAAGGTGAAACCATTAAAGGACAGAGGGTGATTGCTATAAGGAATATGCTGCTAGAGGAGGTAGAGAAGGGAGGCACAATGTTTAAAACTTACTTTAAACAATTCAAAATTAAGCAATTAATGTTTAAACCATTCAAAAATGTGGATAGGAAAAATGAGGGATATGGGCTACATGCAGGTAATGGTTGGCATGGACAAGTTGGGCTGATGGCCTGTTTGCATGCTGTATAACTCTCAATCTATAGAGAAGTTTGGGTGACCTGCATTTACTCTTGGATTTAAACACTGCACCTTTGCACAAGACAGAAAACATTAGCTGAAGAAAAGCACCATTTCCTCAGACTCAGGCTTGAAAAGGATTAATCAGGGATACAGCACCAATTTGTTGGTGGGAGGTCCTTTTTAGCAAATTAATTCAGTTTTTTTAAGTGAGTAAGTCAAAGGAAGTATTGTTATGCAGTTTATATGGACCTCAGTACAGCCCTCTTCAGTGTGTATTTAAACTTTTTATAGTCATCAAGGGATTCACTTGTCTCTGATCTCCAAAACTCAATATTTGCTTGCTCTTTTCTTTTCAACCAGAGCTTCAATATCTCATCAGCCAGGGTTCCCTAAACTTGCCAAGTTTACCCTTTATCTTAAGAGGATCATGCTGCCCTCAGACTCTTGATATCATACTCTTTAAAACCTCCCACTTGTTATTTGTTCCCTTCCTTGTAAACAGGCTCATACAATCAACCTCTGCTAGATCCTTCCTAATTCACTCAAAATTGACCTTTAGTACCTTAACTTGTGGGCCTGACCTATTCTTTCCATGAGTATCGTAAAATAATTGAATTATGCTCACTCAAGGCAAAGTGCTCCCTGACTGCCGCTTCAATTACTTGCCCTGTTTTGTTCCCTAAGGCAGAGATACTGACTTCTGTGCGATATGACTAAGCTTATTGTACTTAACTCGACTGGGTTCTAAAACGAACGGAGTTGTTAAATTTTGTTTACAGCTTCTAAAATATACATTAATCAGTAAATAAATTAGTATGCAACTTTGCATGAAATTACTCTAAACTGACTTATTTCAAACAGAAAGTGCTGAACAAATCTTGATTTTTCAAGACTATGCTTGTAAAGCTAGATAGAGAAAAGCATCTTTCATTTGAAGCTGTAATCTGGCCTTAGCTTCATCGGATGTCAACTTATGAAAGAAATGCTAGCCTTCCTTGATTACTGGGTTATATCACTCAGTTTCTAGGTCATTTAAAGCATAGGGAAAATGTTTCACATGGATTGATTGCAAGACAGGAATTGTCAATGTTTTATAATGAATGTGCAGTTCAAGTGTGTGTTTACCTTCCTCAAATTACATTTTAAACTCTGACAAGGCTTTGTGAATCTGTGATAGTGAAACTGCACCAGAGCCAAGTTAATCTATTTTTATTCTCATCAAATGCCCAAGCTTATTGATGTATGTTGTAGATGCTGTTGTAAATTAACACCACTTTGCATACAGCAATTAAATCCACAAAGAATGGACCTTACCTCAGACTAGATCGAAAGAGGGAATTGTCCTGATCCACATCTTAAACAAGGTAAATGAACATATCAACATAAGAGTCTCATTTTATTTTACAGTATGCATAAGGGTTGCATCTGCATTTTAACATGAGCCAAATATGATGAGATGTATGTTACTTTCCTTAGATCTCTACCTGATATGGAGCACAAAGGTTGTGTAGAGTGCAGTTTACATTCAAAATAATTAAATAACCAGGGCTAACATTCTGAACATTGAGAAACTGTTACAAAATAGTCATGTGCTTGAATCCAAATGCACAGAAATAAAAGAATATATTGACAATAAAATTAATGAGTTTACTTTTTTTCTCTCAGGAAGTGCATTAACTAGATGCTTATCCTCAGCAGGATATTAAATAATGCAGGGATCTCCCAGCAAATCCTGATCCAACACTTAGCAGAATTTCTCCTGTAATTTACAAGGACAATGGTTATTGATCAGAAGCAGCAAGACTGGATATTGGTTGTCCCTCTATCTCTAATGCATTTGGAATGGCCCACCTGTAACCAAGTTAGCTGATGTAAAAAGGCATCCTGGTTGGATCAGTCTCTCAGACACTCTGATTAACAATCCACAATTAAACAATGATATATCTTAATTTCAGAAAGACACAGAAAACATTACAATACAAGAATTCAGAATAACTTGGGTTTTAATTTTTCAGTGCAAGTTGGGCAACAAACATTTAAAACAATGCATAATATTATGATCAATCAAGAAAGGTAATGTGTTACACATTGAACATACTATCTGATCGCATCCTATACTTTAGCTTCAATCCATTATTTAATATATGACTTTAATGCCAGCGATCAGGTTTGGCATTAGGCTTCAATAGTTTCTTGAAAATCTCAAGCTCCAAACCATTTGAAAATCTTGGGATGATCATATATACTGTAGAAAAACATTTCAGGACAACTTACCCAAGTTAAGCAAAAGCTACTATACTGTCCAATATTTCAAAGGACCTTATCAAGTTTCTTGAACTCACTTTTATCCTCTATAGGTCAAAACACTTTTATCATTTTACTAAATTCTTAGCCACATCACAATTTATTTCTTGTTGAGAAATCCAACACAAAAAATAATTATTTTGTCCTTTGAAAGTTTAGTGAACCCACACCTGCCCTGAAAGTTCACAATATCCAGTAAATATAAACTTTACTTCAATTTCCATAGAAGATGATTCAATGGATGATCCCATGACCACCTTCCTCCCATGCCCAATGGAATGAGAGTTTTAATGAAGTAGGTTAGCACTTTAAACTCACTTGCATTTTCCTTGAGTAATTCCTCACACCTCTGGGGTACAAACTGAACCAGAGTGGATTAGAAATGGGTACCTTCCCTCACATTGTAAGAGTATGTAAGAGTGTGAACAAAAGCTTGAGGCAGCAAAGCTGCCAGATAATATAAATAGCAAACATAACACAGGAATCAAAGTATTTGTGCAAGTTCACTCTATTCGCATTCCTCACTATATGTTTTGGTTAATTAAATAGACAGCACTGACATTGGGCATGACACTGCCAAAAGAGAAAATTGCAATGCCTGTAAAACCACTTAAGGTTGCAGGGAGAGGAAAGTGGCATTGGGGAGTGGGGGGAAGCCAAAAGTAAACCCCATCCCATCATTTTTGCTTGTCATTGTGTGCATAGTGCTAAGAATCAGTATTGAACAAAACATTTCCACAGTTTCAGTTCATATTAAAGCAAAAGACAAAAAATATTGAAAATAAAAGCCACACAGAAATAGTCTGCCTTACGTTATTAAATAAACTAGTAAATACTCCCTTGGCATAATTTACAGGTCATCTGGATCTGAAGCAGTGTGGTGATATTCAGCTACTAATCTAGTCAGACCCTTTAAGGCCACTGTCTAATACTCACGTTTAAGAAGATGAAAAGACAAATATAGCCAGCTGTGTCTGGTTATGAACTTTTAACAATCACTAGACAAGTGAATCTAGGGTTCTGGATTTAGGTCAAAAGATCCCAGGTCACTGGCTTTTTTTCTCTTTTCCATTGCCTTGCTTCTGTACTAGTAAGTACTTTCTACAGACAGGAGATGTGTGGCTTTCTTTTTGAGATATTCTAAGCTGTAACAGCAAAATAAATACAACAGATGCTTTACAGCACAACACTGGATTGAGGCTATCATTTAAATACTGAAAATCAGCTTTGGGAAAACTGCTTTCCCCAAACAAAATTGCATGTTTACTAAGTATCAAAATCTGAACACTCAAGCCACTCCCAAGCTCACTAGAGCTCATAAACATATATCATAATGCTCTACTGTATGCCTCTAAATAGTTTCAGCAATTTAATAATCTATTAAAGTGGCAATTGTCTTTTAATAAAAAGCGCAAAATATTGCTTTGCAGCATATTTGTGAAAATAATATAAAAATAATTTCTATATTACAATTTTTAAACTTTTGCTTGTAAAGTTCCATCATAATGATCTTCTAGTTCACAAACACATAAATAATTGGTTACTTTCTGCTATATTTTACCTTTACAGTTGTAATTAATGTGCAAATTATCACTGGAATTAATTTTGCAATAGATTAATTAAAAAAACATACACATCGGAATATAATCAACTATTTGGTAACAGTCCGTGAAGAAGTAACAGAAAAGGTCTTCTCCTGCCCTGGATAGTGGGCAGGAATTTGGGTCTGGCGTTTCAGTCCTGGAGGCACAGATGTTCCAATCGATCAAACTGCAGTGCAGCTCCAGGACTCTCAAAATGGAATGAACCCCTGATCCTGGTTGATTTACATTTAGCAAATTGCTCATCAAAATATTTTTTATGACAGAGTTTGTTAATTCAGAACTTTGCATATAACCATCACGGTCAAACAGACTTGTTTGCTCGCTGCCTGCGTTTGAGCTCCTCCTTGTAACAGTAGGAGCAGTAAAATTCTGTTTCTGGACGGCCATAGAAGGGGCAGTTGTGCTGTTTGCATCGGTTCTGTTGTATGGAATAAGGCGGAGCTGCCGTACTTCTCACTCTGCTATTTTCTTCACTCTGCCACACAAAGGAAGAGTCCTCATCGGCATATTCCAAATAGTCACTCATTTCACCAGAACCAAACCCATTGGTATATGTGTGGCTTTTGTGTTCAGGGGGCAGCAAACATTTTAGAGGTTCCATGGTTTCCACAGTGGGGAGGCCTGATAGACCCACAGGACAATAGCTTTGATAAGATAGTGAGCGACTATGCTGTGGATAAGTTGCACATGTTTTCAGAGAACTGATGACAGGTGGCTGATTATCACTTAGATAACTCGATGGCTCAGATCTCACATCAGATACATGGATGACATGCTGCAATAAAGCTGGCATATGGGTAAAGTGGGCAGAGGTGAGAGTGCCAGCTGTAGGGGTTTCACTGTTCAGAGGTGAAGTGCTCATGGATACCTGGTCATGGGCTCCCTGCTGTTCAGAGCTCAGGTAACCCATATGGCTTTGAGAAGAGCCCTGAGGAGTGTCCTCTTGTGAATTTGGTTCTAACTTGGTTTGGGATGGCTCTTGCTCTTCCTTTTTACACACAGAGTTGCTGCATGACTTCTTTTCTACCTCTTTGCGCTTTTGTTCTTGCTCTGCGTTGAAGCGCTCCTGAGCTGTGGTCAAGTAATAATTAATCATCTCCTCATGAAACTGGTGCCTATGACTGGTCAACAGAAGACCAGCAAAAATGAATTTCCTCTCGCCTTGCATAGCAGCTCTCAGTATGTTGAGGCTGAGTTTGACATCAGTGCTGTATTTCCATTGATCAGAATGTTTCTCTACTGGAGATTTAACAGAGACATTTGATTTATCAGTAGGGGATGAACTCGCAGAATGCGATGACTCCTCTTTGCTTTCTTTCCGAGTTTTGTTGGATTCTTTCTTCTTGAGTTTGTCTCCAGTCTCCCCATTCCGGCCATTGCTTGTGTTTCCTCTGCTGATCTTTCCATGCACCAGTCCACCAAGACCTCCCATGTTCTTTTTAATTTTAATTCCCAGAGTTTTACTAAGGCTCCCAAGCTTATTTGCAACAGAATCTGTCCTATTCTTTTCCTTGTCCTTTTTCTGTTTTTCTCCTTTCTTATTTCTGTTTCCATTCAGGTTGGAGTTGCTGCAGATAGAATCTCTATCTGACTCCATCGAATCAGCTAGGGAATGGACGTCTTCCCCAGCTGAAGCAGTTGGTGATTCTGGTTGGGCCAAAGGTGCCTGTCAATGCAAATTTTTCAAAAATAACTTTATAATTATATCTGATAACAACTGAGAAAAAAATCATTACAAGGTCTATCCACTGCTATCTGATTTTAGTTGCACAGTTTACACAATAGTATAACAATTCACTTTGGGTACCTCATCAAAATAGGCTACATGAACAAGCTTTGAGTGGCATCAAGTGCAGGCTCATTTTCTTCAACAAATACAATGGCATAAGATGACTAGCCCTTGTCAAGATCCTCTCTCAACTACATAACAGACGACTCTCTGATCCCAACAATTCTGAGATAGCATCAAATGTTGTTGCAAGATCATCAGCTCTTTGATCTGCCTGAAACTTGTTGGTTTTCTCATACAATGAGACACCTGCAAGGGAATGCTGCCAGCTGGCACTAGTTTGTTCTAAGGGATGCATTGAGCTTGATGCAGGCAATGTAAAGGCTTTGTGTAGAAAAACTGCAGTCCAAGGTCCTGTTGCAATCGGACATTGACGGGTTAAGCCCTGTGCAAAAAGCTTCTTAAACACTTCGATTTGTATGGTTCAACAGTGCCAAAGATGCTAATATTACATATGTATAGAAATAGTAACACTACAAACGTAGAGATCAAACAACATTGTAAAAGTAGAGAAAGCTGTGCACTGTTCTTGTATTTCTTCTATGTAATTTTATGGATAAAGTGTTTATTTTTTGAAAAAAAAAACTACAGAGCACCTAGTTGACCATTCTTCCTGCATTTCAAGGGGGTGAAGATCACCTACAGAATCCAATCTGGCACAATGACTGGGAAATGTTAACGGTACAGTCTGGGGCAACCGACAGAGTGTGAGTGTGTGTGTGTGTGTGTGTGTGTGTGTGTGTGTGTGTGTGTGTGTGTGTGTGTGTGTGTGTGTGTGTGTGTGTGTGTGTGTGTGTGTGTGTGTGTGTGTGTGTGTGTGTGTGTGTGTGTATGTATGTACAGGTGCACGCGTGCACATATATATACCTGAACGTGTTTGCACATGACTGTATCCGTGTGAGTGTGTGTCTGCATGTTTGTGTGGGAATGATAGGGAGAAGCAATTAGGTAAGGGACAGTGAGAAGTGGAGTTGGAAGAAGACAGAGGCAAGTTGGTAATAGGTGCAAGCAGGGAAACAGAGGAAAAGCAGATGGAGCCAGATGGGGGGGGGGGGGGGTTAGGGTGTAGGCGAAGATGGGGCTAGCCACTGACAGGTGGTAAGTAGGAACAAAAGGTCAGAGGTGCTGGGAATCTGATAAATAGTGATCATGGAAGCCATTAGGAGGGAGGTGAAGGACATATGGAATCAGAAGGGGAATACTGGAGCAAGGGACACAGATGCTGGAACCTGGAGCAAAATAATCTGATGGAAAAACTCAGCAGGTTAAGCAGCATCCTTAGGAGGAAATAAATTGTTGACATTTGGATTGAAATGCTATAGATTGTTAATTCTATTCTATAGGACAATTTACTCACAGCATAATCCTCTGGCACTTCTCCTAAAATATGGGAGAGAGCTTACCCTTGTTTCAGCAGGAATACAAATCCAGGATACATTCATATAGCTGTGCAGTAAGTGAAGCTTCGCTTCCAGGGAGAGGATCAAACTGGGAGAGAAGAATGCACAGTGACATAGCATCGAAACAGAAAACACTGTCAGTGACAAATATAACAACTTCTCTTGTGAAATTAAAAAAATACAGACTCAGTCAATCTAGATGTCACCAGATGAAGGCCTTTTACAAAGCGCCACATGAGTCTGATTAACAAGCTACGAGCCCAATGTACTACAGGAAAGATCCTAGCATTGATAAAGCAGTGGCTGATAGGCAGGAGGCAAAGAGTGAGAATAAAGGAGCCTTTTCTGACTGGCTGTCGGTGACTAGTGGGGTCTGTGTTGGGACCGATTTTTTAATGTTACATGTCAATATTTGGAATAATGGAATGAATGGCTTTGTTGCATAGTTTGCAGATGATATGAAGATAGGTGGAGGGGCAGGTAGTTTTGAGGGATTAGAGGGGCTAAAGAAGGACATGGAGAGTGAATATGGCGTGGATGTTTCCTAAGGTGGGGAGTCGAAGACCAGAGGACGCAGCCTCAGAAAAGAGGGGGTTTCTTTTAGAACAGAGATGAGGTGGAATTTCTTTAGCCAGAGAGTGGTGAATCCGTGGAATTTTTGCCACAGCTAGCTGTGGAGGCCGAGTGAAACCCCTTTTTTACCAGGCGTCTTGAGAGATGTGGCTCTTTAGTCCCTCACTAACAGCCACTGGACTTGGAAGTAAGATAACTGCCTCACTCAAACTCCATATGGTCTAGGGTCGATGTGACTTGGGTTCCACCAGACCAGGAGAGCTGTTCTGGTGTGAGAGCTGGTGTGAGTTTTGACCACTCACACCCCCAATCTGAGCGAATACTGTGTATGTATAATTACCACTTGCAATTATTACCCATTGGCAAGAAATGACAGATCCTACACTGCATACAATTATAAAATAAGTATATTTATAATTTCAGCTTTACTGAACAGTTAGTAGGGAAAAGAAAAAGAAAAAGAAAAGAGCCCATTACAGTTAACCCCAGTCTAGATGTGCACACAAGTTGGAGCTAGCTCATCTTGAAGTTGTCTTTAACTCGCACGCTGGACCCACAGTCTGCGTGAAAGCACACATCACCTTCTGAGCATTGCTCGAAATCCACCCCAAACAAACAGGCTCAGCATTCTCTAAAACCTTCTCCCTGGAACCTTCTCCCTTCTAGAACCACTATCCTGGCTGGCTGACATACACTCCTAAACTGAACAACATAACTCCTTATCTTCAGCTCAAACCCAAACATGCTAATAGCAGAACAGACTGCTCTTACAGAACTGCTAAAATGAAATGCCTACAGCATAGCAGTAAAAATCTTAACCAGAGTGTGACACAAATATTTGTGTATACTTCAGGCAGAGGTTGATAGATTACAGATTATATAGGACATGATGGGATACGGGGAGAAGGCAGGAGATTGGGGCTGAGAGGAAAATTAGATCAGCCATGATGAAATGACTCAATGGACCAAATGGCCTAATTCTGCTCCTATATCTTATGGTTTAATGAAACCGAAAGCCAATGTTCACACTCGTAAATGAAAAAAACTCTGCAAGTAGTTCTTTAGTTGCAGAGTATAAACTCAAACCTATGGCTGGACCAGATCATTAATCAATCCATATAATTTTCAAAAGGACAAAAAGTCACTTTGAAATTAATGAATACATAGAAACATAGAAAACCTACAGGACAATACAGGCCCTTCAGTCCACAAAGCTGTGCCAAGCATGTTCTTACTTTAGAAATTGCCCCTTACAGTTCAAGGTCGTACACAGGGCCCATATGTCTAAAACAAAATTAACTCGCATTTACCCAGATGTTAATCCCTGCTGCGACAAATGCAAGAGGGGCGAGACTTCCCTTATTTACATGTATTGGACATCCCCTAGCTTGGAAAAATACTGGAAAGATGTTTCCCAAACTCTATCCCGAATACTGAAGTACAATTTGGAACCTAAGCCTTTGATTGCTCTTTTTGGCACGTCCAGAGAGGGGGACACACACCTATGTCTGACCAAACTCGCACACTTCTCTTTTGCTTCTCTTTTGGCCAGGCCCGCAGTCTTGCTCAGGTGGAGGGATGTTGCCCTGCCCTCCCATGCTCGGTGGCTCAGGGACATCATGTTCAGTCTATACCTTGAGAAGATCCATTATACAATTCTCAACTTGGACATAAAGTTCCAAAATCTGTGGGGACTCTTTCTTGAATATTTTCAGAATTCCCAGTCAAACTAAAGGTCTATCCTTTCTTCCTTTCTTCTGCCTGACCTCCAACATTTTCCAGTAAAATTCTATGGACTCAGATTTGTAAACATACAACAGTCTACTTATTAGGAAAATACGCCTTCTCTATACCAATGCAGCTCTGTGGGGACAAAGGATCTGTTCAACCCATTTTGCTAATGCAATGATGGCTTGGAGATGGGGATTGGGAGGGGTGGGTCAGGGCATGGAGAAAAAAAAATACCTAGGGTTACCCATAGCCTTCTATTTTTCTGAGCTCCATATACCTGTCCAGGAGTCTCTGAAAAGACCCTATCATATCCACCTCTGCTACCATTGCCAATAGCCCATTCCAAGCACTCACCACTTGCTGCGGAAAAAACTTAACCTTGACATCTCCTCTGTACCTACTTCCAAGCACCCTTAAAACTGTGTCCTCTCGAGCAAGCCATTTCAGCACTGGGAAAAAGCCTCTGATTATCCACCTGATCAATGTCTCTCATCATCTTATACACTTCTATCAGGTCACCTCTCATCCTCCATCGCTCCAAGGAGAAAAGGCCGAGTTCACTCAACCTATTCTTATAAGGCATGCTCCGCAATTCAGGCAACATCCATGTAAATCTCCTTTGCATGCTTTCTATGGTTTCCACATCCTTCCTATAGTGAGGTGACCAGAACTGAGCACAGTACTCCAAATGGGGACTGACCAGGGTCCTATATATCTTCAACATGATCTCTCGGCTCTTAGACTCAATCCCACGATTGATGAAGGCCAATGCACCATATGCTTTCTTAACCAGAGTCAACCTGCGCAGCAGCTTTGAGTGTCCTATGCACTCGGAACCCAAGATCCCTCTGCCAGGAGTCTTACCATTAATACTATATCTGTCAATAAGCCTAACATGGGGTACATTATCAAATGCCTTGCTGAAATCCATATACACTACATCTACTGCTCTACCTTCTTCAGTGTGTTTAGTCACATCCTCAAAAAATTCAATCAGGCTCATAAGACACAACCTACCTTTCACAAAGCCATGCTGACTATTCCTAATTGTATTACGCCTCTCCAAATGTTCATAAATCCTGCCTCTCAGGATCTTCTCCATCAACCTACCAACCACTGAAATAAGACTTACTGGTCTATAATTTCCTGGGCTATCTCTATTTCCTTTCTTGAATAATGGAACCATATCTGCAACCCTCCAATCCTCTGGAACCTTTTCTGTTCCCATTGGTGATGCAAAGTTCACCGCCAGAGGGTCAGCAATCTCCTCCCTTGCCTCCCACGGCAGCCTGGGTACATCTCGTCTGGTCCCAGTGACTTATCCAACTTGATGCTTCCCAAAAGCTCCAGCACATCCTCTTACTTAATATCTACATGGTCAAGCTTTTCAGTCCACTGTAAGTTATCCCTATAATCACCAAGACCCTTTTCCATAGTGAATACTGAAGAAAAGTACTCATTAAGTACCTCTGCTATCTCCTCCGATTCCATACACATTTTTCCACTGTCACACTTGATTGGTCCTATTCTCTGACATCTTATCCTCTTGCTCTTCACATACTTGTAGAATGCCTTGGGTGTCTTAATCCTGTCTGCCAAGGCTTTCTCATGGTCTCTTCTGGCTCTCCTAATTTCTTTCTTAAGCTCCTTCTTGCTAGCCTTATAACCTTCTAGATCTCTATCATTACCTAATTTTTTGAACCTTTCATAAGCTCTTCTTTTGTTCTTGACCAGATTTACAACAGCCTTTGTACATCACGGTTGCTGTACCCTATCATCCGTTCCATCTCATTGAAATGTACCTATGCAGAACTCCACGCAAATACCCCCTGAACATTTGCCACATTCCTTCCATACATTTCCCCGAGAACATCTGTTCCCAATTTATATTTCCAAGTTCCTGCTTGATAGCCTCGTATTTCCCCTTACTCTAATTAAATGCATTCCTAACTTGTCTGTTCCTATCCCTCGCCAATGCTATGGTAAAGGAGACAGAATTGTGATCTCTATCTCCAAAATGCTCTCCCACTGAGAGACCTGACAGCTGAGCAGGTTCATTTCCCAATACCAGATCAAGTACAGTCTCTCCTCTTCCAGGCTTATCTACATATTGTGTAAAGAAACCTTCTTGAACACATCTGACAAACTCCACCCTATCTAAACCTCTCGCTCTAGGGACATGTCAATCAATATTTGGGAAATTAAAATTTCCCAGTAGAGTTATTGACCCCTTCCTGTTTCTAACTTCCACCCACAGAGATTCAGTAGACAATCCCTCCAAAACTTCCTCCTTTTCTGCAGCCGTGACACTATTTCAGATCAGCAGTGCCATGCCCCCACCTCTTTTGCCTCCCTCCCTGTCCTTTCTGAAACATCTAAAGTCTGGCACTCGAAGTAACCATTCCTGCCCCTGAGCCATCCAAGTCTCTATAGTAGCCACAACATCATAGCTCCAAGTACTGACCCACACTCTAAGCTCATCCGCTTTGTTCATAATACTCCTTGCACTAAAATATACACATCTCAAACCATCAGTCTGAGCGCACCCCTTCTCTATCACCTATCTGTCCTCCCTCTCGCACTGTCTCCAAGCTTTCTCTATTTGTGAGCCAACTGCCTCTTCCTCTGTCTCTTCAGTTTGGTTCCCACCCCCAAGCAATCCTAGTTTAAACTCTTCCCAATAACCTTAGCAAAACTCCCCGCCATGATATTGGTCCCCTTCAGATTCAAGTGCAACACGTCCTTTTTGTACAGGTCACTCCTGCCCTAAAAGAGGTCCCAATGATGCAGAAATCTGAATCTCTGCCCCCTGCTCCAATCCCCCAGCCATGCATTTATCCTCCACCTCATTCTATTCCTATACTCACCGTCACGTGGCACAGGCAGTAATCCTGAGATTACTACTTTTGAGGTCCTGCTTCTCAACTTTCTTCCCAACTCCCTGTAGTCTGCTTTCAGGATCTCCTCCCTTTTCCTGCCAATGTCATTGGTACCAATAAGTACCACAACCTCTGGCTGTTCTCCTTCCCACTTCAGGATATTGTGGATGTGATCAGAAACATCCCTGATCCTGGCACCTGGGAGACAAACTACCATCCGTGGTTCTTTCCTGTATCCACAGAATCGCCTGTCTAACCTCCTAACTATAGAGTCCCCTATCACTGCTGCCATCCTCTTGCTTTCCCTACCCTTCTGAGCCACGGGGCCAGACTCTGTGCTAGTGGCTTCCCCCAGGTGGGCTGTCACCCCCAACAGCACTCAAAAAGAGTACTTATTGTTAAGGGGTACAGCCACAGAGGTGCTCTCTAGTGTATGATTCCTGCCCTTCCCTCTCCTGACTATTACCCACTTATCTGTCTCCCCAGGCCCCAGTGTGACTACCTGTCTATAGATCCTCTCTATCACCTCCTCACTTTCTCTGACCAGATGAAGGTCATCGAGCTGCATCTCCAGTTCCCTAACATGGTCCCTAAGATGCTGCAGCTTGACACACCTGGTGCAGATGTGGCCATCCGGGAGGCTGGGAGTCTCCCGGACTTCCCATATCAGACACCAAGCACAGAACTCCGGCTTCACACACATTCTTCCTGTCTGTATTCTACACCGGCTACCTACCTCGCCTCGACCCATTATTGCCAAAGCCTTTCTGCTCTGTCTCCCTCTACTCTGACACCCACTCTATAAGGTGTCTCCTTAAAACTTCTTCTCGCTGTTCTCACACGCTTGTGCAGTTGTGCCCTGATCAAACAGCTGAAGAAATAACTGTCTCCCTTTAAACTCTTCTTGTTGTTTTCACTGGCTGATGTCCACATGCTTGAGCAGTCATGCCCCGATCAAATCACTGAAGAAATTACAAGGAACTATAACCACTTACTTAGCCAGTTTGGTGTTGTCATTATCATCCTTTCCCCATTCCCAATTCTTTGGATCTGTTGCAAAGTGCAAGGGTAGCAGTCTGTGTTCTGAATCAGTCAAAGGAATTGCAGCTAAAAGACAGAAAGTATTTGTACATTTAATAAAAGTGAAGATTCTGGAATGTCAAATTAGGTTAGGTGTCTAAAGTGAAAATTGTATCTCTTTCCTGTACCTTTCTCTTTGCATTCTTACAAAGAAACATAAAAATTGTTGCATGCAAGTTTGATTTAAATGTTTAAGAGAAATTTAGATAGGTACATAGATGGTAGGGGTATGGAAGACTATGGTCTGGGTGTCCCAACAAGACAAACAAGCAACCAAAGTGCAAAAAAACCCATCTTTGCAAATACTAAAGAAAAAAAATAAACAATAGAAATCAAGGACATGAAATGATGAGTGCTTGGAAGTGAGTCCATACATAGTTGGAACGGTTCAGTGATGGGGCAAGTTAATTTGACTGAAGTTATCCCACAGGTTCAAGAGCTTGATGGTTGAGAGGTAGGAACTGTTTCTGAACCTGCTGGTGTGGGCCTTGAGGCTCCTGTACTTCCTTCCTGATGGCAGCAGTGAGAAGAGAGCGTGGCTTAACTGGTGGAGGTCCCTGATAATGGATGCTGTTTTCCTGAGACAGTGCTCCATGTAGATGTGCTCAAAGTGGAAGAGCTTTAGCCATGATGGACTGAGCCATATCCCACGATTTTCCATTCAAGGGGGTTGAAGTTTCTATACCAAGCCATGATGTATTCAGTCAATATACTCTCTACCACATATCAATAGATGTTTGTCAAAGTTTTGCATGTCATGCCGAATCTTCACAAACTTATAAGAAAGTAGAGGCACTGCTGTGCTTTCTTTGTAATTGTACTTAAGTGCTGGGCCCAGGACAGTCTTCTGAATTTATTATATCGAGGAATTTAGAGTTCAAAATCAGAGTCAGGTTTATTGGGTGACCACACCCAATGAGAACTGATTTGGAGACCACCTCCTCCTGAAGTAAATGTTCAGCTTCTTTCTGAAATTTAGTAAGAGGTTGTTGTGATGCCATTCAACCAGATTTTCAAACTTCCTCCTCCATGCTGATTCATCACCACCCTTGATTTGACTAATGACAGTGGTGTTATCAGCAAACTTAAGTATGGCATTGGAATTGAGCTTAGCCCCACAATCATAAGTGAGTAGAGCAAGGGGCTAAGCACACAGCGTTGTAGTGCACCTGTGCTGAAGGACATTGTGGAGATGTTGTTGCCAGTCTGAACTGACCGAGGTCTACAAGTGAGGAAATAGAAGATCCAATTGCACAAGGAGGTGTTGAGGCCAAGGTCTTGAAGCTTGTTGATTAGTTTTGAGGAGATGATAGTATTGAATGCCAAGCTGTAGTTGATACGGAGCATCTTTGGTGACCAGATGTTCCAGGGTTGAGTGAAGAGCCAATGAGATGGCATCTGTATTGCCTGTTGTACTGGCAGCAAATTGGAGCAGATCCAAGTCGCATCACAGGAAGGAGTTGATATGTTTTATCACCAACCTCTCAAAGCACTTTAGCAAAGAGGATGTAAGTGCTACTGGACTATAGACATTGAGGCAGGTTACCATACTCTTCTTAGGCACCGGTATAATTGAAGCCTGCTTGAAGCAGGTGGATACCTCAGACTGTCAAAGCAAGATGCTAAAGATATTAGTAAACATGCTAGTCAATTGTAGCTATGGGTCTCAGCCATGCCTGCCTTTTTGTCTTTCTCCTTTGGTTTCTCCCACTTCCTTCAAACAAAAGGCATAGCCATAGGTACTCGCATCGGCCCCAGCTATGCCTGCCTTTCTTTTGGCTACTTGGAACAGTCTGTACTCCAAGCCTACACTGGTGAAACTCCCCCACTTTTCCTACACTGCATTGATGATTGCACTGGTGCAGCTTCCTGCACCTATGCCGAGCTTGTCGACTTCATCAACTTTGCTTCCAACTTTCACCCTGCTCTCAAATTTACCTGGTCCATTTCTGACACTTCCCTCCCCTTTTTCAATCTGTCTCTATCTCTGGAGCCAGCTTATCCATAAATGTCTACTACAAACCCACTGATTCTCATGTCTACCTGGACTATGCCTCTTCCCACCCTGTTACTTGTAAAACTGCCATCCCATTCTCTCAATTCCATTTTCTCCGCCACATCTGCTCACAGGATGAGGTTTTTCATTCCAGAATGAAGGAGATGTCCTCTTTCTTCAAAGGGGCTTCCCTTCCTCCACCATCAATGCTAGTCTCAACCACATCTCTTCCATTTCGGATATGTCTGCCCTCATCCCATCCTCCCACCACCTCACCAGGGATAGGGTTCCTCTTATCCTCACCTACCACCCCCACAGCCTCTGTGTCCAGCACACAATCCTCCATAACTTCTGCCATCTCCAATGGGATCCTACCACCAAGGACATCTTTCCCTCCCCACCCCACTTTCTGCACTTTGTAGGGATCCCTACATGACTCCCTTGTCCATTCATCCCTTCCCACTAACGTCCCTCCTGACACTTATCCTTGCATGTGGAACAAGTACTATACCAGCTCCCTAGCTACCATTCAGGGCCCAAAACAGTCCTTCCAGGTGAAGTGACATTTTTCACCTGTGAGTCTGTTGGGTCATCTACCATACCTGGTGCTCCCAGTGTGGCCTCTTGTATAATGGTGAGATCCGATGTACAAATGTTTGTAGATTGGGAGATGGTTTTGCCATGCACCTATGTTCCGTCCACCAGAAAAAGTGGGATCTCCTAGTGGCCATCCATTTTAATTCCATTTCCCATTCCCATTATGACATGTCCATCCATGGCCTCCTTTACTGTCGCAATGAGGCCACACTCAGGTTGAAGGAGCAATACCATAAGATTATAAAATATAGGAGTAGAAATAGACCATTCAGCCCATCTAGTCTGCTCTGCCATTCCATTATGGCTGATGTCAGATCCCACTCAACCTCTTCCACCTGCCTTCGCCATATGCTTTGATGCACTGACACTGATCAGGACACGATCAACTTCTGCCTTAAATATACCCACAGACTTGGCCTCCACCACAGTTTGTGGCAGAGAATTCCACAAATTCACTACTCTCTGGCAAAAAAAATTACCTTGTTCTAAAAGTTCAGCCCTGAATTTTGAGGCTGTGCCATCTAGTTCTAGATACCCCCACCAGAGGAAACATCCACCCTATTTAGTCCTTTCAACATTTCGGTAGGTTTCAATGAGATCCTCCTACATTCTTCCAAATTCCAGTGAGTACAGGCCAAAAGCTGCCAAACAATCCTCATATATTAATCCCTTCATTCCTCTGGACTTTCTCAAGACAACACATTCTTTCTGAGATAAGGGACCTAAAACTGTTGACAGACAGACAGACATACTTTATTGATCCCGAGGGAAATTGGGTTTCGTTACAGTTGCACCAACCAAGAATAGTGAAGAAATATAGCAATATAAAACCTTAAATAATTAAATAATAATAAGTTAATCATGCCCAGTGGAAAATACTCCAAGTGCAGCCAGAAGTGCAGTCCAAGTGGACAATACTCCAAGTGCAGCCAGAATACCTTATATTCCGCCTGGATAGCATCCAGCCTGATGGCATGAACCTTTATTTCTCCAGCTTCCGGTTCCCCATTCTCTACTCTTTATTGCCCATCCCCTTTTCCCTCTCTCACCTTATTTCCTTGCCTGCTCATCGCTTCCCTCTGATGCTCCTCCCCTTCTTCTTTCTTCCATGCCCTTCTGTCCTCTCCCTATTAGATTTCCCCTTCTCCAGCCCTATACCTCTTTCACCAATCAACTTTCCAGCTCTTTCCTTCACCCCTCCTCCTCTCAGTTTCACCTGTCACCTTGTGTTTCTTCCTCCCTTCTCCCCACCTTCTTACTCTGACTCATCTATTTTTCTCCAGTCCTGCTGAAGGGTCTTGGCCTGAAACGTCTTTGCCAGTAGATACTTCCTGGCCTGCTGAGTTGCTCCAGCACTTTGCGTGTGTTGGTCAGTTAATCAGCATAAGTCTTTCATACTTGGACATGTACCCCATCTGGGCTGGATGCTTTCCGTGAGTTCACTCTCCTGAATGATGCTCTCATGTTGGCCTTAGAGACGGAAATCACAGGGTCATAGGAGGCTGTGGGAGTTTGTGAAGGTTCCTCCATGCTTTGATGGTCAAAGCGAACATAGAAAGTATAGAGCTCATCTCAGTGTGAAGCCTAGTTGTCACCTATGTTACTGGATTTTGCTTCATAAGAAATGATAGTATTCAAGCCCTGCTACAACTGTAGTTCACTCTTCAATGATTCAAGTTGGCCCTGAGATGGCCTTCCGGAAGTCATGCCTAGACCTCCTGTATCTTACTTGGTCACCAGACTTGAACGCTTCTGATCTGGCCTTCAGCAAATTGCTGATCTCATGGTTCATCCAGGCCTTCTGGTTGGAGAAGACTCTTAGTGACTCATCTACAACTGTTTTTATAAAGTCTATATCAGCACATTCAGGACCTTTGATGAATCCTTGAACAAAACCCAGTCCAGTGACTTGAAGCAATCCTGTAGCTGCTCCTCTGCCTCCTGCGACTATCTCTTGGTTGCCCTTATCTCTGGAGCCTTGCTCTTTAGTCTCTGTCTGTATGCAGGTAGGAGGCAGACAGCCAGGTGATCAGATTTTCCAAAAATGCAACCTAGGCATGGAGTGGTAGGTATTTCTTATCACAATATAGCAGTGGTGTAATGTGTTGGGACCTCTGGTAATGGGCAGAGATTTCTTTAAACAAGACTGATTGAAGTGCCCGACTATGGTTTGAAATGTATTGGGGTAGACTTTTTCTTGTTTGGCGACAACAGCGTGCAGAGTCTCAAGTGCCTGATTACAGTTGGCTAGTGGTGGTATGTAAACTGCGGTCAGGATTACGGAGGTACATGATCGTTAGGTGTTCCAGGTTTTGGGGGAACACTAGCACAATTAAAATTGCACATCGGAGCATCACAGAGAGTTTATCTAGAAACACACACCCCCTTCTTTTGCCTTTTCCAAATCAGCAGTTTGATCTAACCTATGTATCAAGAAATTTTCAGTTCTGATTGTTGAATCTGGCGTACTTGGAGTAAGCATGTCTGGGTAAAATACTGAACACAGCAATTCCTCATTTCCCTGATACAGCAATCTTGCCCTTAGGTCCCCGATCTTGTTCTCCAGTGACTGCATATTGGCTAGCAAGATGCTGGATAGAAGGGTTCTCATTCCTCCATGCATCAGCTTGTCTTGTACTCTCTCCTCATGCCTTGCTTTCAGCCATAAACCTCTGTCTCCGTACCTGCTTGCTTGAGATTTAAGTCTGCTGAGTCCTTCGGAAGATGGCAAAATCTGTAGTTTATTAAGACAGTTCAAAAGTACTTTGCTTATAGGGAAATTACAAGCTGTAGATTGCACTGGGAGTAACTCAAGAAAAGTGTATTTATTTAGAAGTTCTGTATACAGCCCACAGAACGTCACCATGGTTCACTGGTGCCCTCTTACTTTGGCCAGTTGATAATGGTGTCCCTCCAGTCGCTGGTGCTAGCAGCACTGCTATTTAGCACAGGCAACATTTAAACATTTTCTTTATTAAACTTTCTTTTACTGTGAGATATAGGGTGTAAGACATATTCCAAATGGGTGTTTAAGATCAAAAGGGCCTGTTTTCAAGCTGTTGACACTGTGAGACAATATGGACAGAGATCTTAAGGTGAATGAGATGGACCAGGATGTATATGTTACTAAATCTTTAAGAGTGACAGGAAATACTAATAGCACAATTAAAGCTTAAAAGAAATCAGAACCTAAGTAAGTCAAAGTTATGTTAATGTTGAAGGTTTATAAACATTGATAAGGTCCCAACTGAAGCACTGAATTCAATTTTGATCACCCCTTCTAGGCCGAGGAGAGTACGCTGCAAACATTGGCCAAATAAGATGCTGTAGATTTTGGGGTCGGGAGGCAGAAAATAGACTGGTCGAAAAAGTCAGTGTTTCAAGTGGCTATGTGTGGGATGATTTGTCCTGAAACACTGACCATCCCTACAAATGATGCTAGACCAACAGATCTTCCAGCAGCTTTGATTTTTGATGTAGAAAACACTTATTGGTGTGGCTCTACAGACTGGTTTAGACCGGAGAAGCTGAGGATGTTTACCCACATTGAAAATAAGTTGAAAGGAGATTTGATAGAAGATTACAAGATTACAGGTTTACTTCAGGTAGATAGAAGTAAGCTGTTTCAATCAGTAGATTGTTCAAAACCTGGGGACATAAGACTTCAACTGATAAGCAATGGAAGGTATGCAACAAAAAGTCCTTTTTTAATCCATGATAGATAACGACGTGCAAATCATTTCTGCAAACTAGTTGATACAGAATCAATCTAGGTTTTTAAAGGAATTGAATAAGGATCTGAGTGAGGGAAATCAAATTTCTGGGTTATGACAAAAAGGTAAAGGAACTCCATCGATTGATCCATGAGAGGCCAGTAGGGAGACAATGAATATTACAACACAGTACAAGTATTCAGCCCACCTTGTTGTGCCAACCATTTAACCTACTCTAAGATTAATCCAATCATTCCGTCCCACATAACCCTCCATTGTTTTTATCATCTCTGTGCCAAGCTAAGAGATTCTTAAATTCCATCATGTATTTGCCACTACCTCCACCCCGGCAAGGACTCCATGCACCCACCACTCTCAGAGGTAAAGATTCAACTTCTAACACTCCCGCTGTACTTTCCTCCAATCACCTTAAAGTAATGCCCCATTGCATTAGCCATTTCTGACCTGGGAAAAAGTCTCTGGCTAGCCACTCAATCTGTGCCTCTTATCATCTTGTACACCTATATCAAGTCGCCTCCCATCCTCCTTCACTCCAGAGAAAAGCTTTACCTCATGTGGCCTATCTTCATAAGACTTACCCTCTAGTCCAGGCAGTGTTCTCACTAAAGCTTCCACATCCATCCTACAATAAGACGAGCAGAACTGAACACAATACTCCAAGTAAGGCTTTAAAAAGCGCATGCTCTTGAACTCAATCCCCCAACTAAAGAAAACCAACATACCTTCTTACCAACCTTATCATATGGCACTATACATTGAGGGATCTATGAATATGGGCCCCAGGATCCCACTGTTCCTCCACACTGCTAAGGATCCTGCCATTAACCTGGTATTCTGCCTTCAAATTCAACCTTCCAAAAGGAAACACTTCATGTTCAAATAACCTCATCCTGTGCCATTGTGATTCAATTATTCTAGTTGATGATTAGTTGGCAACATATTGCCTTTATCTGCTGTATGTTTCAGCAGGAACAAATTTAATTTCTAGGTTTCTATTTTTTATCGCAGGAAGTCATAACCAATAAAATGACTTTTCAAATGATGCCATCATCATTATAGAATAAATATGGCACACAACCTGTCCATAAATTGACGATCTCCATTGTCCTTAGAGTCACAGAATAATTTATGATTAGGACAGAAAGTGGCTTGATTAATTATCTTATTTTAGGAAATAAAACTTCTATGGTTCAAACTTACTATTGCACTGCTAGTCTTTATTTTATACTCAACTTTCTGAAGCGGGGCTAAGACCTATAATTTTCTGAGTGAGATGTAAAAGTGCCATGATAATGCCCTGGTGTGAATCATTATTCCATATAAAATGAACACTGACTCAGTTTTGAAATAATTCAATTAGCTTCTTGATATTTTTACAGTAATGGAGAAATAAAAAATTGATATTAAATACTGTGATAGGCAAGCATTAAAACAATTGTGCACCTTTTAAGAAACGTGCACTGAGAGGGCAGCATACCATGCCAATGATGTCACAGCATGTATAATTAGTTAAAATGTGTAGAGACACAGGAGTCTGCAGTTCTAGAATCTGGAGCAAAATAGACACAACTGGCTGAGTAGGCAGCCTCGAAGGAGTGAAATGGAGGGTTTATATTTTGGATCAAGACCCTTCATCTGGACTCAAAAAGTAGAGAGGTGATAGCCTGTATGAAGAGATGAGGAGTAGGGGTGGAGGGAAGAAGATTGGAAAAAGCAATGGACTGGAAAGTGAAAGATGAAGAGGAAGGAATCTGATAGGAAAGGGAGACAGAACATTGAACCAAACAAAAGAGGTGGGTAAGCTGACAGGGAAGCCAGGAAGAGGACCAGTAGGAGGGGTATGAGGGTGAAGGGTGGATGGGAAAAGAAACGCTGATGTTAGGTTGAGGAGGTTGAAGTGTAGCTGTGTAGGAGGATCTGGGTAGATCTGGAGGACACAGCAAAGGGACAGAGGACAAACAGGATGCTGAAATCAATATTCATGAGGTTGTGTTGTAAACTACCTCAGGTGGAACATGAGGAGTTGTTCCTCAATTCTGGATTTGGCCTCAGTCTGGCTGTGAAAGAGGCTGAGGACCATAAGACCCAGGAGCAGAATTAAGCCACCCCATTCTCCTGCCTTCTCCCCATAACCTTTGATGTCTTGACTAATCAAGAACCTTCAACCTCTGCTTTAAATATATCCAATAACTTGGCCTCCACAGCTGTTCAGGGCAATAAATTCCACATATTCAGTACCCTCCTGCTGAAGAAATTCCTTCTTATCTTTGTTCTAAATGGATATCCCTCTATTCTGAGGCTGTGCTGTCTGGTCCTAGATACACTCTCCATCCTCACCATATCCACCCTCTCTAGGCCTTTCAAAATTCTATAGGCCTCCCTCATTCTTCTAAACTCCAGTGAATACATGCCCAGAGCCATCAAACACTTCTCATATGTTAACCCTTTCATTTCTAGAATCATTTTCATGAACCTCCCTCTGGACCCTCTCTAATTACAGCACATCTTTTCTTTGATAAGGAGCCCAAACTGTTCACAAAGTTCCAAGTGCAGTCTGACCAATGCCTTATAAAGCTTCAGCATCATATTTTTGCATTTATATGCTAGTCCTCTTGAAAGGAACAGAGACGAGGTTCTGTGGGTGCGACAGAGACACCCAGATGGTATGTTTACTCCCTGGTGCCAGGATCCTGGATGTCTTGTATCAGGTCCATGGCATTCTCAAGGGCAAGAGTGAACAGCCTTTCATATTGGCACCAATGACATAGGTAGAAAAGGTGAGGAGGTCCTGAAGAGAGGTTTCAGAGAGCTAGGTAGAAAGCTGAAAAACAGGACCTCCAGGGTAGTAATCTCTGGATTGCTGTCTGTGTCAGATGCCAGTGAGAGTAAGAATAGGATTAACTGGCAGGTGAATGTGTGGCTGAGGAACTGGTGCAGGGGTCAGGGGTTCAGATTTCTGGATCATTGGGATCTCTTCAGGGGAAGGTATGACCTGCACAAAAGACACGGGTTACACCTAAACCAGAAGGAGTTCAATACTTCCGTTACTGAAATTTGGCTGGAGGAAGGGCAGGATTGGCTGAAGCATGTACCGGGGTTTAGGTTGTTACGCCTGTGCCACACCTCCTTTTTGAGAATCGCAAGATCGCTATTAAGTCAGAGCAGGAGACCCAGGAAATGAGAGAGAGACGTTTGGAATGTCCTGGCCCCAGCGATACAAAGCCATGGAAAAGGTCATTGTCTCTTGGAGATGGAATTGTGTATTGAGTACTATACTTCGTGGAAGTCCTCAGGCAACGTGGGCTGGTTGGGGGATGGTATCATTCCACCCTGAGTGACATCTGAGACCCCGTGAGTGGGGATAAAAGAGGGTCTGGGGAACAGCCCTTGTAGACGCACCAGAAGAAACGCTAGAACTCCTGTAACAGCATAATAGCGAAAGCAGGTGGAAAAGCCCAAATGCGTCCTTTTCCATTTGCCTCGGAATTGGTGGGTCTTGCCACGGAAGAGTGGCTTTAGCTAACACAAAGGGGAAATCAGCCCCCACCGACTCTCAAAGGATTGACATCATAAAAGGAATGGACAAGTTTAAACCCTCTCTCTTGACTCCAACCAAAAGCTGCAGCCTGCAGCTTGAATGAACTAAAGTGACTTTTATATTTCCATCGGACAATACATTATCCCCTAGACAACGATAGAGCTATTTCTTATTGATTATTATTATACCTGCGCTTTTAGATTTAGTATTGACGACGTATATTATCAGTATGTTTGCATTGATATTATTTTTGTGTATTTTTATCAATAAATACTGTTAAAAATAGTACCATCAGACTTCAACGGACCTCTCTATCTTTGCTGGTAAGTGACCCAGTTACGGGGTATGTAACAAGGTGTTTTAAAAGGAATAAGATGGGAGGTAGAAAAAGGGGTGGGGGAGTAGCATTATTGGTCAGGGATAATATCATGGCTATAGAAAGGGAGGACGCTGCAGAGGAAGTGTCCACTGAGTCGGTCTGGGTGGAAATCAGAAATAGAAAGGGATCAATCACTGTGCTGGGATTAGTCTACAGGCCCCCAAATAGCCCTCGGGACACCGAGGAGCAGACAAGCAGGCAGATTTTGGAATCGTGTATGAAATACAGGGTTGTAGTTATGGGTGATTTCAACTTCCCTCATATTGATTGGCACCTCTTGAGTGCAAGGGGGATAGATAGATGAATTTGTCAGGTGTGTTCAAGAAGGATTCCTGACACAGCATGTGGACCGGCCGACGATAGGAGAGGCCATACTGGATCTAGTTCTGGGTAATGAACTTGGTCAGGTGGCAGACCTCTTGGTGGGGGAGCATTTTGGTGAGAGTGACCACAACTCCCTTAGCTTCAGCATAGCTATGGAAAAGGATAAAAATAGACAAAATGGGGAAGTGCTTAACTGGGGAAGTGCTAACTATGAAGGGATGAGGCAGGAACTAGCAAGAATAAATTGGAAACATGTTCAAGGATGAAAGCACAGAAGTAATGTGGAGGAAGTTTAGGGACCTGACTTGGGTTCAGGATAGGTTTGCCCACTGAGACAAGGAAAAAATGGTAGGAAAAGGGAACTGTGGCTGATGAAACACGTGAGGCCACTTATCAAGAGGAAGAAGGAAGCATATGTTAGATATAAGAAGCAGGAAGCAGGAGGGGCTTCTGAGAAATATAGGATAGCCAGGACGGAGCTTAAGAAAGGTCTTAGGAGAGCTCGAAGGGGGTATAAGAAGGCCTTGGCATGTAGGATTAAGGAGAACCCCAAGGCGTTCTATGCATATGTTAAGAACAGAAGGATGACAAGAATGAAGGTGGGGCCGCTAAAGGGTAAAGAAGGTGTGGAGGTGAAAATTCTGCATTTGCAGAATTTTCTTTGCTTGCTGCTAGAAGCCCCTGTTTTGGAACGTTTGGCTTAATGTCAAAGGTGTAAAACAGTTACTTCTGTAGGAGTCATGTTTATCAGAGGTGTTAACACCTTACTTCTGCAGAGCAATGTTCTTACGAGAACTGCCACATAAATAGCTTACTATTAACTGGAGCCTAGAGTTTCTGCTTTAAAGCGAAGTGCAGCCTGTTCCAGCTAAAGCCACAGACTAGACATGATATATGATATTATTATTTTCTTGTATGTCAAACTGTTTCATCTTTCTGTATAAAAGGTCAACATGTTTATGCATCGGGTCAGAGTCAGTATCTCCACTGTGAGGGTTGGCTCTCCGTGATCATCACAACAATAAAGGTTCTCGCTGCGAACTGAGCCCAGAGAGTCTCTGTCTTTTACTTTAAGTGTTAAAACTCTGCTACAACAGAAGGCAACATGTGCATGAAGGCAGAGGTGATTGGGGAGGACCTAAATGAATTGTTCGCTTTAGTATTCACAAGGGAAAAGGATCTTGATCAGGGTGAGGTTGAAATAGAACAGACCTATGTGCTGGACAATGTGGAGATTAAGGAAGAAGAAGCGTTGGATCTTCTTAAAATCATCAAGATTGATAAGTCCCCAGGGCTGGACGTGAAGTACCCCAGGTTGCTGTGGGAAGTGAGAGAAGAGATCGCTGGAGCAGTAGCTATGATCTTTGAATCCTCTTTGGCTGCAGGGGAGGTGCCGGAGGATTGGAGAATGGCAAATGTAGTTCCCTTGTTTAAAAAAGGTAATAGGGAGAATCCTGGGAACTATTGACCAGTGAGTCTTATGTTGGTGGTATTCAAACTATTGGAAAGGATTCTTAAGGATAGGATCTACGAGCATTTGGAGAAGTACCGTCTATTCAAGGATAGTCAACATGGCTTTGTGAGGGGAAGGTCATGCCTCATGAGCCTAATTGGGTTTTTTGAAGAGGTAACAAAAGAAATTGATGAGGGTAGGACAGTAGATGTGATCTACATGGACTTTAGCAAGGCATTTGACAAGGTCCCCCATGAGAGACTCATCCAGAAAGTCATGAGGCATGGGATCAGTGGAACCTTGGCTGTTTGGATAAAAAATTGGCTTACAGGAAGAAAACAGTGGGTAGTAGTGGAAGGAAAGTATTCTGCCTGGAGGTTGGTGACTAGTGGAGTGCTGCAAGGATCTGTCCTGGGATCCCTGCTCTTTGAGATTTTTATAAATCTGGATGAAGAGGCGGAAGGATGGGTGAGTAAGTTTGCGGATGACACTAAGATTGGAGGAGTTGTGGGTTGTCGAAGAGGATATGGACAGGATGCAGAGTTGGCAGAAAACTGACAGATGGAGTTCAATCCAGATAAGTGTGAGGTGATGCACTTTGGAAGGACAAATCAGAAGGCTGAGTACAGGATTAATGGTTGGTTACTTAAGAGTGTGGATTAACAGAGGGACCTTGAGGATAAAATCCATACATCCCTCACAGTCGCTGCACCTGTTGATAGGATAGTTAAGAAGGCCCATGGGATGTTAGGCTTCATTAATAGGGGAGTTGAGTTCACAAGTAGAGAGGTCATATTGCAACTCTACAAGTCTCTGGTGAGACCACACTTAGAGTATTGTGTTCAATTCTGGTCACCTCATAATAGGAAGGATGTGGAAGCTATGGAGAGGGTACAGAGGAGATTTACCAGAATGTCGCCTAGATTGGAAAACAAGTCTTTTGAGGCAAGGTTAGCAGAGCTGGGACTTTTCTCAGAGGATGAGAGGGGACTTGATAGAGGTCTACAAGATTATGAGAGGCATAAATAGGGTAGATAGCCAGTACCTGTTTCCCAGGGCATGAATAGCAAACACCAGAGGGCATATGTACAAAGTTAAGGGAGGGAAGTTTAGGGGAGACATCAGGGGTAAGTTTTTTACACGGAGGGTTTGTGGGTGCCTGGAATGACTTGCCAGGGATGGTGGTGGAAGCTAAAACATTAGGGGTATTTAAGAGCCTCTTGGACAGGCACATGGATGAAAGAAAAATAGAGGGTTACGGGGTAGTATGGATTTAGTACTTTCTTTTAAGTTATATATGGGTCGGCACAACATCGAGGGCTGAAGGGCCTGTACTGTGCTGTAGTATTCTAGTTTTCTAGACAGGCAGGAAAGTGTAGGAGGTGGCATTGTTGTGCTGGTAAAAAAAAATGAAAATTAAATCATTAGAATGAGGTAACATAGAGTCAGAAGGTGTTGAATTATTGTGGAACTGCAAGGGTAAAAAGACCCTAATGGGAGTTGTATGCAGATCCCCAAACTGAAGTAAGGATGTGGTCTAAAAATTACAATGAGAGATAGAAAATGTATGCTAACAGGGCAATGTTACAACAGTCATGGAGGATTTCAACATGCAGGTAAATTGGGAAAATCAGGTTGGTGCTGGATTCCAAGAGAGGGAATTTCTAGAATGCTTATAAAGTGGCTTTTTTGAGCAGCTTGTGGCTAAGCCCACTAGGAGATCAGCTATTCTGGTTTTGGTGTTGTGCAATGAACAGGAATTCATTAGAGCTGAAGATAAAAGAACTCTTTGGGGAAAGTGATGATAATATGATCGAATTTGCCCTGAAATCTGAAAAGGAGAAGCTAAAATCAGATGCATCGATATTACAATGGAGTAAAGGGAATTACAGAGGCATGAGAGAGGAGATGGCCAGAATTGATTGGAAAAGAACAGTGTCAATGATGACAACAGAGTAGTGATAGCTGAAATTTCTGGAAGCAATTTAGAAGGCACAGGATCTTCATCCCAAGGAGGAAGAAGTATCTAAAGGCAAGATGACACAACCATGACTAATAAGGCAAGTGAAAGCCAACAGAAAAGCCAAAGTGAGGACATATAATTGAGCAAAGATTAGTGGGAATCAGAGGATTGGGAAGCTTTTAAAAAACCAACAGAAGGCAACTAAAGAAGTCATTAAGGTAAAGATGGAATACACAAGTAAGGTAGCCAATAATATTAAAGAGCATACCAAAAGCTTCTTCAGCTACATTAAGTGTAAAAGAGAGGTAAGAGGGGAAATTGGACCACTGGAAAACATTGCTGGGGAGGTAGTAATAGGGTACTAGGAAATGGCAGGTGAACTGAGTAAGTATTTTGCGTCAGTCTTCACTGTGGAAACACTTGCAGAATGGTGGAAGTTCCAGGGGCATGAAGGGTGTGAAGTTATCATTGCTAGACAGAAGGCTGTTGGGAAACTAAAAGGTTTGAAGGTAGGTAAGTCATCTGGACCAGATGGTGTACATCCCAGGGTCCTGAAAGAGATGGCTGAAGAAATTGTGGAGGCATTAATAATGATCTTTCAAGAATCACTAGATACTGGAACGGTTCCAGAGGACTGGAAAATTGCAAGTGTTACTCCACACCTCAATAAAGTGAGAGAGGCATAAGAAAGGAAATTATAAGCTAGTCAGTCTGATGTCAGGGGCTGGGAAGATGTTGTAGTCAATTATTAAGGATGAGGTCTTAGGGTATTTGAAGAAACATGATAAAATAGACTATAGACAGCATGGTTTTCTCAAGGGAAAATCTTGCCTGACAAATCTGTTGGAATTCTTTGAAGAAATAACAAGCAGGATAGACAAAGGAGAATCCGTTGATATTGTGTACTTGGATTTTCATTAGGCCTTTAACAAGCTACAAGCCCATGGTATTACAGGAGAGATTTTAGCATGGATAAATCAGTAGCTAATTGGCAGGAGGCAAGAGTAGAAATAAAGGGAGCCTTTTCTGGTTGGCTGCTGGTGACTAGTGGCGTTCCACAGGGGTCTGTGTTGGGATCGACTGATTTTACGTATACGAAAATGATTTGGATGATGGAATTGATGGTTTTGTTGCAAAGTTGCAGACAATATGAAGATAGATAGTTTTGAGGAAAGAAATAAGCCACAGAAGACAAACAGATTTGGAGAATGGGTAAAGAAATGGCAGTTGGAATACAATGTCTACAGATTAGAAAATTTTTGAATGTTATTTTGCCTACCTTTCTGATGTCATATCAAGCTGAAATTATGGGAAAAAAATTTAAGTTTAAATTCCTCAAAAAAGAATGTAATAGCAACTATCTACAATTTGATCATGAAAATCCCTTCAGGTATATCTGATAAAATAAAGAATGAATGGGAACGAGAAATTAAAGTAAGTATATTCATAGAAGAATGGGAAAAGATTCTTAAATTAGTTAATACTTCTTCAATGTGTGCTAGATATACTTCAATATAATTTAAAGTGGTTTATAGAACGTATGCCAAAAGACAAACTAGCCTGTTTTTATCCCCATATAAACCCTATGTGTGACAGATTTAACTCTGAGGTTGCTTCTTTAACCCACATGTTTTGATCCTGCCCTCTTTTGAAAAAATATTGGAACGACATCTTTGATATTGGTTCAGCAGTTTTACATACTGATATACAACTCCATCCTATTACTGCAATTTTTGGATTACCAATGATTGATTCTGGTTATTTACCATCTTCAGCCTGCCTTTTGATAGCATTTGTTACGCTGATGGCCAGAAGATCCATTTTATTTAAATGGAAAGATTTTGATCCCCCTACTACACTTCAATGGTTTTCTCAAACTATAGCTTGTTTAAACTTAGAAAAAATTAGGAGTGGCACGGTTAATTCCTCGATTAAGTTCGAGGAAACTTGGGAGTCTTTTATTCAATATTTCCATTCATATGACTTAAGTTGATTTTTTTTTTGAATCCTTTTTCCTAATACTTAACCGTGTATGGAAGGAGGAACTGAGTCAAGGAGAGAATAATTATAATTAACAAATGATGGCAGCCCAGTTTTTTTTTTTGTTTGGTTTTCTGTTTAGTTTAGGGGATTTTTGTTTTTTTTTTGTTTTTTTTTCTTCTGAACAAATCTTCTGAACTTTTTCCTGTTTCAATTATCAAGAGATTGGGTGGACATGTCCGGATATGATATTTGGAACTTATATTTATATGTGTTATAGCTATTATTGTAATCCTGTTCTCTTAATATTGTTAATATTGATATGTTCATTTAACTTATTATAATGCAATAAAAAGATTTGAAAAGAAAGACTATTTTCTAAGTGGAGAGAAAATAGAAAAAAACTGAGGCACAAAGGGACTTTGAAGTCTTTGTGCAGGATTCCCTAATGGTTAATTTGCAGGTTAGTTCTGAGGTGAGGAAGTCAAATGCAATGTTAGCATTCATTTCAAGAGGACCAGAATAAAAAAGTAAAAATGTAGTGTTTAGACTTTATAAAGTACTAGTGAGGTCTCACTTAGGAGTATTGTGTGCAGTTTTGAGCCTCTTAATTTGGAAAGGATGTGCTGAAACTGAAGAGGGTTCAAAGGAGGTTCACAAAAATGATTCCAGGATTGAATAGCTTGCCATATGAAAGCCTTTGATGGTTCTGGGCCTGTACTTAATAGAATTCAGAAGAATTAAATTCCTCCATATACCTGTCTAGTAGTCTCTTAAACTTCACTAGTGTATCTGCCTCCACTACTGACTCAGGCAGTGCATTCCACGCACCAACCACTCTCTGAGTGAAAAACCTTCCTCTAATATCCCCCTTGAACTTCCCTCCCCTTACCTTAAAGCCATGTCCTCTTGTACTGAGCAGTGGTGCCCTGGCGAAGAGGCGCTTGCTGTCCAATCTTTCTATTCCTCTTAATATTTTTTACACCGCTATCATGTCTCCTCTCATCCTCCTTCTCTCCAAAGAGAAAAGCCCTAGCTCCCTTAATCTCTGATCATAATCCATACACTCTAAACCAGGCAGCATCCTGGTAAACCTCCTCTGTACCCTTGCCAATGCTTCCACATCCTTACAATACTGAGGAGATCAGAACTGGACACAGTACTCCAAGTGTGGCCTAACTAGAGTTTTATAGAGCTGCATCATTACATCGCATCTCTTAAACTCTATCCCTCGACTTATGAAAGCTAATACTTCATAAGCTTTCTGAACTACCCTATCTACCTGTGAGGCAACTTTCAGGGATCTGTGGACATGTACCTCCAGATCCCTCTGCTCCTCCACACTACCAAGTATCCTGCCATTTACTTTGTACTCTGCCTTGGAGTCTGTCCTTCCAAAGTGTACCACCTCACACTTCCCCGGGTTGAACTCCATCTGCCACTTCTGCATCCTATCAATGTCTCTCTGCAATCTTTGACAATCCTCTACACTATCTACAACACCACCAACCTTTGTGTCGAGTGCAAACTTGCCAACCCACCCTTCTACCCCCACATCCAGGTCTTTAATAAAAATCACAAGAAGTAGAGGTCCCAGAAAAGATCCTTGTGGGACATCACTAGTCACAACCCTCCAATCTGAATGTACTCCCTCCACCACGACCCTCTGCCTTCTGCAGGCAAGCCAATTCTGAATCCACCTTGCCAAATTTCCCTGGATCCCATGCCTTCTGACTTTCTGAATAAGCCTACCATGTGAAAGCCAACATTCTATTTGCCTTCTTGTGATTCATGCACAAGCATTCCCAAGCCCCTTTGCACATCAGCAGCCTGCAATCCTTCACCATATAAAAAATAATCTGATATTTAATATTTCCTTCCAAAGTGGATGACCTTACACTTACTGTACTCCATCTGCCAGACACTTGCCCATTCACTCAACCTATCTATATCTCTCTGCACACTCTCCATATCTTCTGCACAATTTGCTTTTCCACGCTAATAAATCCCTGGGTCCAGATGGTCTGCATCCGAGGGTTCTAAAAGAGGTGGCTCAGGAAATTGCGGATGCATTGGTAATCATTTTCCAATGTTCCTTAGATTCAGGATCAGTTCCTGAAGATTGGAGAGTGGCTAATGTTATCCCACTTTTCAAGAAGTGAGGGAAGGAGAAAATGGAGAACTAACATTAGCCTAACATCAGTCGTGGGGAAGATGCTTGAGTCCATTATTAAGGACGAAATAGTGGCACATCTTGATGGCAGAAATAGGATTAGGCCGAGCCAGCATGGATTTACCAAGGGCAAATCATGCTTGACTAATCTGTTGGAGTTTTTTGAGGGTGTAACAAGGATGCTAGACGAGGGTAAGCCAGTGGATGTTGTGTACCTAGATTTTCAGAAGGCATTCGATAAGGTGCCACATAGGAGATTGGTGAGTAAAATCAGAGCTCATGGCATTGGGGGCAGGGTTTCAACATGGATAGAAAACTGGTTGGCAGATAGAAAGCAAAGGGTAGCAGTGAACGGGTGTTTCTCGGACTGGCTGGAGGTGACTAGTGGGGTACCACAGGGCTCTGTATTTGGACCACAACTCTTTACGATTTATGTCAACGATTTAGATGAGGGCATTGAAAACTATATCAGCAAGTTTGCTGACGATACTAAACTGGGTGGCAGTGTGACATACAAAGAGGACGTTAGGAGAATACAGGGAGACTTGGATAGGCTGGGTGAGTGGGCAGATACTTGGCAGATGTCATTCAATGTGAATAAATGTGAAGTTATCCACTTTGGAAGCAGGAACAAGAGGGCAGAGTATTGTCTGAACGGTGTAGAGTTAGGTAAGGGAGAAATGCAAAGAGACCTAGGAGTCAATAGACAATAGGTGCAGAAGTAGACCATTCGGCCCCTCAAGTCTGCACCGCCATTCTGAGATCATGGCTGATCATTCACTATCAATACCCAGTCCCTGCCTTGTCCCCATATCCCTTGATTCCCCTATCCATCAGATATCTATCCAGCTCCTTCTTGAAAGCATCCAGAGAATTGGCCTCCACCGTCTTCCGAGGCAGTGCATTCCACACCTCCACAACTCTCTGGGAGAAGAAGCTCTTCCTCAACTCTGTTTTAAATAACTGACCTCTTATTCTCAATCCATGCCCTCTGTTACTGGACTCTCCCAACATCTGGAACATATTTCCTGCCTCAATCTTATCAAATCCTTTAATTATCTTAAACGTTTCAATCAGATCCCCTCTCAATCTCCTCAATTCCAGCGTGTACAAGCCCAATCTCTCCAATCTCTCTGCGTAAGACAGCCCTGCCATCCCAGGAATCAACCTAGTGAATCTACGCTGCACTTCCTCAATTGCCAGAATGTCCTTCCTTAAACCTGGAGACCAAAACTGTACACAATATTCCAGGTGTGGTCTCACCAGGGCCCTGTACAAATGCAAAAGAACATCCTTGCTCTTGTACTCAATTCCCCTTGTAACAAAAGCCAACATTCCATTTGCCCTCTTCACTGCCTGTTGCACTTGCTCATTCACCTTCATTGACTGGTGAACTAGGACTCCTAGGTCTCTTTGCATTTCTCCCTTACCTAACTCGACACCGTTCAGACAATACTCTGCCCTCTTGTTCCTGCTTCCAAAGTGGATAACTTCACATTTATTCACATTGAATGACATCTGCAAAGTATCTGCCCACTCACTCAGCCTATCCAAGTCTCCCTGTATTCTCCTAACGTCCTCTTCGCATGTCACACTGCCACCCAGTTTAGTATCGTCAGCAAACTTGCTGATATAGTTTTCAATGCCCTCACCTAAATCATTGACATAAATCGTAAAGAGCTGTGGTCCCAATACAGAGCCCTGTGGTACCCCACTAGTCACCTCCAGCCAGTCTGACAAACACCCATTTACTGCTACCCTTTGCTTTCTATCTGCCAACCAGTTTTCTATCCATGTTGAAACCCTATTCCAGTCAATGAAGGTGAATGAGCAAGTGCAACAGGCAGTGAAGAGGGCAAATGGAATGTTGGCTTTTGTTACAAGGGGAATTGAGTACAAGAGCAAGGATGTCCTTTTGCATTTGTACAGGGCCCTGGTGAGACCACACCTGGAATATTGTGTACAGTTTTGGTCTCCAGGTTTAAGGAAGGACATTCTGGCAATTGAGGAAGTGCAGCGTAGATTCACTAGGTTGATTCCTGGGATGGCAGGGCTGTCTTACGCAGAGAGATTGGAGAGATTGGGCTTGTACACGCTGGAATTGAGGAGATTGAGAGGGGATCTGATTGAAACGTTTAAGATAATTAAAGGATTTGATAGGATTGAGGCAGGAAATATGTTCCAGATGTTGGGAGAGTCCAGTACCAGAGGGCATGGATTGAGAATAAGAGGTCAGTTATTTAAAACAGAGTTGAGGAAGAGCTTCTTCTCCCAGAGAGTTGTGGAGGTGTGGAATGCACTGCCTCGGAAGACGGTGGAGGCCAATTCTCTGGATGCTTTCAAGAAGGAGCTAGATAGATATCTGATGGATAGGGGAATCAAGGGATATGGGGACAAGGCAGGGACTGGGTATGGATAGTGAATGATCAGCCATGATCTCAGAATGGCGGTGCATACTCGAGGGGCCGAATGGTCTACTTCTGCACCTATTGTCTATTGTCAATTTAGTGTTATCAGCAAACTTTATCTGCACTTAGTCCCTTCTTCCAGATCATTAATGCATATTTTGAACAGCTGCGGGATCAGCACTGACCCCTGGCAACACCACTCACCACTGATTGCCAACCAGAGAAACCCCCATGTGTCTGGACTCTCTGCTTTTCTATTAACCAATCCTTTATTCATGCTAATATATCACTCCCAACTCTATGCATCTTTATCTTATGGATAAGTCTTTTATGTGGCACCTTATCAAACACCTTCTGGAAATCCAAGTAAATAATGTCCATCTGTTCCCCTCTATCCACTGTGCTAGTTATATCCTCAAAGAAGTCCAGTAAGTTTGTCAAACAGGACCTGCCTTTGCTGAGTCCATGCTGCATCTGCCTGATGGATCAGATGCCTCACTATTTCTTCTTTAATGATAGCTTCAAGCATTTTCCCAACTACAGATGTTAAACTAACTAGTCTATAGTTACCTGCCTTTTCCCTACATCCTTTTTAGAACAGTGGTGTGACATTTGCCGTCTTCCAATCTGCTGGGACTTGCCCAGAATCCAGAGAATTTTGGTAAATTATCACCAAAGCCTCTACTATAGTCGCTGTCATTTATTTCAGTACCCAAGGATGCATTCCATCAGGACCAGGAGACTTGTTTATCATTAGGCCCACAAGTTTGCTCAGCACTGGCTCTTTAATGATAGGTATTGTATCAAGGTCCTCACCTCCCATTGTATCCATAAGGTACAGCAGGCGGTGAAAAAGGCAAATGGTATGTTGGCATTCATAGCAAAAGGATTTGAGTACAGGAGCAGGGAGGTTCTGCTGCAGTTGTACAAGGCCTTGGTGAGACCGCAGCTAGAATATTGTGTGCAGTTTTGGTCCCCTAATCTGAGGAAAGACATTCTTGCCATAGAGGGAGTACAGAGAAGGTTCACCAGATTGATTCCTGGGATGGCAGGACTTTCATATGAAGAAAGACTGGATCGTCGAGGCTTAAACTCACTGGAATTTAGAAGATTGAGGACGGATCTTATTGAAACGTATACAATTCTAAAGGGATTGGACAGGCTAGATGCAGGAAGATTGATTTAGCCACTCCAGGACATTAACTTTGTTGTTTTTAAGCTATTCCTGTGTAGTTTGCCTTTATAGTTGGGATCACTGTCTTGCTGGAAAACAAATCTCCCAAGTTGCAGTTCTCTTGCAGACTGCATCAAGAGTATTTTGTGCATTCATTTTACCCTCTACTTTCACAAGGACTTCTGGGGACTGCTGCAGTGAAGCAAGGATGGAGTTTTGGCTTATACCAAACATAGTGTTTAGTATGATGGTCTAAAAACTCAATTTTGGTTTAATCAGACCATAGAACCTTCTTCCAGCTGACTTCAGAGTCTCCCACATACCTTTTGGCAAGCCCTAGCCAAGATTTCATGTGAATTTTTTTCAACTGTGGCTTTCTCTTTGCCGCTCTCCCATAAAGCTGCGACTGGTGGAGCACCTGGGCAACATTTGTTGTATGTGTGGTCTCTCCCATCTCAGCCACTGAAGCTTGGAACTTCTCCGGAGCTGTCATAGGTCTCTTGGAGGCCTCCCTCACTAGTCCCCTTGCACAGTCATTCAGTTTTTGAAGACTGCCTACTCTAAGCAAATTTACAGCTGTGCCATATTCTTGATGATTGACTTGTTGATTTTTTGATGATTGGACAGTACTCCAAGGGATATTTAGTGACTTGGAACAATTCTTATTCCTATCTCCTGACTTGTGCTTTTCAATAACCTTTCTGCAGGGTTGCTTGGAGTATTCTTTTGCCTTCATGGTGTAGTTTTTGCCAGGATACTGACTCAACAGCAGATACAGGTGTATTTTTACTACAATCAATTGAAACACCTGACTGCACCCAGGTCTTCAAAAGCAGATCTTCATTTAACTAATTATGTGACTTCTAAAACCAATAGGCTGCACCAGTGATGATTTGGGGTGTCATTTTAAAGGGGGTGAATATTTCTGCAATCACTTAATTAGTGTTTTATATTTGTAATTAATTTAGATCACCTTGTTGGGATCTATTTTCACTTTGACATGAGTCTTTTTCTATTGATCAGTGTCCAAAAAAAACAAATTAAATCAATAAAACATGAACATTTCTGGAGGTGAATAATTTTATGGGCACTGTATATTTAAGGCAGAGGCTGTAGATTCTTGATTGGTTAGGACATGAAGGTATAAGGGGGTGGGGTGGGGGAGAGGCAAAAGATTGAGGCTGAGAGAAAAAATGGATCAGCCATGATGAAATGGCAGAGCACACTCAATGGGCCGAATGGCCTGATTCTGCTCCTAAATCTTATGGTCTAAGAAATGAATCTTGGGCTCACATACACATTGATAATAAATTTACTTTGAACTTTGAAGCCAGGGTGGGAGGAGGATGAAGTTAGAAGCCGAGTGGTGATATATGGAAAAGATAAAGGGCTGAAGAAGTAATCTGATAAGAATGGAGAGGACAACTTCTTCAGCAATTTACTTTTTCCACCTATCACCTCCATCCTCACTGGCTTCACCCATCTCCTTGTATGCCTTCCCATCTCCTCACCACCTTTTTCTGGCTTCTTCCACTTTCCTTTCTAGTTCTGATGAAGCGTCATGGACTGAAATACGGGGGGTGATTGCTAAGTTCGTGGCCTAAGGTAGAAGGAGATGAGTTATACCATTCTCATTAAATGCACATGCAATTCAACTCTTTGAGTGATTATGCAGAAAGTTTGAAGTTAATAACTCATCAGTTAATAATTCATCAGGGATGATTGATAAGTTTGTGGCCTAAGGTAGAAAGAGATGTTATTAACTTCAAAACTTCCTGCATAATCACTCAAAGAGTTCAACTGCATGTGCATTTAATGAGAGCTGTATAACTCATCTCCTTCTACCCTAGGCCACAAACTTATGAATCACCCATCTATGGACACTTTCTGGAGGTTCAAGATCCGTATGCACCACAACCACTGGACTAAGTGTGTAAATGTAGGAGGGGACTATCTCGAAAATTAAATGTGCTCGGTTTTCTAAAATTGATTCCTTCTACCTGGGCCACAAACTTATCAATCACCCCTCATATTCAGTTTATTCCTTTCCATAGATGCTGCCAGATCTGCTGATGCTTCATGCCCTGACCAATCAAGAATCTATCGACTTCTGCCTTAAATATACATAAAGACTTGGCCTACACAGTGGCCTGTGGCAAGGAATTCCACAAATTCACCACTCCCTGACTGAAGAAATTCCTCATCATTTCCATTCTAAAAGGACACCACTGAGGCTATGTTCTCTGGTCTTAGATTCTCCCACCATAGGAAGCATCCTCTCCACATCCACGCTATCAAGGTCTTTCACTATTCAATAGGGTTCAATGAGGTCATCCCTCATTCTTCTGAATTCTGGTGAATACAGGCCCAGAACTATCCAACACTCTTAATATGACAAGCCATTCAATCCTGGAATCATTTTATTGGACCTCCTTTGAAACCTCTCCAGTTTCAACACATCTTTTCAAGGGTAAGTGGCCCAAACCTGCTCAGAATGCTCCAAATGAGAGCTAACTAGTGCCTTAAAAAGCTTGCTTTTATATTCTAGTACTCTTTGAATTGAATGTCAACATTACATTTGTCTTTCTCACCACAGACTCAACCTGCAAATTAACCTTTTGGGGATCCAACACAAGAGCTCCAAAGTCCCTTTTTGTATCTTCTCTCCATTTAGAAAACAGTCAACCTTTCACTTCTTCTACCAAATGCATGACATACACTTCCTGACTGTATTCCATCTGCCATTTCATTGCTGATTCTCCTAATCTGTCTAAGTCCTTCTGTAGTCTCTTTACTTCCTCAAAACTACCTCCCCTGCACCTACCTTCATATCGTCTGCAAATTTTGCAAAAAGCCATTAATTCTATCATATTAAATCATTGACATATAATTTAAAAGGAATCAGTCCCAACACAGACCCCTGTACAACTCCACTAGTCACCAGCAGCCAGTCAGAAAAGGCTCCCTTTATTCCCACTCTTTGTTTCCTGCCAATTAGCCACTGCTTTATACCTGCTACAATATTTCCTGTAACAGCTCATTGAGTAGCTTCATGTGTGGCACCTAGTCAAAGGTCTTCTGAAAATCCAAATACACAAGATCCACTGATTCTCCTTTGTCTATCCTGCTTGTAACTTCTTCAAAGAATTTCAAGACATCTGTCAAGATTTTCCCTTGAGGAAACCATGCTGACTATGGCTTTTATTGTCATGTGCCTCCAAGTACCACGAGACCTCATCCTTATCGACTCCAACATCATCCCAACCACTGAGATCAGACTGACTGGTCTATAGCTTCCTTTCTCTTATGCCTCTCTCCCTTCTTGATGAGTGGCATTACAACTGCAATTTTCACATCTTCCAGAACCATTCCAGAATATAGTGATTCTTGAAAGATCATTACCAATGCCTCCACGATCTCTTCAGCCACCCCTTTCATAACCTTGAGGTGTACACATCTGGTCCAGGTGATTTATCTACCTTCAGACCTTTCAGTTTCTCATGTGCCTTCACTCTAGTAATGGTAACTTCACACACTTCATGCCCCCTGACCTTGGAATTTCCACCATACTGCTAGTGTCTTCCGCAGTGATGACTGATGCAAAGTACTTATTCAGTCTGTCTGCTATTTTGTTATCCACCATTACTACTTCTCCAGCATAATTTTCGAATGGTCCAATATCTACTCTCACCTCTCCTTTACACTTCATGCATCTGTAGAAACTTTCAATGTCCTCTTTAATATTATTGGCTAGCTTACTTTCTTATTTCATCTTTCATGAGGCCACACTCAGGTTGAAGCAGCAACACCTTATATTCTGGGTAGCCTCCAACCTGATGGCTTGAACTTCCAGTAGTTCCTTCCCCTTCACCATTCCTCATTCCCTCTCTCACCCTCTCACCTCCCTCTGGTATTCTTCCCCTTTCCCTATCTTCCATGGTCTTCTGCCCACTCCAAATTCCCCCTCCTCCAGCCCTTTTATTTCTCTCTTTCACCAATCGACTTCCTAGCTCTTTACCTCACCCCATCCCCCTCTCCCAGTTTTACCTATCACATACTACCTTGTACTTCTTCTTCTCCTTATCCCACCTTCTTACTCTGACCTGATCTCTTTTTTCCAGTCCTGATGAAGGGTCTCTGCCCGAAATGTCTACTGTTTACTCTTTTTCATAGGTGCTGTTTGGCCTGATGAGGTCCTCCAGCATTTTGTGTGTATTACTTTGATTTACAGTATCTGCAGACTTTCTCTTGTTTGTGATCTGCAGAATCTCTTGTGTTTATGGGGAAGGGAGAAGTTGAGATGAGTGGGAAGGAAGTCATGGAAAAAGTGCTCCCTGGAGAGAGCAGGGAAGGGTGGACAGAGGAAAATGTGGTGGAATCATGTTGTAGTTGACAGAAATGTCAAAGTAGCTTTATGCAGAAAGAAATAGTCTTGGATATTTGGAAACCCCACACCAACTAATGTGAATAATTTAGAAATTGAAATGCAGAGACTGCTAATTTTATTGTCTTTGAACAAATGATGGCAAACTGTTCAATAAAATATCAGATTTTCTAACATGCAAAACAAAACTTAAATGTTACATAAAGTACACCAGCAGATGGCAATAACACCTAAATCATTGTAAAATGATGAATGGGCTGAGCTGATGCTCTGACATCTCCTCACAAACAAATCTGCAGATGCTGGAAATCCAAGCAACACACACAAACTGCTAGAGGAACTCAGCAGGCAAGGCAGTATCTAGGAAAGGAGTACAGTCGACGTTTTAGGTTGCTAAAACGTCAGCTGTACTTTCTCCCATAGATGTTGCCTGGCCTGCTGAATTCCTCCAGCATTTTGTGTGTTGCTCTGACATCTGCTGCTGACTATGCAATGACGAGTACGTAATGTGGAGCTCCACCAAAATTCTCATTGGTGTAGATTTTCCAGACTTATAATAACAAATACTTTGTTATAACACAAAACTTATTACAGTAAAATTTCCAGTGGACACTGTAATTCATAATTAAGTCTTTATTCATCAACTGATATTTGACAGACCATTTCTACCCGCATTGTTCACCAGTCATGATATGACTTGCATTCATTTACCTCCACCAAAGAATCTGATCAGCTAGAGTAAGCTATCAAACAAAACAATTTACTGAAATACTGTAAATAGCCATGCATTATGCAGTTTGTAGATGATAAGAAGACTGGTGGAGTGGCAGGTAGTGATGGGGAAATAGGTAGGCTGCAGAAGGACTTAGATTAGGAGAATAGGCAAGAAAGCGGCAAGAGAAATACAATATTGGAAAATGGTCACACACTTTGGTAGAAGAAATAAATGTACATACTATTTTCCAAATGGGCAGGAAATCCAAAAACTCTGAGATGCAAAGAGGTTTGGGAAACCTTGTGCAAAATACCCAAAAGGTTAACTTACAGATAGAGTCGATGGTGAGGAAGGCAAATGCAATGCATGCACTTCAAGAGGTTGAGAATACAAGAACAGGGATGCTATGCTGAAGCTTTATAAGGTGCTGGTGAGGCCTCACCATGAGTATTGTGAATAGTTTTGGGCTCCTCATCTAAGAAAAGATGTGCTGGCATTGGAGAGGATTCACAGGAGGTTCACAAGGATGATTCCGGGAATAAAAGGAACATTTAATTGCTCTGGGTCTGGGTCTGTACTTGCTGGAATTTTGAAGGTTGGCGGGGGTGGGGGGGGGGGGCGGTGGGAAGACGACTCACTGAAATTTTTCAAATGTTGTAAGGCCTAGAGTAGATGTGGAAAGGATGTTTCCCATGGTGGCGGAGTATAGGACAAGAGGGCACAACTTTAGGATGGGGGGATCCTTTTAAAACATAGATGTGGAGAAATTTCTTTAGCCAGAGCTGGTGGACTTGTGGAATTTATTACCACAGGCAGCTGTGGAGGCCAGGTTGTTGGGCGTATTTAAGGCAGCACTTGATAGGTTTTTGATTGGTCATAGCATCAGGGTTACAGGAAGAAGGCTAGGGAGTTACGCTGAGGAGAGGGAAAAAAAGGATCAGCCATGATGGAATGGTGGAGCAGATTAATTCTGCTCCTATATTTTATGCTCTTATGATTAGCTGTGAAAAGACAGCAAAGTGACAAAACTACACCTTAAACACACTTGGGCTTCTACAAGGTCTGGGTTTGATTCCAAGAGCCTCTTGACCCAGATCTGTGTGTCTGGATCTTCTCTGTAGAACTGATCATTGTCATTTCCGTGTGCTCTGCCAACACTACTTATAATCCCCACCCACAGCACCACAGTAGCACAGTGGTTAGTGCAACACTATTCCAGCTGAGGGCACTGGAGCTCGGAGTTCAATTCCGGCAACCTCTGTAAGCAAGTTTATACCTTCCTTCCGTTGTGTGCGTGGGATTCTTCGGGGTTCTCCAGTTTCCTCTCACAGTTCAAAGACATACTGATTAGATTAGGCAAGGATTAAATCGAAGAGTTGGTGAGCAGTGTGGCTTGAAGGGCTGGAAGGGCCTATTCTAAATAATTTTAAATAAATACATTTCCTTGCCTATTTTCATAGCTGATGTGTGTCCATACCTGGTCCTCCTAATTCAGCTCAACATTACACTGACATTTACATCATTTTTGTTTGCTAGAATGCAAAATATTCTAGTTGTTCATTCAATTACAGCTCTTAAACTTCACTGTGGCAACGATTAAAACCATAATTTTTACAAATATTATCTCTCATTCCAGATCACCTGATTCAATGACTTTCAAAAATATGTTAGCAGGCATTCATGTTATGGAATAATGCTGACTGCGTCATTTTAGACAACATTAAACAAAAGCTATATATGACAAGAAAAACACAAGAAAATAATTATAGCAATAAGACAAGATTATGTGGTCTGGAATGTAGCAGATAAATGGAAACTACATAAAAAAGCAAACAGGGACTGCTGGAAATGAAGGCAAACAACATGGTGTTATCACAAAGTACACTGCAGATGGCTGTGGTCAAATCAACACGTACAAAAGCTGGATAAACTCAGCAGGTCGGACAGCATCCGTGGAGACGAGCAGTCAACATTTCGGGCCAAGACCCTTCGTCAGGACTGAAGAAGGAGGGGGCAGGGGCCCTATTAAGAAGGTGGAGGGAGGGTGGAAGGTGCCAGGTGAAAAACCAATTAGAGGAAAGATCAAGGGGAGGGGATAGGCAGGAAAGGTGAAGAAAGAATGTAAGGGGAAAGCACTATGGGTAGTAGAAGAAGACAGAATCATGAGAGAGGTGATAGGCAGCTAGAAGAGGAGGCACAGTGAAAGTGTGATGGTGGAAGGGCGAGGGAGGGAATTACCAGAAGTTGGAGAATTCGATGTTCATACCAAGGGGCTGGAGACGACCCAGATGGTGTATGAGGTGTTAGTCCTCCAACCTGAGTTTGGCCTCATCATGACACGTATATCCAAATGGGAATGTGAAGCAGAGTTGATCCTATCCGGGAGGTCCTGTCTGTTGTGGCGGACGGAGCAGAGGTGCTCGACGAAGCGGTCCCTCAATCTGTGTCGGGTCTCGCTGATGTAGAGGAGGCTGCACCGGGAGCACCGGATGCAATAGATGACCCCAATAGACTCACAAGTGAAGTGTTGCCCCAACTGGAAGGACTGTTTGGGGCCCTGATGGTGGTAAGAGAGGAGGTGTAGGGATGGGTGTAGCACTTATGCTTGCAGGTGGGAGAGCAGTGGGGAGGGATGTGTGGACCAGGCAATCGCGGAGGGAACAATCCCTGCGAAAAGCAGAGAGGGGTACAGAGGGAAAGATGTGCTTAGTGACATCTCTCATTCCAGACCACCTGAATCAGTGATTTTCAAAAATATCATGTTAGCAGGCATTCATGCTATGGAATAATGCTAACTGACTGCTTTATTTTAGACAACATTAAACAAAAGCTATATATGACTATATATACAGTTATATATCACTAAGCACGTTTCCCTCTCTACCCCTCTCTGCTTTTCACAAGGATCGTTCCCTCCGCATCTGCCTGGTCCACACGTCCCTCCCCACAGATATCCCACCTGGTACTTAATCCCTGCAAGCGCAAGTGCTACACCTGTCCCTACACCACCATTCAGGGCCTCAAACAGTCCTTCCAGGTGAGGTAACACTTCACTTGTGAGTCTGTTGGGGTCATCTATTGCATCTGGTGGTCCTGGTGCGGCCTCCTCTGCATTGGTGAGACCTGACGCAGATTGGGGGACCACTTCGTCGAGCACCTCCACTCCGTCCTCCACAACAGACAGGATCTCCCGGTTGCCACCCACTTCAACTCTGCTTCACATTCCCATTCAGATATATATGGCCTCCTCTACTGCCACGATGAGGCCAAACTCAGGTTGGAGGACTAACACCTCATATACCGTCCGGGTCATCCCCAGCCCCTTGGTATGAACATCGAATTCTCCAACTTCCGGTAATTCCCTCCCTCTCCCTTCCACCATCCCACTTTCACTGTGCCTCCTCTTCTAGCTGCCTATCACCTCTCTCATGATTCTGTCTTCTTCTACTACCCATAGTGCTTTCCCCTTCCATTCCTCCTTCACTTCTCCTGCCTATCCCCTGCCTGCTTCCCTTCCCCTCGATCTTTCCTCTGATTGGTTTTTCATCTGGCACCTTCCACCCTCCCCCCACCTTCTTTATAGGGCCCCTGCCCCCTCTTTCTTCAGTCCTGACGAAGAGTCTCGGACCCTAAATGTTGACTGCTCATTTCCACGGATGCTGCCTGACCTGCTGAGATCATCCAGCTTTTGTACCTGTCAACATGGTGTTATGTTCAATAGATCCATCAGCACCTCAATAGTGAAAATTGAGAGGCTACTCTCCATGAATTGTTCCATACTCTGCCATTTCTTGGCATGTCTTGCCTTGCATTTAAGGACAGTAGCACATATTCAGGGATTGCCACAGAAAGTTTCAGCTACAGCAGTTCAGTTTCCATTACTAACAAAATCATTGCAGTATGTTATTCCAAATAATAAGCTTCCTGTATAGAACTAAAATGCACTAATCTACCTGAGACTTGCTTGATGTTTAAACATGTTTTCCACTCCAACCACACTCCTGTATACTGTAGTTCTCACCCCCAGCTTCGGAGAGCAATGTGCCCACAGTGGTTTAAATTCTCAAGCATTGTGTAGATATAAGAACGCTTTCTCTCTCAGCAACTCCAAATGAATGTGCACCAGGAAAGCAAACTCATGAGCTGACTTTTCTCCCCCACATGTATTCTTAAATAAAGATTCACAATTATACAGGGTCTTAGTGAAGTGATGTTCTAAAATGAGAGATTTGTCCTTTAAGAGATTAAACAGATAGGTTTAAGTTCCTTGGGGTATAAGATTAAGAAGCATCCCTAGTGAGTGAAATACACAATGTTCATAATTGGTTCACAAGAGATGTACAGATGACTTTTCCCTTGCTGAGGTGTTGAAAACCAGTGGTTACAGTCTTAAACTGAGGGTCCAGTTACTCAACACAGAGGTAAGAGAGCATTTCTTCTTCCAGAAGGTAGACACACTTTGGAATTATCTACTCAATAGGACTGTGGAGATTTTGTGGCAATGTACATTGAAGACACAGATCAAAAAGTTTTAGAATATTAAAGGAATCAAAGGACACGGGATTAGTGCAGAAAAGTGGATTGAAGTAAAATATGAGCTATATATGAAAGATGAAACGCAAGCAGTTCAATGACCGACTGGTTATATATTCCTTACATATTTGCTATAATATTGTCTAACTGGTATCATTTGGTTTGGGCGCCAACAGAATTAGTGTCTACATTTGTTGAACTAAGAACTTCCCTGGTCTATGTCGCCAAATTGAATATTATTTTGCAAGCAGAAAGAATGCTTAAATGGTCAAATAACAAATCAGATCTTCCTTTGTGAAAGTGCCCTTTAACGTTGGTCAGTTGGGTTATATCTGTATTAGCAAAACCAGCATGCATACCTTGTTCCCTTTGTTGATCATTCTGTTCCATAGACACCAGTGCAGAGAAGTGGGCCTGATCATAGGCTAAGACTAAAGGTGAACAATGACATCTGTTAGGAGGTACTTCCAGGGGCAAGTAAATCCCTCCAAAAGGTATTGGTGCAAATGCTGTAGAAAGAAAGATAATTTTCTTAGCATAAAATCCAAAAATGAAAATTGGAAATTGACATTTTCTGTGATTTTAACACAGTGTTTTGACTGCATTTTCAGTGTTCCATGGCACAATCCAAAAACACCATTAGGAAGATGGGAAAAAAAAGTCATAATCATTATATTCAGATGATTTATAAACCACTGAAATACAGGAATTCTGGTTTTAACTCACTGTTTTGGGTCCATTTTGCATATAATAGTTTTCAATTATTTGAGTCAGAGTCATACAACATAGAAACAGATGCTTCAACCATGTGGTCCATGCTGACCACGCCATCCTCCCTGCTAGCCCCAGCTGCTCACACTCGGCCATAACCCTCCAAGCACTTCCCTTGCATTTATGTGCCCAAATGTCTCTTAAATGTTGCAACAGTACCCATCTCGACCACTTTCGCTGGCATCTCGTTCCAGGTAATCACTATTCTGTGTAAACAAGTTACCTCTTACATCTCTTCCCTCTTATCTGTGCTCTCTAGTTTTGGACTCCCTAGCACTATCCATCTTACCAATACTCCTCATGATTTTATAAACTTCAATGAAGTCACCCCTCATTCTTCTGCACTCCAGGGAATAAAGAAACTGTGTGGCCAACCGCTCCCTGTAAGTCAGGCACTCTAGTCCAGGCAAAATCTTCAAAGTTTTCTTTTGAATCCTCTCCAGCTTAACATTGTCTTTCCTCTAACAGGATGACCAAAACTGCACACAATACACCCCAAGAGCAGCCTCACCAATGACTTATACAACTGCAACAGAATTTGCAAACTCAATACCCTTACTGATGAAGGCCAGAATGCTAAATGCCTACTTCACGGCCCTGTCTACTTTTACAGTTGTTTCCAGTGAACTGTGCCCTTGTACTCCCAAATCCCTCTCTTCCACAAAACTCAAGAGTTCCCTATCATTCACTGTGTAAATCCTAACCTGGTTTGAAAGTCCAAAATGCTTCATTTTATACCAAGTTGAAATCCATTTGAATTCCTCAGCTCATCTCCCAAGCAGATCAAGATCTCTTTGAAAATTCATTATTGTCTCCTTCACTATCAACAAGACCCTCTAATTTACTATAATCAGCAAACTAGCTAATCATGCTATGTCTATACACCTTCAAATTGCTTACATAAACAAGGAAAAAGAGAGGTCCCAACACTAACCTCTGGGGCACCCAACTACTCAAAGGACTCCAGTCAGGGAATCTACTTTTAACTATCATCCTCTCCTTCCTATCTTCAAGCCAGTTCTGAGTCCACCTTGCTAACTCCTCTGAATCCCATGCAACCTAATCTTCCAGAGCAGCCTGCAAGGATGTCATCAAAAGCCTTGCTAAAGTCCATACAGATATTACCCACCATGCTATCTTCATCATTTTCAAGTTTATTGTTACCTGACTGTACATATACAGAACTCAATGAAATAACATTCCTCCAGATCACGGTGAACCCACAGTACATATACCACATGCAGCACATCAAACAAAATATTACTACAAAGAAGTTAATAAAATACATTTCAAAATGCAGATGAAATGCTCAGCACAATCCAAGTGAAAATCCTTGGTGGTGGCAGGGTATTCATTAGTCTCACAGCTTGAGGGAAGGTGCTGTTACCCAGTCTGTTAGTCCTAGGCCTGATGCTCCTGTACTTCCTTTCTGACCATAGTGGGTCAAAAGGATGGGTGATAAACATCCTCAACAATGCTCTGGATCCTTTGCATAAAACGCTCTTAGTAAATGTCACACATAGATGGAAGAGATACAACAGTGATCCTCTTGGTGGGTTTTACCACCTTCTGTAGAGTTTTCCGGTCTGATACCTTGCTGCTTCCGTACTATACAATGGTGCAGCCAGACAGGACACTCTCGATGGTGTTCCTGTAGAAAGCTGTTAGAATGGAACCTGGGAGCTTTACACATTTCAATTTCCTCAGAAAGTCTAGATGCTGCCATGCTTTCTTGACTAATAAGATGAAGTTGTGGGTTCAGGTTAGATTGTGGTTATATGCACACCAAGAAACTTCGTGCTCTTTCACTCTCTCCACCAAAGCCATTAAACCATAGAAACATAGAAAAACTACAGCAAAGTAAAGGCCCTTTGGCCCACAATGCTGTGCCAAACATTTACTTACAGTGGCATGCAAAAGTTTGGGCACCCCGGTCAAAATTTCTGTTACTGTGAATAGCTAAGCGAGTAAAAGATGACCTGATTTCCAAGCAGCATAAAGTTAAAGATGACACATTTCTTTAATATTTTAAGCAAGATTACTTTTTCTTCCCATCTTTTACAGCTTCAAAATAACAAAAAAGGTAAAGGGCCCAGATCAAAAGGCACCCTGCATGGTCAGTACATGCAGCCAAAAAGTTCTACTTTAACTTCATCAGTCCACAGAACTTGTTTCCAAAATGCATCAGGCTTGTTTAGATGTTCCTTTGCAAACTTCTTATGCTGAAATTTGTCCGCAATGAGCAAAGGTATGTTTGGAGAAAAAAGGATGCAGAATTTCATGAAAAGAACACCTCTCCAACTGTTAAGCACCGGGCGGATTATCATGCTTTGGGCTTGTGTTGCAGCAAGTGGCACAGGGAACATTTCACTGGTAGAGGGAAGAATGATTTCAACTAAATACCAGCAAATTCTGGAAGCAAACATCACACCGTCTGTAAAAAAGCTGAAGATGAAAAGAGGCTTTTACAACAGGATAATGATCCTAAACACACCTCAAAATCCATAATGGACTACCTCAAGAGGCGCAAGCTGAAGGCTTTGCCAAGGCCCTCACAGTCCCCTGACCTAAACATCATCAAAAATATGTGGATAGACCTCAAAAGAGCAGTGCATGCAAGACGGCCCAAGAATCTCACAGAACTTGAAGCCTTTTGAAAGGAAGAATGGGTAAAAATCCCCCAAACAAGAATTGAAAGGCTCTTAGCTGGCTACAGAAAGTGTTTACAAGCTGTGATACTTGCCAAAGGAGGTGTTACTAAGTATCAACCATGAAGGGTGCCCAAACTTTTGCTTTGGGCCCTTTTCCGTTTTTGTTACTTTGAAACTGTAGAAGATGGAAATAAAAAAGTAATCTTGCTTGAAATATTAAAGGAATGTCAACTTTAACTTTACATCTTTTAGAAATCAGGTCATATTTTACTCACCAAGCTATTCACAGTAACAGAAATTTTGACAGGGGTGCCCAAACTTTTGCATGCCACTATACTTTAGAAAGTATAGTGTTTTTCGAAGCTCCTATCCAGGAGTCTTAAAAGACCCCATCATATCCGCCTCCACCACTGTTGCCGGCAGCCTATTCCATGCACTCACCACTCTCTGCATTAAGAAAAACTTACCCCTGACATCTCCTCTGTACCTGCCTACGAGAACCTTAAAACTGTGCCCCCTCATGTTAGCCATTTCAGCCCTGGAAAAAGAATCTGACTATCCACATGATCAAAGCCTCTCATCATCTTATACACTTATATCAGGTCACCTCTCATCCTCCGTCATTTCAAGGAGAAAAGGCTGAGTTCACTCAACCCATTCTCATAAGGCATGTTCTCTAATCCAGGCAACATCCTTGTAAATCTCCTCTACACTCTTTCTATACTTTCCACATCCTTCCTGTAGTGAGGTGACCAGAACTGAGCACAGTACTCCAAGTGGGGTCTGAACAGGGTCCTATATAGCTACATTACCATATAACCATATAACAATTACAGCATAGAAACAAGCCATCTCGGCCCTTCTAATCCGTGCCGAACGCTTACTCGCATCAAGTCCCACCGACCTGCACTCAGCCCATAACCCTCCATTCCTTTCCTGTCCATATACCTATCCAATGTTTTTTTTAATGACAATATCGAACCTGCCTCTACCACTTCTATTGGAAGCTCATTCCACACAGCTACCACTCTCTGAGTAAAGAAGTTCTCCCTCGTGTTACCCCTAAACTTTTGCCCCATAACTCTCAACTCATGTCCTCTTATTTGAATCTCCCCTACTCTCAATGGAAAAAGCCTATCCACGTCAACTATCTACCCCCCCATAATTTTAAATACCTCTATCAAGTTCCCCCTCAACCTTCTATGCTCCAAAAATAAAGACCTAACTTGTTCAACTTTTCTCTGTAATTTAGGTGCTGAAACCCAGGTAACATTCTAGTAAATCTCCTCTGTACTCTCTCTATTTTGTTGACATCTTTCCTATAATTCGGTGACCAGAACTGTACACAATACTCCAAATTTGGCCTCACCAATGCCTTGTACAATTTTAACATTACATCCCAACTCCCATACTCAATTCTCTGATTTACTCAATGCCAACATACCAAAAGCTTTCTTCATCACCCTATCCACATGAGATTCCACCTTCAGGGAACTATGCACCATTATTCCTAGATCGCTCTGTTCTACTGCATTCTTCAAAGCCCTACCATTTACCATGTATGTCCTATTTTGATTAGTCCTACCAAAATGTAGCACCTCACACTTATCAGCATTAAACTTCATCTGCCATCATTCAGCCCACTCTTCTAACTGGCCTAAATCTCTCAGCAAGCTTTGAAAACCTACTTCATTATCCACAATGCCACCTACCTTAGTATCATCTGCATACTTACTAATCCAATTTATTACCCCATCATCCAGATCATTAATGTATATGACAAACAACATTGGACCCAGTACAGATCCCTGATGCACACCACTAGTCACCGGCCTCCAACCTGACAAACAGTTATCCACCACTACTCTCTGGCATCTTCCATCCAGCCACTGTTGAATCCATTTTACTACTTTGATATTAATACCTAGCAATTGAACCATATGCCTTCTGAACCAAAGAGTCAACCTGTACAGCAGCTTTGAGCGTCCTATGGACTCAGTACCTAAGAGTCCTCTGATCCTCCAAACTGCCAAGTGTTTTGACAAATTTACAAACCCATCCCTCCACTTCCTCATCCAGATCATTTATAAAAATTACTAACAGAAAGGGTCTCAAAACAGATCCCTGTGGCACACCACTGGTCCCCGACCTCCATGGAGAATATGACCCGTCTACAACCATCCTTTGCCTTTTGTGGGCAAGCCAATTCTGGATCTACAAAGCAAGATCCCCTTGGATCCATTGCCTCCTTACTTTCTCAATAAGCCTTGCATGTGGTACCTTATCAAATGCCTTGCTGAAATCCATTTACACTACATCTACTGTTCTTTCTTCAGCAACGTGTTTAGTCACATCCTCAAAAAATTCAATCAGGTTCGTAAAGCATGACCTGCCTTTGGCAAAGCCATGTTAACGATTTCTAATCATATTATGCCTCTCCAAATGTTCATAAATCTTGCCTCTCAAGATTTTTTCCATCAACTTGCCAACCACTGAAGTAAGATTCACTGGTCTGTAATTTCCTGGACTTTCTCCACTCCCTTTCTTGAATAATGGAACAATATCTGTAACCCTCCAATCCTCCGGAAACTTCCCCATCCCCATTAATGATGCAAAGATCATTGCCAGAGGTTCAGCAATCTCCTCGTCTCCCACAGTAGCCTGGGGTACGTCTCATCTGGTCCCAGAGACTTATCCAACTTGATGATTTCCAAAAGCTCCTGCACATCCTGTTTCTTAACTTCTTAACGTACTCAAGCTTTACAATCCGCTGTAAGTCATCCCTACAATTGTCACGATCCTTTTCTGTAGTGAATACTGAAGCAAAGTGTTCATTAAGACCCTCAGCTATCTCCTGTTTCCATACACATTTTCCCACTGTCACATTTGATTGATCCTATTCCCTCACATCTTATCTTCTTGCTCTTCACATACTTATTGAATGCCTTGGAGTTTTCCTTAATCCTGCTCGCCAAGGCCTTCTCATGGCCCCTTGTGTCTCTCCTAATTTCATTAAGCTCCTTCCTGCTAGCTTTATAATCTTCTAGATATCTATCACTACATCGTTTTTTGAATCTTTCATAAGCTTTTCTTTTCTTCTTGACTAGATTTTCAAAACTAGATTTTTGTACACCACAGTTCCTGTACCCTACCATCCTTTCCTTGTCTCATTGGGACATACCCATTCAGAATGCCATGCAAATATCCCCTAAACATTTGCCACATTTCTGTCATACATTTCCCTGAGAACATCTCTTCCCAATTTATGCTTTCAAGTTCCTGCCTTATAGCTTCATATTTCCCCTTACTCCAATTAAATGTTTTCCTAACTTGTCTGCTCCTATCCCTCTCCAATGCTATGGTAAAGGAGATAGAATTGTGATCACTATCTCCAAAATGCTCTCCCACGGACAGACCTGACACCTGACCAGGTTCATTTCCCAATACCAGATCAAGTACAGCCTCTCCTCTTGTAGGCTTATCTACATGTTGTGTCAATAAACCTTCCTGAACACACCTAGCAAACTCCACCCCATCAAAACCCCTCATTCTAGGGAGATGCCAATCAATATTTGGGAAATTAAAATGTCCCACCACAACAACCCTGTTATTATTACATCTTTCCAGAATCTGTCTCCCTATCTGCTCCTCGATGTCCCTGTTCCTATTGGATGGTCTATCAAAAACACCCAATATAGTTATTGACCCTTCCTGTTTCTAACTTCTACCCACAGACACTCAGTAGACAATCCCTCCATGACTTCCTCCTTTTCTGCAGCTGTGACACTATCTCTGATCAACAGTGCCACGTCCCCATCTCTTTTGCCTCACTCCCTGTCCTTTCTGAAACATCTAAAGCCCGGCATTCTAAGTAACTATTCCTGCCCCTGAACCATCCAACTATCTGTAATGGCCCCAACTTCATAGCTCCAAGTACTGATCCATGCTCTAAGCTCATCCGCTTTGTTTATGATGCTTCTTGCATTAAAATAGACATATCTCAAACCATTGATCTCAGCATATTCCTTCTATATCACCTGCCTATCCTCCCTCTCACATTGTCTCCATGCTTCCTCTATCTGTGAGCAATTGCCTCCGTCTCTTCAGTTCAGTTCTCACCCTGCAGCAATTCTAGTTTAAACTCTCTCCAACAGCCTCAGCAAACATCCCTGCCAGGATATTGGTCCCCCTTGGATTCAGATGCAACCCGTCCTTTTTGTACAGGTCATGCCTGCCTCAAAAGAGGTCTCAATGATTCAGAAATCTGAATCCTTGCCCCCACTCCAATCCCTCAGCCAAGCATTGATCCTCCACCTCACTCTATTACTACACTCACTGTCACGTGGCAAACGCAGTAATCCCAAGATTACTACCTTTGAGGTCCAGCTTCTCAACTTCCTGCCTAATTCCCTGTAAGCTGTTTTCAGGACCTCCTCCCTTTTCCTACCTATGTTGTCGATACCAATATGAACCACGACCTCTGGCTGTTCTTCTTCCCACTTCAGGATATCGTAGACGCAATCAGAAATATCCCAGACCCTGGCATCTGGGATGCAAACTACCATCCGTGTTTCTTTCCTACATCCACAGAATCACCTGTCTGATCCCGTAAGTATAGAGTTCCCTATTACTGCTGCCTTCTTCCTTTCCCTACCCTTCTGAGCCACAGGGCCAGACTCTGTGCCAGAGGCACAGCCACTGTTGCTTTCCCCAGATAGGCCGCCATCCCCAACAGTATTCAAACAGGATTACTTATTGTTAAGGGGGATAGTCACAGGGGTACTTTCTAGTTTTTGATCTTGCCCTTCCCTCTCCTGTTACCTACTTATCTGTCTCCTGAGGCCCCTTGTGACTATTTGCCTATAGCTCCTCTCTATCACCTCCTCACTTTCCCTGACCAGATGAAGGCTATCTAGCTGCATCTCCAGTTCCCTAACATGGTCCCCAAGGAGCTGCAGCTCGACACATCTAACACAGATGTCGCCGTCCGGGAGGCTGGGAGACTCCTGGACTTCCCACAAGTACAGAATACCAGCCTCACAGGCGTACTTCCTTTTTCTATTTCTCACAGGTAACTTCCCACACCTCGACCCGTTATTGCCGAAGCCCGAATGAGCCAAAGCCCTACCACTCTGCCTCAGATCACTCCTTTGATGACAGCTCCGCTAGGCAGTGTCTCTCTTTTATGCCTGAACCTTCCCTGCTATTTAACTCACAACTGGTGCTCCAGTTATAGCCGTTGATAGGCCACGTACAATGGACTAATGCTCTTGAAGCTCCCTTTTTAAATAACTGCTGCCCACCTGCAAGAAACCCCTCTTGGTAAAGCTCCCTTGACGCCATTGATAGGCCATGTAGAATGTGCAATGGAGAGTGGTTGAGCTGCTCCTTTCTCTTTTGTTTTGTCCATGTTGAGACTCAGGCTGTTGTTCTCGTACCATTTAATTGTTGCAAGGACATGGTGGTGGAACGAACCCAAGTGCTGAACACGGGCACGGAGGCTGAGTCGGGAGGCGTTACGGTCATAGTGAGCATGGAATGGGTGCCAAGGAACTCTTTACCTGGAGTCTTGGTTTTAGTAGAGAATTCAGGAACTATGCTAAACTTAGAACTGATAGTCCTAAAAACCATGGAACAAGGTTACTCGTACATGATTCAATCAACAAACTAGCACCTCCTTGTTGTGGTCACAGGACTTTTATACTGCATTTGCTGATGGTAAACAGGTGTTTGTAGTTAGTGGAACCTGGGAATGATTGGAAACTAAACGAGGTGATTGAGGCCCAATTCCTGAGGAAGATGGCCAGAAGGGACCAGGACCTCTCTACCTCCTCATTGTATGCTGATTCATCACTGTTGCTGAGGAGGCTTGAGAGGCCTTGGGGAGTACAAAGCCCTGTGGGAGCGTGGGAGGGCACCACTGCTTAGCCAGTAGTGTTATTCTGTATACTTTATATCATGTGTTGTAAATGCATCTTATTATTTCTTAATTTATTTGTGGTAACATTGCTTTATGTACTGTATTGTCCACCTTGGCCCAGAGGAACATTGTTTCATTGGTGGTATACCTAGGTATGCTTGAATTACAATAAATAGAACTTGAAGAGCAAACACGAGGAAATCTGCAGATGCTGGAAATTCAAACACACACACAAAATGCTGGTGGAACACAGCAGGCCAGGCAGCATCTATAAGAAGAAGCATTGTCGATGTTTCGGGCCGAGACCCTTCATCAGGACTAACTGAAAGGAAAGATAGTAAGAGATTTGAAAGTGGGGGGGGGAGGGGAAAATGCGATATGATAGGAGAAGACTGGAGGGGGTGGGATGAAGCCAAGAGCTGGAAAGGCAACTGGTGAAAATGATACAGAACTGGAGAAGGGAAAGGATCATGGGACGGGAGGCCTCGGGAGAAAGAAAGGAGGGGGGGGAGCACCAGAGGGAGATGGAGAGCAGGCAGAGTGATGGGCAGAGAGAGAAAAAAACGAACAACTAAATATGTCAGGGATGGGCTAAGAAGGGGAGGAGGGGCATTAACGGAAATTAGAGAAGTGAATGTTCGTACCATCAGGTTGGAGGCTACCCAGTCGGTATGTAAGGTGTTGTTCCTCCAACCTAAGTTTGGATTCATTTTGACAGTAGAGGAGGCCGTGGATAGACATATCAGAATGGGAATGGGATGTGGAATTAAAATGTGTGGCCACTGGGAGATCCTGCTTTCTCTGGCAGACCGAGCGGTCTATCCATGGCCTCCTCTACTGTCAAAATGAATCCAAACTCAGGTTGGAGGAAAAACACCTTATATACCGACTGGGTAGCCTCCAACCCGCGAAACGGTCTCCCAGTCTGCGTCGGGTCTCACCAATATATAAAAGGCCACACTGGGAGCACTGGACGCAGTATACCACACCAGCCGACTCACAGGTGAAGTGTCGCCTTACCTGGAAGGACTGTCTGGGGCCCTGAATGGTGGTGAGGGAGGAAGTGAAAGAGCAGGTGCAGCACTTGTTCTGCCTACAAGGATAAGTGCCAGGAGGGAGATCGGTGGGAAGGGATGGGGGGGGGGGGGGGAGTTGTGCTTGGTAGTGGTATCCCATTACGGAGAATTATACGTTGGAACTGGAGGCTGGTGGGGTGGTAGGTGAGGACAAGGGGAACCCTATCCCGAGGGGGGCGGCGGGCGGATGGGGTGAGGGCAGATGTGCGGGAAATGGGAGAGATGTGTTTGAGTGAATAGAACTTGAACTTCACCAGTGGCTAACAGTGGCCCTCTACAAGTGCCTCTGCAATTTCTTCATGATTAAATACTCCCATGGGGTTTACTAGTTCAGGCTATGTAGAGTTGCCCACCTTAATATGCTTCAAGATTGCAAATACCCACTTCCTCACTTCCTTGTAGTATGCATATGTTCCAAGACCTCATTACTTATTACTATCACTTCTTTGCCATCTCCTTTGCAAACACTAAGGAGATATAAATAAATAAAATAATAAACTATATAAAATAATATATAAACTTCTATAATATAAAAATTCTCTCTACCAAGACTCCATATAACCATATAACAATTACAACATAGAAACAGGCCATCTCGGCCCTTCCAGTCCGTGCTGACGCTTACACTCACCTAATCCCACTGGCCCGCACTCAGCTCATAACCCTTCACTCCTTTCTTTTCCATATATCTATCTAATTTTACAATTTTACTCCGGGTAAAGACTCCCTTGGCACCCATTCCACAAATAAATAATAAATAAATAAAACATTAAAAATCAGCCATTTCCTGAGGCTCCATAGTTGGTACTGATGGTTTTTAAGAGGAACTGGTTTCATCTCTCCCTAGTCACCCTTTTACTGTAATATTACTGAAGAACCTCTTGGGATTATCTTTAATCATGTCTGTCAAATCCATCTCATAACCTTTTTCTGCCTTCCTGATTTTCCTTTCAAACCTGCCCTTAAGGTTTTTATATTCATTCATATACAGCTTCCTAAAGGCAATGAATGCTTCCTTCTTTTCCTGACCAGAGACCTGACATCTCTTGCCAGCACTCACTGAACTTGTTATGTCTATCTTTCTCTCTAACATGAACATGCTGCCTCAAGACTTTTGATAAGACTCATATAGAAGCTTCTCACTTGCCAAGTGTTCCTTTGCCTTTGGAGTTACCCTGTTGACCCCAGCTACATCCTGCCTAATACCCTCAAAGTTGGCCCTGCTCCAGCTAAGGACAGAGGGCTCAGGATTGAGAAAGGATGTGCAGGCATTGGAGAGGGTCCAGAGGAGGTTCAAGTGAATGATCTTGATAATGAAAGGCTTAACATGAGTATTGTTTTATGGCTCTAGGCTTGTACTCGCTGGAATTTATAAGCACGAGAGGGGATCTCATTGAAACCTATTAAGTACTGAAATACCTAGATAGAGTGAACATGCAAAGGATGTTTCCTGCAGTTGAACTTAATGTAACTAGTCAATTGAATTCAACAATGGCTTAGCAGGAGAAGACAGAGAGTAGTAGTAGGTGGTTCTCCATCTGACTGGAGCCTATGACTCCATAGGGATATGTGTGCCATAGGGATTGGTGTTGGATCCACTGATGTTTATCATCTGTTTTAATGATTTAAATGATAAGGTGGTAAACGGGATCAGTAAATTTGTAAATGACACCAAGACTGGGTGGGGGGGGGGGCATAATGGACAGTGAGAAAGGCTATTGAAGCTTACAGTGTGATCTTGGCCAACTGGGAAAGTGGGCTAAAAAATAGCAGATGGAATTTAATGCAGACAAGTGTGAGGCACATGAAGGGGACAGACTAAGCTAAGACTTACACAGAGGTTTGTAGGGTACTGAGGTGTGCCACAGAACAAAGGGATCTGGAAATACAATAAATACTTTGAAAATAGCATCATAAGAAGATAGGATCATAAAGAAAGCTTTTGGTACACTGGTGTTCATAAATCAGGACACTGAGTACAGGACTTGGAATGTCATGTTGAAGTTGGTGAGGCCTAACCTGGAGTATCGTGTGCAGTTCTGGTCATCTATCTACAAGAAAGAAGCAAGAAAGAGTACAGAGATAATTTACAAGGCTGTTACTGGGACTTGAGGACCTGAATTATAGAGAAAGACTGAATAGGTTTGGACTTTATTGCCTGTAGCGGAGGAGAATAAGGAAAGATCAGTAGGTATACAAAATTGAGGCGTACAGATAAGATGCATGCAGGCTTTTGCCCCTCAGGTTGGGTGAGACTGGAACCAGAGATCAAAGGTTTGGGGTGAAAGGTGAAATATTTAAGAGGAATAACTAACTCAGAGGGTGGTGCAAATGTGGAATGAGCTGCTAAGAAGTGGTATATGTGGTTCAATTGTAACATTTAAGAAAAGTTTGGATAATTATATGGATGACAGAGCTATGAAGAGGTCTGATCTGGGAGCAGGTAGGTGGGATTAGGCCAAAGATCTGGCTGGCATGGACAAGACAGGCTGAAGGGCCTGTTTCTGTGCTGTAGTGCTCTGTGACTTTATTTTAAAACATAGAATTCTGGTCACTGGAACCAAAGCACTCTCCAATTGCCACTTCAGTTTGTTGGTCCACCTCATTCTCTAAGAGGAGACCAGTATTGCTGCTTTCCAACATACACAAAATGCTGGAGGAACTCAGCATCCAAGGAAAAGAGTATAGTCGATGTTTCGGGCTGAAACCTTTTATTGGTACTGGAGAGAAAAAGATGAGGAGTCAGAGTTAGAAGGTGGGGGGAGGGGAGGAAGAAACACAAGGTGATAGGTAAAACTGGGAGTGGGAAGAGGAGTGGCGAAGTAAAGAGCTGGGAAATTAATTGGTGAAAGAGATACAGGGCTGGAAAAGGGGAATGTGATAGGAGAGGACAGAAGGCACGGGATGGCCTGTTTCCGTGCTGTAATTGTTATATGGTTATAAGGAGAGAAAAGGAGAAGGAGCACCAGAGGGAGGTGATGAGCAGGTAAGGAAATGAGGTGAAAGAAGGAATGGAAGTTCTTCCAACCTGAGTGTGGCCTTATCACGATAGTAAATGGGAATGGAGGTGGAAAATGAAATTAAAATGGGTGGTCACTGGCAGATCCTATTTTTTCTGATGGATGGATCATAGGTGCTCCCAATGAGGCTACACACAGTTTGGAGGAGCAACACCTTATATTCCATTTGAGTAGCCTCCAACCTGATGGCATGACATCGATTTCTCAAACTTCCAGTAATGCCCCCCCCTTTACCATTCCCTTTTCTCTCTCTCTCACCTTAGCTCCATACTTGCTCATCATCTCCCTATGGTGCTCCTTTCCCTTTTCTTTCTTCCACGGCCTTCTGTCCTGCCCTATCAAATTCCCCATTCTCGAGCCCTGTATCTCTTTCACCAATCAACTTCCCAGCTCTTTACTTCACTCCTCTCACCCCCCCACCTTGTTTCATTTAATACAAATGAATTGTATTCATTTGTTAACTAATTGGATAGATGTTATTCTTTCTTGTGGGTCTGTAAACTAGCATTGCGTGGGCTTTTGGAGAGGTTGAGGGGGAGATCGCAAGGAAGGAGGACGTGTGGGTGGCGCACTGGTTGACCACCGAGGTTGGTCGGAGGCGCCGGGTCGAGGAGGTCAGAGAAGATTGAATAGTGGACCGAAGACTTCGATAGTTGAGCTCCAATGGTTGTGCATGAATTGACTGAACTCTGGTAAGTTTTGGTGCCATTTCTTTCTTTTCTTTCATATATATATAGTAACGCTATTAATTACCTAGTTCTAGTAAGATTTATAAAGTGTATTTTGTAATCGTACATGGTGTGCAGTCTGATATTGTGTGTGCAAGTTGGTAACAGTGTACTTTTCACAGCATCCACGCATACGGGAGACACAGTTTGGCAGATGGGTGAATTTTTCCCCCAGACATACATCACCCGACAGCGTGAGCATTACAATTGCAAGGAAACTGCTTTGAATGCATCTCACAAACTCCACCAGATCCAGGCCCTTTGCTATCTGGGTGGCTCCATAATGGGAAAATTGTAATTGCCCTCTGGCACTACTGTACCATTCACACAAATACATGCAATCTCTCAAAGCATTTCTCAAGTTTCTGCCGACTAATGGTGGGGGGGGGGGGGGGGAGAGAGTCTAGAATACAGCCCTACCAAGGTCACCATCCCCTTCTTATTTCTATGTTTTGCCCAAATGTCCTTGTTTTATATCTTCTCAAGAGTATCTCCATGAACTCCTGTTATGTCCTCTGTTATTAAAAGGTAACACCCCTGCCATTTCTCTGCAATACCTAAAGCATCAGTATCCTGAAATGTTAAACGGCCAGTCCTGCCCTTTGCTTCTCAGCTACATTCAAAGGTCAAAGTTATGTTTCTGCTATAGCCACAATATCGTTGTCCCTAGAGCCAATCCACACCCTCAGTTCATTTGCCTTGCCCGTTAAGCTCTGCACATTGAAATAGATATAACTCAAAGTAGTTGCCCTATCTGCTCTTTTATTGTAAACATGGCTATCTTGATTACTCGGCTTACATGCTTTGGTGCTGCATGTACCCCTGTCTTCTCACTGACTTTGCTCCCCTTTGCCAGTCTGTTTTAAACCCTCCCTGGTGGCAAAAGCACATTTTACTGTTAGGATATTGTACCTCTCTGGTTCAAATGCAACCCATCATTCATGGACAGGTCACCCCAAAACCAGAAGATATCCCAGTGATCCATGACATCGAATCCATGCCCCTTTACCAGCTCTTCATCCTGGCCTATCTTTCTATCTCTGGACTCAGCCTATGTCATTTGTCCCAATGTGTATAATGATCTCTGGTGTTTGCTCTCCCCTGACAATCTTCTGTGCCTATTCAGAGACATCTTTGACCCTGGTATATGGGAGGCGACGCACCATCCTGGCACCTTTACTATGGTCACAGAATCTCCTGCCTAGCCCTTCCGCCATTGCTCTACCTGACTTTATCCTTCCCTGCTGAGCATCAGCCAGCCACAGTGCCACTAGCTGCTGTGCTCTGCATTACCAATATTTAAAATAACTGGCTTGAATATCATTGCTAACATTGATTCTGATAGCTTCAATAATTCTAACACAGTTAGAAGATTATATAGTTTAAAAATCCAAAGAAAAGAGCAGTATATAGGAATGACCCATTGTTTATGAAACAGGTATTACACAGGTCTAAAGGGACAAGGAAAGGAATGAGATGGCATGCATCAGCCTTCCAGTGCTTACTCATAACACATAGTATTAGATGGTTGAATGCTCTGCAAGAGTTCTCTTTCTCATTATAACCGTATATGGTTATATAACAATTACAGCACAGAATCAGGCCATCTCGGCCCTTCTAGTCCATGCCGAACGCTTACTCTGACCAAGTCCCACCAATCTGCACTCAGCCCATAACCCTCCATTCCTTTCCTGTCCATATAACTATCTAATTTTTCTTTAAATGACAATACCAAACCTGCCTCTACCTCTTCTACTGGAAGCTCGTTCCACACAGCTACCACTCTCTGAGTAAAGAAGTTGCCCCTTAACTCTCAACTCATGTCCTCTTGTCGGAATCTCCCCTACTCTCAATGGAAAAAGCCTATCCATGTCAACTCTATCCATCCCCCATAATTATATCCAGCTGCACATTATTACCTTGGATCTCCAACTGCAGATCCCTCTACACATTATATTAGCCTCAAAGAGATGGTTTTCTATTCCAACATGCTGCATGTCAGCGTATAACTTTTCAGTTCAACTGCTGGTACCCTTTAAAAATGTTATCCTGAGGCGCTGTTTTCTACAGCTAATGGCAGATATTTCTCTACAACGAAATACGTCAAGCTTAACAGAGCAGGTTGATGACAGGCAAGGTAAGGCAATTCCAGAAGACACATGGGCACTGTCTTACGCAGAGAGATTGGAGAGATTGGGCTTGTACACGCTGGAATTGAGGAGATTGAGAGGGGATCTGATTGAAACGTTTAAGATAATTAAAGGATTTGATAGGATTGAGGCAGGTAATATGTTCCAGATGTTGGGAGAGTCCAGTACCAGAGGGCATGGATTGAGAATAAGAGGTCAGTTATTTAAAACAGAGTTGAGGAAGAGCTTCTTCTCCCAGAGAGTTGTGGAGGTGTGGAATGCACTGCCTTGGAAGACGGTGGAGGCCAATTCTCTGGATGCTTTCAAGAAGGAGCTGGATAGATATCTGATGGATAGGGGAATCAAGGGATATGGGGACAAGGCAGGGACTGGGTATTGATAGTGAATGATCAGCCATGATCTCATAATGGCGGTGCAGACTCGAGGGGCCGAATGGTCTACTTCTGCACCTATTGTCTATTGTCTATTGTTTTTGGGAAGTATATTTTAAATTCTGAATTGTTCATTAGGTATGTTGCCAGACAATGTAATCAATGGAAAGAGGGATCTTATTTTTCACAGGCAAAATCTTAGCGGCTGCTGAAATAATCTGGAGGAGTTTATTTTTTTTCATATCCTTACTTTCAGATATAGCCTTGGATTTATGCATAATTACAAGGATAGATTAACCTAACCTGCTCACTTTCTCAGCATTGTGTCCTATAGAAACAATTACCTTCAACAAATAAAAACAAAACAGAACACTATTGTTGTGGCATGGACAAAAGAGTTAGACTAACCTTCACCTCCTGAGTCTCTTAGCATAGTATCTGCAACAACAACAATTGGTCTTCGCAACACGTGGGCAAGGACAAACACATGGAACTCCTCCAAACTTTCATAAACTGGATCCTCAGAATTGTCAACACTGTGAAGAAAAAAGATCCATCCTTATTTCCCCACAATAATCAATGTTCGGTGGACATGTCTTTTCCCTCTAATTTCTATTTAACCTTTTTTGTTCCAGTCAGGATGTTATTGCTGGAAGGTATAATATTCATCTCCAAAATCAGTACCAGCATCTAGCATATCCAAGTGTGTTACAACAAGATGTAGAAGAAAAGGATTCCATCATGCCCCAGCAGAGTATCACAATTCTAACACCATGATATTACATTTCATTTCCCTCATCATCAGTTTTGTTAACTGATACTGCTTTATGGTGTGGATCAGTATTCATGAGGATGAGTTGAGATATCTCAAATTCACTTCACATGGGAGTTCTGCAGCTAGAATAGAGAGAAAATATTGAACAGAACAAAGTTTGAACCCCAGCCCAGAAGTGAATGTACAGCTTCTAACCCAATGCTCCACCCAATTTTCTATAAAGCATTTTCTATTTTAAATGACAGTTTTTCTGTACCAATAGCAGGTAGTATTCAAAAAGCTCCTTGGCCCAAGGTCAAGTCTCTAAATAAATACTACATCTAGGAGCACTAAACCTCTACGTAAAATATACTGAATTAAACAAATCTGTACCTCCCTGAGTGGTGTCAGAACCACGTAAATCCTTGAGTGCAGGTAGCATGTTTTAAGTTCATATGCTTGAAGTATTGGTACACCCTTCTGAAGTTCCTTTCATCCTGAGGGTGGGATATCACAATCCATGAGATGTTGATTTAATTGTTTTGCCTCCCATCCCTCTCTCAACATCTGGCAGGTAGAAAGAGAGTAAGGCAACCTATTTGCAAGTGTTACTGCTACACAATCCTCACTACAGAGAGATGAGGAAGTGTGATCTAAATTAACTTAACTTCCAAATTGCCTTCCTAAAACACAACTACAACCAAATTTAGGGTGTGTTTGTGAATGATGTTCCACAGACTGAGGAGAAAATCAACACCTGACTATTCAGTATGCAGTATTTTTTTTCCAAGCTGACAGTGCTGGTGGTTGCCCAACAGCGCTTCCCCACTAAAGTCATCAACCAAGACAGATGCTGCTAATTACTTTGAATCACTAATGTATATATCAAGAAAAACCATCAATATTCTGCTTTTTTTCTTTAGTAGAATGTTATGTTATTGAAGGCAATGTTATGGAAACAACTAGGCATCACTGAAGACAGAAAGAGGTAAGCTTTCAAAATGATAGCTGATAAATTACAGTTTCTATTTTTGCAGATACTGTTTGACCTACTGAGTATTTTCAGTGGGGATCTTTGATTGTGGTGTTCCAGGATTGGGGGGAGAGGGGTGGTGTGGAGTTGGGGTGGCATGGTCGATAGCTTGCCCCAGCATTCATGGCGGACAGCACTATCTATTATTTTTGTTTAAAATGTGTTTATAGGATTAGGGTGGCATGTTCAAGTTCATAAACTGTTATATTTCAGCTTTGGTTATATAGTTATTCACTTGTGTTTTTATAGGCCACCCTAACTGTCACTGGGGTGTGCAAACCTCTCCGTTTGTATGAGACTGACCGGTTCGCAGCCTGGGTTATCGTGCCCAATCTGTTTTCATGCTTGTCACAATAAAAATGGCAGTTGAGTTAGAGAAGCACTTCTCATCTGTCAACATGAGCCCAATGCTCAGCACATTAGTGTCAGGAGTGAGATTGAAAGCTACGATGTCAGGCAAGAGTGCCTAAACCTTAAGAATAAGTCACAGCACAGAGCAGTGTGCCTCTTCCGCACTGGGCCCCCAAAGATTGGACGCTGACATGGAGGGAGGATCTGGGAACTGAGCATTGTGCCTTTCCAGGAGACTCCAATGGGGGGAGCACACCAAGGCCCCCCAACCTGGGGGACACAAGCCTCCCTCGTGGCCCAAACTGGGGAATACGAGACACCATAGTTGTGGGAGGATGAGCAACATGGCAGGCACCACTGACGCCGCTGGAGCCAGAGGAAGACCAACGGGCCTCTGCAATTAACGCCACAAGGTCTACCCTGAAGCTCCTCAGATACAATGGTAGATAGATAGTTAGATACTTTATTCATCCCCAAGGGGAAATTCAACATTTTTCCATTGTCCCATACACTTATTGTAGCAAAACTAATTACATAAGTATTTAACTCAATATAAATATGATATGCATCTAAAATCACCCTCCCAAAAAGCTTTAATAAATAGCTTTTAAAAAGTCCAGCCATCTGGAGCCCCATCGAGATGGCAAAGAACCTTTGCCTTGGCACTGGAGGGGGATGCCTGTGGGCACTCCTCGACCTAATGCTGGCTGAGCAGCGCGACTACAGGGCCCTCATAGCAGAACTGGAGTGGTGTTTTGAGCAGAAGACATTGGATTAATCAATGAGGGAAGAACTAGGCAGCATACATAGTGTGGGAGAAAGTCTGGGGGTTCACAGCAGATCTCTGCCACTGTGTTTGCATGGCTACCCCAGTTCCCACCCACGGCCAAAGAACAGCTTGCCCTCCACACCTTTGTAAAGGCACTGACACCGGCATATTCGCCTCACATCGCTATCATTGCTGGTGGAGAGAGGTCAGAAGCAAATTTAGCCCCCAAAAGCGTTCCAACGTTGCACCGCATGCCACGAGTCTAGGCTTGTGTCACTGAGGTAGAGGAGGAAACTGTCACAGAAGAGGGGTCCGGTGACGTTATCATCAAGAATGGCAGCTTAAGTCATCACTAGCTCCTCCAGAAACACGCGTATTAAGCCCCGTTAACCCATCAAATATAGTATTTTTTGAAAGTATTTGAACTGATAAGAGGGGCAAGAATGGGGAAAAAGAATGGAAATTTTAAAAAGCGACACTGCGGAGCATGATGCTGAGAGGAGTGCAGCGAGCAGCTCGCCTACCCGACCGCGTGCTAGCGAGGCGGATGCTGGGCCTCATTCAAGCAAAGCAGCAAACATGATCAAAATTTTGAAAGAGATAAGGGAGTTCCAGAAAGAAATAAAACAGCAGCTACATGATATTAAGTCAGAGCTCGCCAACATTAATCAAAAACTAGCAGTGGCAGAGACTCGAATTGAGAAGGGGAAAAAATCGCGTTCAAAACATGGAACGGATACTAAGTAAGAAGATAAAACTATTAAATCAACAAGAAGGTAAACTGCTTGACCTGGAGGGAAAATCACGGTGGAAAAATATCAGAATATAAAACGTTCCCGAAGGAGTGGAGGGCTTGTCTATGACGGAGTTTGTCGGAAAGTTGCTGCGTGACGCGCTGGAGCTTTCCAGTTTCCAGCTCAACTATGGAGCTGGAAACTGAGAGAGCGCATCGTGCGCTCGTCCTGAAGCCTACCCAAGATAGAGCAGATAAGCCACGCTCAATAATAATTAAATTCCTTCGATACAGTACCAAGGCGGAGATTCTATGAAGGGCCTGGGGTAAGAAGAGGGTGTTTTTAGACGATAAATTAATATATTTTGACCAAGATTACCCCCCCCCCGCGGTCCTGCAGAAACGTAAAGAATACTGTGAAGTAAAGCGAATACTAAAGAAAGAAAGGATTAGATTTCAAACTCCGTACCCTGCTGAACTTCGTGTTTTATCAAGATGGGGTCCGACTGTTTCAGACAGTGGAAGAGGCAACTACACACATGAAGGCCAGATGGGTGCCCGTCAGTGTGATCAAACCGAGGGAAAACCTGGCAGAGGAATTATCCCGCTCCGCTTGGGAAATAGTGCGAAAATCAAGAAGGCAGGAGACGGGAGGAAGCCGAGAGAAGTATATGAGGAAGAGACTGGGAGTTTTCCAAAGACAGCCCTCACCCCCTCCAGAAGAGCCATCAGGTTTGGCTAACTTTAAAAATGTTGAGAGCTAAATGGAAGCAAAAGTAGACGGTGACATACCTATCTCAAGAAATACTTATTATAACATGGATTTTATATTACTTAGTTGTTATTCTTTATTCACTCACTTACTCCTTTTTCCCCACCAAAATGAGAATATATATAAACTAAAGAGAATGGGCTCCACTAATTTGTTTTTCTCCTTATATAAATCAGGACATAGGAGAGGAGTTGCTATTCTTATCTCAAGTAAGCTAAATTTTGAAGAAGTATTCGAAATGGGAGATAAAGAGGGCAGATATATTCAGGTAAGGGGGAATATAGATGGAAATTCAGTTACTCTAATGAATATATATGTACCCCCGGAAAGTGATGTTAGTTTCTTTCAGCAAATACTGATATTATGGTAGCAGAAACAGGTGGTCTCCTGATATGTGGGGGAGACTTAAATATACCATTACAACCAAACATAGACTCTTCCAATAGAAAAACCTATGAAACAAAATCCTTACACAAGAAAGTTAATACACTTTTTGAGGACGTTGATATATGGAGGGACCTTTTCCCCGACAGAAGGGATTACACTCATTATTCTGCTCCCCATTCTGTATATACAAGAATAGACTATTTCATAACATTTGGAAAAGACAAAGGCAAAATAAACACCTGTGGAATTGAGACAATAGATGTAAGTGACCATGCAGCTATATATTTGTCTATTGATTTTGACCTACAACCAAAGAATACTATTTGGAAACTAAATTCAAGCCTACTCAATGATCCGTACTTTAAGGAACAATTTAAAAAAGAAATTGGTCTCTACTTAGAATTTAATGATAATGGAGAGGTTTCACCTCCCATTCTATGGGATACTCTGAAGGCAGTCTTAACAGGGAAAATTATAGCGGTATCTTCATATAAGAAAAAATAAGGAATAAAGCATTAGAGGAATTACAAAATTGGCTGAAGGAACTAGAGAAAAAACAAATTGAATTTGGCACAGGATACATTAGGGGAAATTTAAAAAATTAGGAATGAAACTAATAGTTTGGCTATGCAAGAAATCAGAAAAAATTTAATGTTTCTGAAACAGAGACATTATGAAAGTGGATCAAAGTCAATGAAAATACTGGCATGGAAATTGAAAAAAAAGATAGCAGAAAATACAATTCAGAGAATTAGGGACCCAAGAACAAACTTGATAAAAAATAAGCTAAGGGAAATTCAAGAAGCTTTTGAAGTGTTTTACAAAACTCTATATTCCAAAGTTTCAGGGGGAAGCATAACCCAAATTGACACCTTCTTGAATTCTCTAGAGTTACCCACTTTAAGTGAAGAACAAAATAGAACGATGACTGCTGACATAACTGAAGATGAATTAAAAGCTGCAATTAGTAGGCTTAAATTAAGCAAGTCACCAAGATCAGATGGATATACGACAGAGTGGTACAAAGAATTTAAAAATGAGTTAAATCCTGTTTTACTCCCCACACTGAACTGGGCTCTAAAAAAGGCACAAATGCCACCCAGTTGGAAGGAAGCAATAATCTCAGCTATACCGAAAGGAGGCAAGGATAAAATGGAATGCGGGTCATTTAGACCAATATCCGTTCTTAATGTAGATTAGTGATTATTTACCTCCATCATGGCCAAATGATTAGAGGAGTTTCGACCCATACTGATATGTAACGATCAGACAGGTTTTATACGAAGACAATATACGAAGGACACTTCACATTATGGATCATATTCAAAAAAAATAAAATCAAAGCAATAGTGATAAACGTGGATGCTGAAAAGGCATTTGATTCAGTTAATTGGAATTTTCTTTACAGAGTTTTACATAGATTTGGTTTCCAAGACACAATTATTAAAACTATACAGACACTATATGACAACCCTACTGCTAGGATTAAAATCAATGGATATTTATCAAATAGTCTTACCCTAGAAAGGGGCATGCGACAGGGTTGTGCATGGTCACTGCTACTCTTCGCATTATATCTGGAACCATTAGCTCAATACATCAGACAAAATTAAGATATAAAGGGAATTAGTATTAAAGGGACAGAGCATAAATTAGCTTGTTACGCGGATGACATTTTGATTTATCTCGGGCAACCAACCTATTCTTTACCTAAATTGATGCAATCCTTTGAACAATATGGTTAATTATCAGGATACAAGATCATCATAGATAAAACCCAATTATTTTCATATTACTATAGCCCACCAAGAGAAATTGAAAGTAGATATCCCTGGGCATGGCAAACAGAGTCTTTCAAATATTTGGGGATGATTATGCCAAAAGATTTGGCAAAATTATCAGCCTTTATATAAAAAAATTAAGGAAGCTATGGCAAGATGGAACCTGATTCCTTTTTTCAGTCTCAGTTCAAGGATTGAGTCTATTAAAATGAATATACTGCCCAGACTGTTATATCTCTTTCAGACCCTACCAACAGATTAATCAAAATCAATTAACCCTAAATGGAACAAGATGTTATCAAGGTATATTTGGCAGGGTAAAAGGCCTAGAGTTCGTCTCAAAACTTTGCAATTAGCAAAGGAAAAGGGGGGATGGGGCTTCTCTTAGAGATTATTATTTTGCGGCACAGTTGAGAGCTGTGATATGTTGGTGCAACCCATCATATGATGCTCAATGGAAAAACATTGAGGAGCGGGTACTTCCCATCCCCATTCAAGCAATTTTGGCTGATAACAACCTGCAAAGGTACATAAATACTATGGATAACCCATGGGTGAAATTGACTCTTAAAATATGGAAAACTACTATAAAAGAATATAATCTCGAGGGAGATATTGCAATTCTTAAATAGTGTGCATATGACTCGGATTTTACACCAAATAAATTGGATGCTAGATTTAAGGACTGGACAGCTAAAGGAATAACAGTTCTTTGCAACATAATGAAAGAAGGAACACTGTTCAGTTTTGAAATTCTTAAAGAGAAATACTTATCAGAAAAACAAGATTTTTATCGATATTTACAATTGCAACGATATGTTAATAAGACGCTTAAAAATGTAACCAAGGCAAGTACTTGCTTGATAGAGCTCTTTAGAAAAGCATATAATTCAGATAACGGTAGCAGAATCATTTCAAGTATGTATAAGGGGTTGTCAAATCTTAAAACACATTCGACTTCATACATTAAAACAAAATGGGAGAAGGAAGGAGGGATAATAATATCTGAGGAAGAATGGATGAAAAAACTTGATAAGATATTTTATTACATCCTCTCAGAAATCCCATTATGATAGTAACCTCCCTATTTGCTGGAGAAATTGTGGAAATCAAAATGCAAATCATTATCATATTTTTGGGACTGCCCTGTTATCAAATACCATTGGTGGGGGATACACAATGCCCTACAAGACATCTTTAAATGTGAAATACCCTTAGAGAGTAAGACCAGATATTTTGGATATATACCTCAAGAATAGTTGAAAAGAGATAAATATTTAATGAATATACTGTTGGTGGCTGGTAAAAAGACTCTTACTAGGAAATGGTTATCACAGGAGAGCCCAACTTTAAATACATGGATGGAAATTACAATGGACATTTACAAAATGGAGAAGATAACAGCATCTGTTAATCACAAGCTGGAACAATTTGATTCATACTGGGAAAAATTGTTTAACTACATAATGCCTCATAGGCCTGATTTTATTCTCACAAATCAATGAATATGTTGTAAAAACAAGATCACTCCCTACTTGTACATAGTTTTTTCCTTTTGCTTGTATTTTCTCTCCACTCTTTTCGATAAGTGTATACCTCAGATAAATACGAGGTGGAGATTGTGACATATATTATTATATGATATATATGTACAATGTCTGAAATACATCTTATGGAAATGTTTGATGATGAACTTCAATAAAAAAATAAATTACAAAAAAAACTGACACAGAAACACAAAAACATAGAAAACCTACAGCACTATACAGGCCCTTCGGTTCACGAAACTGTGCCAAACATATACTTACTTTAGAAATTACCTAGGGTTACCCATAGCTCTCTATTTTTACAAGCTCCATGTCCATATCCAGGAGTCTCTTAAAAGACCCTATTGTATCTGCCTCCACCACCTTCCAGTCTCAGTAACTTATCAAACTTCATGCTTTCCAAAAACTCCAGCACATCCTCTTTCTTAATGTTTATATGCTCAAGATTTTCAGTCCACTGTAAGCCATCCCTACAATTGCTAAGGTCCTTTTCTGATGAGGAGGAACCCATGAGACAGGTATGATCAGAGCCATGCCAGCCCTGCCACGTGCCATGGAGTGATCTCTGTGGCCAGGTAATGCTGTTTGGCCTGTGTAATGCCCCAGCCACATTCAAGAGATTGATGGCAAGGGTGCTGGCTCACATTCAGTGGATTTAAACTGATTAAAATTTGGCAGGGAGATGGGAACCAGAGTGGTAGGGCTGAGGAAGGGGAAAACAGAAATAAATCAAAGATAGCGTGCAACAGAGATGATAGAAAGGACAGGCAGGAAATGAGGCATAATCACAGCCAGTGCAATGATCTACAGGGTAATAGAGTTGTGGTGCAGTTAAAACAGAAAGCAACAAATACTGGACTGAAAGTGTTATATTTGAATGCACACAGCATAAGAAATAAAATGGATGATCTTGAAATTCAGCGATTGGTAAGTACGATGTTGTGGCCATCTCTGAAACTTGGCTAAAGGATGGCTGCCATTGGGAGCTGAATGTCCAAGGATATACGGTGTATCAGAAAGATAGATTAGTAGGCAGAGGGGGTAGTGTGACCATGTGTATAAGAAATAATATTAAATCATTAGAAAGACATGACATAGGATTAGAAGGTGCAGAGTCTCTGTGGGTTGGGTTAAGAAATGGTAAGGGTAAAAGGACCCTAACGGCGGTTGTATACAAGCATCCAAACAGCAGCTGGGATGTGGATTACAAATTATATCAAGAGATAGAAAAGGCCTGTCAGAAGACCAATGTCATGATAATTGTTGGGGATTTTAACATGAAAGTGGATTGGGAAAACCTGGTCAGTACTGGACCTCAAGAGAGAATATGTAGCATGTCTAAGGGGTACCTTTTTAGAATAGCTTGCTGTTGAGCCCTCCAGGGGATAGGTTGTACTGGATTGGGTGTTGTGCAATGATCCAGAGGTGATAAGAGAGAGCTTAAGGTTAAGGAACCCTTAGGGAACAGTGATCACAATATGAACAAGTTCACTTTGAAATTTGAGGAGAAGAAACTAAATTCCAATTTGTTGTTGTTTCTGTGGAATGAAGGAAATTACAATGGCATGAGAGAGGAACTGGCCAAGGTTGACTGTAAAGGGACACTAGCAGGATGGACAGCAGAGCAGAAATGGCTGGAGTTTCTATGAAAAATGAGGGAAGTGCAAGGCAGATATATTCCAAATAATAAGAAATTTTTGAATGGAAGAAGGATACTACCGTGGCTGACAAGTCAGAACCAAAGTAAAAGCAAAAGAGAGGGCATACAATGAAGCCAAAGCTAGTGGCAAGGTAGAGGATTGGGAAGCTTTTAAAAACTTGCAGAAGGTCATTAGGAAGGAAAAGATGGATTATGAAAGGAAGCTGGCGACAAAGAAGATATTAAGAGCTTTTTTAAGTACATAAAGGGCAAAAAGAGAGTTGACGGTAGATATAGGACCAATAGAAAATGATGCTGGAGATATTGTAATGAGAGACACAGATATGGCAGAGGAACTGAAAGCACATTTTTCATCAGTCTTCACAGTGGAAGACATCTGCAGTATACCGGTCATTCAAGAATGTCAGGGAAGTGAAGTATGTGCAGTGATAATTATGACTGAGAAGGTGCTCAGGAAGCCTAATGGTCTGAGGGTGGATAAATCTCATGGACCTGATGGAATGAACCTTCAAGTTCTGAAGGAAATAGCTGGAGAGATTGTGGAGGCATTAACAATGATATTTCAAGAATCGATAGATTCTGGCATTGTACCAGATGACTGGAAAATTGCAACTGTTACTCCTCTATTTAAGAAGGGTGGGAGGCAGCAGAAAGGAAACTATAGACCTGTTAGCCTGACATCAGTGGTTGAGAAGTTGTTGAAATCGATAGTTAGGGATGAGATTACGGAGTACCTGGAGGCACATGACAAGATAGGCTAAAGCTAGCATGGTTTCTTGAAAGCAAAACCCAGCCTATCTAACCTACTGCAATTTTTTGAGGAAATTACAAGCAGGGTAGAAAAGGAGATGCAGTGGACATGGTGTACCTTTGAAAAGGTGCCAGACTGGAGGCTGCTTAGCAAGGTAAGAGCCCATGGAAGTTACTAGCATTGGTTGATCGGTAGAAGGCAGAGAGTGGGAATAAAGGGATCGTATTCTGGCTGGCTGTTGGTTAGCAGTGGAGTTCCACAGGTGTTGGTGTTGGGACCGCTACTTTTTGTGATATGTCAATGATTTGGACTACGGGATTAATGGATTTGTGGGTAATTTTGCCAATGATACAAAGATGTGTGGAGGAATGTTGAGGAAACAGAGAGCCTGCAGAGAGACTTAGATAGCTTAGGGGAACAGGCAAAGAAGTGGCAAATGAAATACAATGTTGAAAAGAGTATGGTCATGCACTTTGGTGGAAGAAATAAATGGGTAGACTATTATTTAGATGGAGAGAGAATTCAAAACGCAGAGATGCAAAGGGATTTGGAAGTCCTTGTGCAGGTTAGTGGTTAACCTCCAGGTTGAGTCGGTGGTGAAGAAGGCGAATGTAATGTTAACATTGTTAAGATCCAGCAACAATGAATATATAATTGAGACAGGTTTTTATAACAAATAAAACATTTATTAAACACTGCTCAAAAAAAAAGTAAACAAACAACTAACTTAACCGGAAGTTGACTGCTATACGGCAGCTCAAACAGTTCTTAAAGCGATAATGCAAAAACAGTTCTTTAAAGTAGTAGATGCAAAAGTCCGAAAGTTACAGTCAGTTAGGAGAGACTTTCCTTGAAGTAATAAATTCCCTTACGTAACGTTGCTGATGATCCCAGCTGAAGTATACCTTGCCCGAAGGAATTACGATGAAGGAAATAAAATGGCTAAAAGGCACTGACCTTTTCCTTTTGGCGAATAACTCACTGCCCCAGTCCTTTCTGCTCTTACAGCAGGGACTAAAGTGGGTGCAGATTACTATTTCCTTCCGAATGAGGATCAAATAAAGGTCAAACCTGTTTTACCGCCAACACCACCAACTTTTCTTGATCTTTCAGGTTTTCGGAACATCGAAAATTCTTCACTCTCTGACTGGACTTTAACTGGCAGCTATTTTCAGAACTGCCGGCACAATGACTCTTACAGTAGAAATTAAAATTCCATTTTAAAAACAAAACTGTGTCAAATACGCAGCAGAACGGAGTCACTGACGAATTAAATCAAGAACTGACCTGCGTCACAGGGAGGGAATCTCCTTTTAAAACCCTGTTGAAACAGGCCATCACATGACCTCTCACTGGCAGGAAAATTACATCACTCCACCATCACAAGACCATTACATCATGCCCAGCACAGCCTCAATTACATCATGGTAATGTGACAATCACAGGATACCCACGGGTACGTAACAACATCTGAACTGGAGGGGGACAAGTATTCTTGCAGGTAGGTTTGCTAGAGAGGCTCCAGTGGATTTAAACTAGATACAAGGGGGGAGGGGACCAGAGTGTAGGAACAGATGTTATGGGAGAAGGAAGAAAAAGAAGACAGTAAAGTTCTTCGTACTGTTAGAGATAAACAGAGAGGAAGAGGTGGAGAATTTCTTAAATGAATTATTTTAATGCTAGGAGCATTGTAAGAAAGGTGGATGAGCTTAGAGCTCATTGATACCTGGAAATATGATATTGTAGCTATTAGTGAAACATGGTTGCAGGAGGGGTGTGATTGGCAACTAAAAATTCCTGGATTTCGTTGCTTCAGGTGTGATAGAATCGGAGGGACAAGAGGGTGAGGTGTTGCGTTGCTTGTCAGAGAAAATATTACAGCGGTGCTCTGGCAGGATAGATTAGAGGGTTTGTCTAGAGAGGCTATTTGGGTGGAATTGAGGAATGGGAAAGGTGTAGTAACACTTATAGGGGTGTATTATAGACCACTTAATGGGGAGCGAGAATTGGAGGAGCAAATTTGTAAGGAGATAGCAGATATTTGTAGTAAGCACAGGGTTGTGATTGTGGGAGATTTTTAATTTTCCATACATAGACTGGGAAGCCCATACTGTAAAAGGGATGGATGGTTTGGAGTTTGTAAAATGTGTGCAGGTTAGTTTTTTGCAGCAATACATAGAGGTACCAACTAGAGAAGGGGCAGTGTTGGATCTTCTGTTAGGGAATGAAATAGGTTAGGTGATGGAGGTACGTGTAGGGGAGCACTTCGGGTCCAGTGATCACAATGCCATTAGTTTCAATATAATTATAGAGAAGGATAGGACTGGACCCAGGGTTGAGATTTTTGATTGGAGAAAGGCTAACTTTGAGGCGATGCAAAAGGATTTAGAACGAGTGGATTGGGACAATTTGTTTTATGGGAAGGATGTAATAGAGAAATGTATTTAAAGGTGTCATTTAAAGGTGAAATTTTGAGGGTACAGAATGTTTATGTTCCTGTTAGGTTGAAAGGGAAGGTTAAAAGTTTGAGAGAGCCATGGTTTTCAAGGGATTTTGGAAACTTGGTGAGGAAAAAGAGAGATATCTACAATAAATATAGGCAGCATGGAGTAAATGAGGAGCTCAAGGAATATAAAGAATGGAAAAAGAGTCTTAAGAAAGAAATTAGAGAAGCTAAAAGAAAATACGAGGTTGCTTTGGCAAGTAAGGTGAAAATAAATCCAAAGGGTTTCTACAGTTATATTAATAGCAAAAGGATAATGAGGGATAAAATTGGTCCCTTAGAGAGTCAGAGTGGACAGATAAGTGTGGACCCAAAAGAGATAGGGGAGGTTTTGAACAATTTCTTTTCTTCAGTATTGACTAGGGAGAAGAATATTGAAATATGTAAGGTAAGGGAAACAAGTAGGAAAGTTATGGAAACTATGACAATTAAAGAGGAGGAAGTACTGGCACTTTTAAGGAATATAAAACTGGATAACTCTCCGGGACCTTGAGGGAGATTAGTGTAGAAATAGCAGGGGCTCTGACAGAAATATTTCAAATGTCATTAGAAACGGGGATAGTGCTGGAGGATTGGTGTATTGCTCATGTCCTTCCATTGTTTAAAAAGGGTTCTAAGAGTAAACCTAGCAATTATAGGCCTGTCAGTTTGACGTCAGTGGTGGGTAAATTAATGGAAAGTATTCTTAGAGATGGTATATATAATTATCTGAATAGACAGGGTCTGATTAGGAACAGTCAACATGGATTTGTGCGTGCAAGGTCATGTTTGACAAATCTTATTAAAATTTTGAAGAGGTTACAAGGAAAGTTGATGAGGGTAAAGCAATGGATGTTGTCTATATGGACTTCAGTAAGGCCTTTGACAAGGTTCTGCACGGAAGGTTAGTTAGGAAGGTTCAATCATTAGGTATTAATATTGAAGTAGTAAAATGGATTCAACAGTGGCTGGATGGGAGATGCCAGAGAGTAGTAGTGGATAACTGTTTGTCAGGTTGGAGGCCGGTGACTAGTGGTGTGCCTCAGGGATCTGTGCTGGGTCCAATGTTGTTTGTCATATACATTAATGATCTGGATGATGGGGTGGTAAATTGGATTATGCAGATGACAATAAGGTAGGTGGCGTTGTGGATAATGAAATAGGTTTTCAAAGCTTGAAGAGAGATTTAGGCCAGTTAGAAGAGTGGGTTGTATGATGCAGATGGAGTTTAATGCTGATAAGTGTGAGGTGCTACATTTTGGTAGGAATAATCCAAATAGGACATACATGGTAAATGGTAGTGCATTGAAGAATGCAATAGAATAGAGTGATCTAGGAATAATGGTGCATAGTTCCCTGAAGGTGGTATCTCATATGGATAGGGTGGTGAAGAAAGCTTTTGGTATGCTGGCCTTTATAAATCTGAGCATTGAGTTTAGGAGTTGGGATGTAATGTTAAAATTGTACAAGGCACTGATAAGGCCGTATTTGGAGTATTGTGTACAGCTTTGGTCACTGAATTATAGGAAAGATGTCAACAAAATAGAGAGAGTACAGAGGAGATTTACTAGAATGTTACCTGGGTTTCAGCACCTAAGTTACAGAGAAAGGTTGAACAAGTTAGGTCTTTATTCTTTGGAACGTAGAAGGTTGAGGGGGAATTTGATAGAGTTATTTAAAATTGTGAGGGGGATAGAGAGAGTTGATGTGTACAGGCTTTTTCCATTGAGAGTAGGGGAGATTCAAACAAGAGGACATGAGTTGAGAGTTAGGGGGCAAAAGTTTAAGGGTGACTTGAGGTCTTTCTTTACTCAGAGTGTGGTAGCTGTGTGGAACAAGCTTCCAGTAGAAGTGGTAGAGGCAGGTTCGGTATTGTCATTTAAAGTAAAATTGGATAGGTATATGGACAGGAAAGGAATGGAGGGTTATGGGCTGAGTGCAGGTCAGTGGGACTAGGTGAGGGTAAGCGTTCGGCACGGACTAGAAGGGCCGAGATAGCCTGTTTCCGTGCTGTAATTGTTATCTTGTTATATTATATGGTTATAACATTCATTTCTGGTGTTACCTGTCCCCTGAGTATCTCGTCAGCATGATGTAATTGTTTTGTGATATTGACATGATTTAATTGTTTCGCGCTAGTGGGGTGATGTCATGTTCCAACCAGTATAAAAGGGGAGACCGCAGTTTGCTGCACAGTTCGTTTTATTGGGTTTCGTTGCGCAGTTTTTTTTAAAGTCGAGAGAGAGAGAGAGTGAAAAATTGCCAGCTTCATTCTGTCTCGAACATGATTGACGTAAATTGTGACACAAAATTTTGGTTAACTCCTGCATGGTGTTGGGTGTTGTGTGGTGACCACCTCCGGTGAAAGGTCAGTTACTTTGAGAAATAATATTCTTCGTGATCTCTTTGGAAAAGACATTTCTCAGCTGTGTCAACAGTTTTGTCTTCTTCAAGTATCGCTTCATCACTGGCTCAGGGAGTCTCTCCTTTCACTTACTTTATGAATCACTTGGACCTCTTAAACTACCACTTTTAGACTGTGTTTGAGTAAGATCTGTTAAGGATTGTCTCTAAGTTCGACTGCTGGATAACTATAGACACATAACACTGTTAACTTCTGTTTAAGTTAGTCATTTGTTTACTTTTCTATGTTTTTGAGTCGAGGTTAATAAATTTTGTTGCTAATATATAAAAACCCGACTCAATTTTCATAACTATTGCTGCTAGTATGTAACACTAGAGGTATAGAATATAAGAGCAGGGATGTAATGTTGAGGCTCTATAAGGCACTTGTGAGACCACATTTGGAGTACTGTGTGCAATTTTGGGCTCCTTATTTAAAAACGGATATACTAACATTGGAGAGGGTTCAGAGAAGCTTCACGAAAATGAGTCCAGGAACGAAAGGGTTATCATATGAGAAACATCTGGCAGCTTTTGGGCTGTATTCCCTGGCATTCAGGAGAGCGACAGCAGGGGATCTCAAAGAAACATTCTGAATGTTAAAAGGCCTGAACGGATTAGATATGGCAAAGTTATTTGCCATGGTAGGGGAGTCTAGGACAAGACGGCATGACTTCAGGTTTGAAGGACATCCATTTGGAACAGAAATCCGGAGAAATTACTTTAGCTAGAGGGTGGCAAATCTGTGGAATTTGTGCCACTAGCGGCTGTGGAGGCCAGGTCATTGGGCACATTTAAGGCAGAGATAGATAGGTTCTTGATTAGCCCAGGAATCAAAGGTTATGGGGAAAAGGCAGAGGAGTTAGGATGACTGGAAGAATTGGATCAGCCCATGATTGAATGGGGAAGTACACTCGATGGGCTGAATGGCCTGCTTCTGCTCCAATATCTTATGGTCTTATTTCATGGAGTCATTGCGTCATCTATTTGGACCATCTCCTGGTGCACATTGCCATTTTTGATGATGCCCTGTGGAACTTGAAAGAAGTCTTCGCTGCCATCTGCCAGGTGAACCTGCACCTCAACCCCACAAAATACTGCTTGCTGCGCCACTAGATGAAGTTCCTGCGGCACATAGTGAGTGCGGGAGGTGTGATGATGGACTCTAAGAAGGTGGCAACAGTCAAGGAATGGCCCAACCCCCACAAAGTCTCTGAGCTTCGCAATTTCACGTTTTGGAATGGCTGAGTCATAGTCCTGACCATAACCCTATAGAAATGTTGTGGAAGGACCTGAAGCAAGCAGTTCATGCAAGGAATCCCACCGACATCCCAGAGTTAAAATAGATTTGTAAGGAGGAATGGCCTACAATTCTCCAAGCCGATGTGCAGGACTGATCAACAGTTACTGGAAATGTTTCGTTGAGGTTATTAATGTACAAGTGGCGTCACTGAAAGCAGTTATTGAAAGCCAAGATTCATATACTTTTTCCAACAAATACATGTAATACTGGATCATTTTTCTCAATAAATAAGTGGAAAATATAACATTTTTGTGGTATTTATTTAATTGGGTTCTCTTGATCTAGCTTTAGAACATAGAAATCTACAGCACATTACAGACTGTTGTGCTGACCATGTAAACTATTCTAAAAACTGTCTAGAATTTCCCTAATGCATAGCCCTCTATTTCACTAAGCTCCATGTACCTATCTAAGAGGCTCTTAAAAGATCCTTTTGTATCCGCTTCCACCTCCACCGCCGGCAATGCATTCCATGCACCCACTACTCTCTGTGTGAAAAACTTTACCCTGATATCCCCTCAGTACCCATTTCCAAGCACCTGAAAACTATGCCTCCTTGTGTTAGCCATTTCATCTCTGGGATATCCACACAATAAGTGCTCCACATCATCTACACACCTCTATCTCTACATGGCTCTTGAACTCATCCCATGGATGATGAATGCCAACACACTATATGCCTTCTTAACAATACTGTCAACCTGTACAGCATCTGAGTGCCCTATGAACATGAACCCCAAGATCTCTCTGATCCCACACACTGCCGAGTCTTACCATTAATATTTTATTCTGTCTTCAAATTTGACCTACCAAAATTAACCACTTCACACTTATCTGGGTTGAAGTCCATCTGCCACTTCTCGGCCCAGTTCTGTATCCTATCAATGTCCTACTGTAATCTCTGGCAACGCTCCAGACTATCTACAACTCCCCCAACCTTTGCTTACTAACCCACCCTTCTACTCCTTCATCCAGGTTATTTATAAAAATCTCAAAGAGGAGAGGTCCTAGAGCAGATCCCTCCATGCTGAATATGACCCATTTACAACCAGCCTTTGCCTTCAGTGTGTAAGCCAGTTCTGGATCCACAAAGCAATATCTCCTTGGATCCCATGCTCCTTACCTTCTGAAGGAGCCTTGCCAGGGGAACCTTATCAAATGCCTTTTTGAAATCCATATCCACTACTCTACCTTCATCAATGTATTTTGTTACTCCTCAAAGAATTCAATCAGCTTGTAAGGCACGACATGCCCTTGACAAAGCCATGCTGACTATCCCTGATCAGATTATCTCTCTCCAAATACTCATAAATCTTGCCTCTCAAGATCTTCTCCAACAATTTACCAACCACTGAAGTCAGACTCACTAGCCTATAATTTCCTGGGTGATCTCTACTCTCTTTCTTGAACTTTTGCAACCCTCCAATAATTCTCCCGTCCCTATTGATGACAGAAAAATCATCACAAAAGGCTCCACAATCTCCTCCCTTGCTTCCCACAGTAGCCTGGGATATTTCTCATCTGGTTCAGGTGACTTATCTAACTTAATGCTTTTCAAAACTCCAGCACATCCTCTTTCTTAATGTCTCTATGCTTAAGCATTTCAGTCTGCTGTAAGTCATTCCCACAACTGTCAATGTCTTTTTCTCTGGTGAATACTGAAACAAAGTATTCATTAAGTACCTCTGCTATCTCCTCCGACTTCATTCGCATGTTTCCACTATTGCACCTGATTGGTCCTATTCGCACATGGCTCATCTTCTTGCTCTTCACATACATGTAGAATGCCTTGGGGTTTTCTTTAATCCTGCTCACCAAGGCCTTCTCATGACCACTTCTGGCTCTCCTATTTCCATTTTTAAGTTCCTTCCTATTAACCTTGTAATTTTCTAGAGCTCCAACAGTACTCAGTTTCTTGAACCTTTCATAAGCTTTTTTCTTCTTAACCAGACTTTCTACATCCTTTGTACACCATGGTTCTTTAACCCTGTCATCCTTTTCCCTGACTCAATGGAATATGCCTATGCAGAACTCCATGCAAATAATATTTGCCACATTTCTTCTGTATATTTCCCTGAGAATATCTATTTCCAAGTTTCTGCCTAATAGCATCATATTTCCCCCTAACCCAATTAAGTGTTTTCCCAAATTATTTGCTCCTATCCCTCTCCAGTGCTCTGATAAAGGAGATAGAGTTATGGTCACTACCTCCAAAATGCTCTCCCAACAAGAGTTCTGACACACGACCAGGTTCATTTCCTAATACCAGATCAAGTACAGCTTCCCTCTAGTTGGCTTATCTACATATTGTGTCAGGAAACCTTCCTAAACATACCTGACAAACTCCATCCTAGCTAAACCGCTTGCGTAAGGAGATGCCAAACAGTATTAGGAAGGTTTAAATCTCCCATCATAAAAATCCTGTTATTATTGTATTGTTCCACAATCTGCCTCTTTATCCGCCCTCGATGTCTCTGTTACTACTGTGGGGGGGGGGGGGGGTGTCTATAAAACACCCTTTTCTGTTTCTGACTTCCACCCACAGTGACTCAGTAGACCATACCTCCATGGCTTCCTCCTTTTGTGCAGCCGTGACACTATCCCTAATTAGCAAAGTCATGCCCCCCACCTCATTTGCCTCTCTCTCTGTGTTTTTTGAAATATCTAAAGCCCGGCACACTCAGCAGCCATTCTAGCTCCTGAGACATCCAAGTCTCTGTAATGGTCACAATGTCACAGTTTCACATAAGTTCATCCGCCTTGTTTATGATACTCCCTGCATTTAAAAAAGACACATCTCAAATCATCAGGCTGAGTGCACCTTTGCTCTAACATCTGCCTATCCTTCCTCACAAACTCTCTACAAGCTGTCTCTACTTGTGCTCCAACCTCCCCATCCTCAGCCTCTTCATTCTAGTCCCCACACGCCTGTAATTCTAGTATAAATCCTCCCCACCAGGATATTGGTCCCCCTCAGATTCAAGTGCAACCCATCCTTTTTTGTACAGGTCTCGCCTGCCCCAGAAGAGGTCCCAGTGATCATTCCCCTAATTATTGAATCCCTGATCACCACTGATCACCTTTTTCTCCTCCCTTCCTTTCTGAGTCTCAAAGCCAAACTCAATGCCATTGACTTGGTTTCTCCAGCTACGCCCTGTGGTTCATTCAATAGGTTTCAATGAGTTCCCTCTCATTCTTTTACAATCCAGTGAGTACTGGCCTAAAACTATCAAACACTCCTCATACATCAACACTTTCATTCCTGGGATTACCCTTGTGAACTTCCTCTGGATCCAATCCAATGCTGGCCCTTTGATATTGGGCCAAAAACTGTTCACAATACTCCAAATGTGGTCTGAACAATACCTTATAAAGCCACAGCATTACATCCTTGTTTTTAAATTCTAGTCCTCTTGAAATGTATACTAAATTGCATTTCCCTTCCTCACCACTAACTCAACCTGCAAGCTAACCTTTAGGGAACCTCTCCCCACTTGGGCTTCCAACTCCTTTTGCACCTTCGATTTCTGAATCTCCTTCCCATTCTCCTAATATACCCAAGTCCTTCTGCTGCCTCCTTGCTTCCTCAACACTGCCTGTCCTTACGTCTATCATCTGCATATTCCAAATCATTAATATCTAACATGTAAAGCAGTCTCAAGTTGACCCCTACTAGTTATTCATAGCCAACCACAAAAGGTCCCCTTTATTCCCACTATTTGCCTTCTGCCACACAGCCAATCTTCTCCATGCTAGTAACTTTCATGTCCTACCTTGTTTAGCAGCCTCACGTGCAGCAACTCATCAAAGACCTTCTGAAAATCCAAGTTAACAACATCTATTGACTCTCCTTTGTGTATCTTGCCTGTTATTTCCTCAAAGTCTGCTGAACTCTACACAGCAAAGCTCAGAATACATTAATTGCAACTTGATTCAATTTTTGTGATACTGTAAATTCTGGTTAATTGGGCCATCAGTTAATTGGGGCAGCCACCTATTTAAGACAACTCTTAAAGAACAAAAACTAATTGAGAAAAGAGCTGGGATTCTCTTTGTTTACTTGGGACAATATGCTGCTTAATTGGGACATGAGACTTTTACTGAACATTTTCCTAGTTAGTTAGTATGCTAGTTAGCATCAGTAACAAACACTTGTGTGGCCGTTAGACACTACACCGTGCTTACAGCAACCACTTTTTCAAATAGCATCAGCTGTGTGTGCCTGAGTTATGTTACTCATTTGGCTAACGGATGGTGATTCAAAAAGCAGTGATTTTTAGCGCTACTTCAGAAAGGAAGGGAATGAAAGCTATGAATTCCTCTGTCAATAATCATTAGGAACTAATACACAGTGGGACCAGGGTCCTGGCAATTGCATAACAAGAGTTGTTGATGGAGCTAAATAGTAGGGGGTAGCTTCAACAACTTGTTTCAAATTTACTGAAACTTATTGAATATTGAAAGGCTGAGATACAGTGGACATGAATAAGATGTTTCCTATTGCGGGGGAGTCGAGGACCAGAAGGCACAGGTGCAGAATATACTAAGACATTTAATACACTGGCTAGGTTTCTCGACCAGGGCACACCAAGTATAGGAGTATGGACATTACGTTTCAGTTATATAAGCTGCTGGTGAGGCTGCACTTGGGAGTACCATGTACAGCTTTTGTCACCCTGCTAATACAAAAGATGTGGTAAACTGCAAAGATTGCAGACAAGAATAAGATGCCATAAGGCAGACAGACAGACAGACAGACATACTTTATTGCTCCCGAGGGAAATTAGATTTTGTTACAGCCGCACCAACCAAGAATAGTGAAGAAATATAGCAATATAAAACCATAAATAATTAAATAATAATAAGTTAATCATGCCAAGTGGAAATAAGTCCAGGACCAGACTATTGGCTCAGGGTGTCTGACACTCTGAGGGAGGAGTTGTAAAGTTTGATGGCCATAGGCAGGGATGACCTCCTATGATGCTCAGTGTTACATCTCGGTGGAATGAGTCTCTGGCTGAATGAACTCCTGTGCCTAACAAGTACATTATGGATGTACTTGTTAGGAAGTACATTATGGATGGGAGACATTGTCCAAGATGGCATGCAACTTGGACAGCATCCTCTTTTCAGACACCACCGTCAGAGAGTCCAGTTCCACCCCCACAACATCACTGGCCTTACGAATGAGTTTGTTGATTCTGTTGGTGTCTGCTAGCCTCAGCCTACTGCCCCAGCACACAACAGCAAACATTATAGCACTGGCCACCACAGCTCTTTAGAACATCCTCAGCATCGTCTGGCAGACGTTAAAGGACCTCAGTCTCCTCAGGAAATAGAGACGGCTCTGACCCTTCTTGGAGACAGCCTCAGTGTTCTTTGACCAGTCCAGTTTATTGTCCATTTGTATCCCCAGGTATTTGTAATCCTCCACTATGTCCACACTGACCCCTTGGATGGAAACAGGGGTCAGCGGTTCCTTAGTCCTCTTCAGGTCCACCACCAGCTCCTTAGTCTTTTTCACATTAAGCTGCAGATGATTCTGCTCGCACCATGTGACAAAGTTCCCCACTGTAGCCCTGTATTCAGCCTCATCTCCCTTGCTGATGCATCCAACTATGGCAGAGTCATCAGAAAACTTCTGAAGATGGCAAGACTCTGTGTTGTAGTTGAAGTCTGATGTGTAGATGGTGAAGAGAAAGGGAGACAAGACAGTCCCCTGTGGAGCCCCAGTGCTGCTGACCACTCTGTCTGACACACAGTGTTGCAAGCGCACATACTGTGGTCTGCCAGTCAGGTAATCCATGACACCAGGGAAGCATCCACCTGCATCACTGTCAGCTTCTCACCCAGCAGAGCAGGGCAGATGGTGTTGAATGCACTTGAGAAATCAAAACACATGACCCTCACAGTGCTACGCCAGGTGGGCGTAGACACGGTTCAGCAGGTAGACGATAGCATCCTCAACTCCTAGTCGGGGCTCATAGGCGAACTGGAGGGTGTCTAAGTGTGGCCTAACCATAGGCTGGAGCTGCTCTAGAACATGTCTCTCCAGGGTCTGCATGATGTGGGAGGTCAATGCCACCGGTCTGTAGTCATTGGAGCCACTGGGGCGCAGCATCTTCGGTACAGGAACGAGGCAGGACGTCTTCCACATCACAGGAACCCTCTGGAGACTCAGGCTCAGGTTGAAGACATGGTGAAGTACTCCATATAGCTGGGGGGCACAGGCTTTGAGCACTCTGGGGCTGACACCATCCGGGCCTGCAGCCTTGCTTGGATGGAGACATTTCAGCTATCTTCTCACCTGTTCAGCTGTGAAGCCCACCGTGGTGGTTTCAGGTGAGAGAGGGGTGTAGTCACAAGAGCAGAGTGGGGGGCTGTGAGGAGGGGTAGGAGGGGAGAGTGGAGTATGTGCTGGTTGGGGGCCGACAACAGATGAATCATATGGAGGATGGGCAGGGGCCACAGTGTCAAATCTATTGAAGAACAGGTTAAGTTCGTTGGCCCTGTCCACACTGCCTTCAGCTCCTCTGTTGCTGGTTTGCTGGAGCCCAGTGATGGTCCTCATCCCACTCCAGACCTCTCTCATGTTGTTCTGATGGAGTTTCCACTCAAGCTTCCTCCTATACCTGTCCTTAGCCTCCCTGATCTTGGCTTTCAGGTCCCTCTGTATTGTCCTCAGCTCCTCCCTATTTCCATCACTAAATGCCCTCTTTTTAGCGTTTAGGATGTCCTTAATGTCCTTTGTTACCCATGGCTTGTTATTTGAATAACAAAGGACAGTTCTTGCCGGAACAGTGCAGTCCACACAGAAGCTGATGTAACCAGTGATGCACTCTGTGAGCCCATTAATATCCTCTCCATGTGGCTCACAGAGTGCCTGTCAGTCTGTTCCCTCAAAACAATCCTGGAGTGCCTCATAAGTCTCCCCCGACCATTTCCTCACTGACCTCAAGGTTGCAGGTTTACTCTTCACCAGAGGCATGTAGTAGTAGTAGTTGAGGCAGGTAAAATACTACTACTCAAGCAGCACTTTGGCTGGTACACGAAGGGGTGGAGCATAGAGGGATATGGGTTGAACACAAATAACTTTGGGTGAACTGGACTGATTGGGGCAAGGGGTCTGGATCCATGCTATACTGCTCTATGACTCTGAGGTTTCATGGGCAAATATCTATGCTTAATTCTATCTGAAAGTAACTATAGCTTAAACAAAGAGTAGCTAGTTTATTTGGTACACTTGCACATTAATGCAAATATATAATCAGCCAATCATATGGGCAGCAACTCAATATATAAAATACTTAGTCAGCCCTCCTTATCCGTGGGTTCTGCATGCACGGATTCAACCAACCGTGGATCAGGAAAACCCAGAAGTTCTCTCTCCAGCACTCATTGTTTGAGCATGTACAGACTATTTTTTCTTGTCATTATTCCCTAAACAATACAGTATAACAACTATTTATATAGCATTTACATTGTATTAGGTATTATAAGTAATCTAAAGATGATTTAAAAGTACAGGCAGTCCCTGGGTTATGAACGAATTCCGTTCCTGAGTTCATCTTTAAGTCAGATTTGAGTTGGAACAGGTACATCCGGTATTATTTAGTGTCAGTTAGTCAAATGTTTGTCTTAGTATATAGTATATATTTTACCTTTCTATAAACATAAAATACTTAAGAAACAAATGTATTTCAATAATTAAACCACTGTGTTGCTTAGTAATAATTGTAGCTTTCACGTGCTCCATTAATATTGTTCCGATCGTTGACTGACTGTAGCCAAACGCTTTTCTAATGACCGATGGTATTTCACCTCTTTCCGATCACTTTATTACTTTCACCTATTTTCAATCGTGATTATTTTCATAAACAGAAACACTGTGGATTCAGAGCTGTGCCGGGTCCTAAAGTCCACCACACTGAGACAGATTAAATAAAGGACTTGAGCATCCATGTTTTTTGGTATCCATGGGGGGGGTCCCGAAACCAATACCCCGTGGATAAGGAGGGCCAACTGTAAGTATATAAAAGTCAAGAGGTTCAGCAGTTGAGAGCAAACCAGAATGGCAAAGAAACGTGATCTAACTTTGACTGTGGAATGACTGTTGGTGCCAGATGGGATGATTTGAGTATCTCAGAAACAGCTGATCTCCTGGAGCTTTCACGCACAACAATCCTAGAAGGCCTTTGACAAGGTGCCACACATATCTAGAGCCTATCTAGAGTTTACAGAGAATGGTGCGAGAAATTAAAAAAAATCCTGTGAGCTGAAGTTCTGTGAGCAAAAACATCTTGTTATTGAGAGGTCAGAGAATGGCCAGACTGGTTCAAGCTGACATGAAGATGACAGTAACTCAGATAACCACATGTTACAACAGATATGTGCAGAAGAGCATCTCTGGACACACGTCAAACCCTCAAGTGGATGGGCTACAGCAGTAGAAGACCATGAACATACATTCAGTGGCCACTTTGTTAGGTAAAGGAGGTGCCGAATAAAGTGGCCACTGAGTGTAGGCAGTACTGCCTGTTTGAACAGCATGAAAATATTCTTGTCTTTCAGAAGAAAGCAGAAGAAACTAAGAATTCTGCAGAACTTTAACTCTACAGAGAAAAGAAAACATTTATATGGCTCATTTTTAAAACTTCAATTTATCCTGCAGCAGGTGAGTCGTACAGAGCATCCTCCTTCAACTGGTGAAATCAATGCTGATTTGGGTTCAAGCATTGGCAAAGACAATGGGAAGAACAGCTTGCTCTTTACAGAAGCAATCGGTGTACCATTAATTATCAGTTGACTACCTATTGTACATTAAATTACAAGATTTACCAAATAAAATGATTTAACACAATAGAGGTCTTTTAGTTCCATGCATTTAAAGTGAATATTTCTTTATAAAGTATCAGCAATCAAGCAAAACACTTGTATTTGGAACTTATTGCAACTAGACATGCTTTTATTTGTATGAACAGTTCAGTCATCTAAACAGTCCACTTACCCACCACAGGTGCCTGTATTCTTACTGCAGTGTATTCGAGGCTCACTGGAAGCAAGCTTAAGTAGCTCATTCCACTCCCGCTCCCACTCCTCTTCAGTGTAAACCAAGCCAGACTAGTTTGTCCAGTGAAAAATAGGCACAATTTAAATTTGATGCTATACTTTAAACATGTTTACGGAATTCAAATCTCAAATTGTTAGGAAAACAATAATTTAAGTCCATTATAAGACCACAAGACCTATGAACAGAATTAGGCCATCTGGCCCATTGAGTCTGCACCGCCATTCCATCATGATTGATTTATTATCCTTCTCAAACCCATTCTACTGCCTTCTCCCTGTATCTTTGATGCCCTGATTAAACAAGAATCTATCAACCTTCGCCTTAAATATACCCAAAATGACTTGGGCCTGTACAGCCATTAGTGACATAGAATTCCACAGATCTCACTACATTCTGGCTAAAGAAAATTTTCCTCATTTCTGTTCTAAATGGACATCGCTTAATTCTGATTAAGCCCTCTGGTCTTACAGACTCCACCATGATAGGAAACATCCTCTCCAAATCTACCCTATCATGGCCTTTCAATATTCAGTAAGTTACAATGAGATCCCCCTCTATTCTTCTGAGTACAGGCCCACAGCCATCAAAGGCTCCTTGTAGAAGCCTTTCAATCTCAGATTCATTTTCAAGGACCTCCTTTGAAATCTTTCCAATGCCAACACATCCTTTCTTATACAAGAGCCCAAAACCAATCAAAGTACTCCAAATGAGGCCTCCCCAATGCTTTATAAAGCCTTAACATTACGAAGTTGCTTTTATATTCTAATCCTCTTGAAATGAATGCTAAAATTGCATTTGCCTTCCTCACCATCGACTCAACCTACAAATTAATGTTTAGGGAATCCTGCACAATGACTCCCTTTGCACCTCAGATTTTTGAATGTTCTCTCTATTTACAAAATTGTCTACACTGTTATTTCTTCCACCAAAATGGATAACCATACACTTCCCGACACTGCATTCCATCTGCCACTTCTTCGCCCTTCTCCTAATCTGTTTAAGTCCTTCTGTAGCCTCTCTACCTCCTTAACACTATCTGTCCCTCACCTACCTTCATATCATCTGCAAACTTGGTCACAAAGCCATCGATTCCTTCATCCAAATCATTGACATATAATGTAAAAAGAATCAGTCCCAACACAGACCCCTGTGCAACACTATTGGTCACTGGCAGCCAACCAGAAAAGGCTTTCTTTATTCCTATTTTTTGCCTCCTGCCAATCAGCAACTACTTTATCTATGCTAGAATCTTTCCTCTAATACCATGGACTGGTAGTTTGTTAAGCAGCCTCATGAGTGGCACCTTGTCAAAGGCCTTCTGAAAATCGAAGTACACATCATCCACCGATTCTCCTTTGTCTATCCTGCTTGTTATTTCTTAAGGAAACATGCTGACTTTGCCCTATTTCTCCATGTGTCTCTAAGTACACCAAGTTTAGGTGGACATTTGATTACTAATTGTATTAGTTCAGTACATCACAGTGGTCCAAAGGGCCTGTCCTCATGCGGTACTGTAGATTGCCTATACGTTTTATGAAGTGTATATTCGCCCACTTTTAAGGGAAATCACCATGCAGCACTTCTGCTCCAACTCATCAAAACCCTGCAATCCAGCTATTGGTTTCTAAGCACAAATGATTGGGGAAGAGGTGTCAAGGATCTTATCTTTAGATGGGTCATTGCTGCCAAGAAATTGAATATGGCTGTCCAGACATAATTCGGAATGATGCCCTGTCTCGAAGTCTGTGGGCATAATAAAAATTATCCCTTTAAAATCATAGCATATACTGTGTAAGGGAGACAAACAACCAAAAACATTTATAAATAGATTGTGGTCTGTTGACAATGAAATACCAAGAGGAGGATTAATTGGAAACGATCTATCCATGTTCATGATATAAAATGTATCCAGCTCCTACAGAGCTAAATATATAACATTTAAAAATCTGTTGACCTCTGTCCTGAATATTCTCAAGGACTGAACCCTCTTGGGTAGAAATCTCTGGAGATTCACAGCAATCTGAATTATGTTATTTCTTTAGTTGGGGCCACCCAGCCATGGAAAATTTCAGCCTTTCATGCTCTCTTTCAAGGCCCTCAAGAACTGTCCACATTTGAATGAAATAATTTTTCAGATCACAGCCTCAGTATGCTTAATGTCTCCTTGTTAGTAAACCTGCCATTCTGAACATCTGCCTGGTGAACTCCCTTTATAACAACATAACACCATCTTTGGTACGAAAGCAATGGAAAGCAGATCTGTATACAATATCACAAATGCAGCCGAACCAGGCTTTACATAATTGAAGGGAGTGTTCTCTACTCTTAACCTGACCCAAGTATTGGAAAATTTACATTGTCTTGGACCACATCTGCCAGCAGATTCATGACAATCTCAGTGGAAAGTTAACTCCATGTAAAAGATAAAGCATAAATCCACTTCTGATATATTTAAGTTTGGTGAGAAAAGCAGAATGCCTTAATTTGCCTTAAGCTACCTTTATCCTGCAGTCCAATTTTCAGTTAATATTACAAAGTGAGGAGTCAATAAAACTATATGCACTTACCTCCTTATTTTGCTGGGTTTGCTGCCACCTCCATCTCCTCTTTAGTGCTTCTCTTTCTGGGCCATTTTTCATCATGGCATAAAGAGCTTTTCGAAGTATCAGGTCTCTATCATGGAAACCCCACATGCCTATAACACAAGTGAGTGCTTTTTAAGTCAAACTTTTCAGAAATTTGCAATAAAATATATAGAATGTACAGCACTCATGTATTACCTAGAGAAGCTGCATGTAAGAGGCAGTTCCCATCTCCTGTTGTTGCCAGTGGCAAAAGTCGCTTGCAGCTTGAACAAACAACTGACCACCAATTGAGTCGGCCTATAAAAATCAACAGTTGGTTCATTAGCAAGATGGTCTCAATATTCATTGATTTGCAGTTTGAACCCTTTAATGATTATACAGTCATTTATATTAATGTACATTAAATGCTGGAGGAACAGCTGGAGAAACAAGTCAGACAACATCTATGGAGGGGAATAAAGATTGGAATTTATTCCCCCAAAAAAGATGCTGCCTGACTTGCCAAGTTCCTCCAGCATTTAGTATAAATTTATTTTATTTGATGGCATTTTGTGAATATTCATTTGTTCACTACAGTTGTTTACCATCATATATTTGTGGTAAACAAACTTTATCTATCAACCCATGAGCCTCTGTATCCAGCACATCATTCTCCGCAACTTCTGCCATCTTCAACGGGATCCTACCACCAAACAGATTTTTTCCTCCCCCATCTCTCCACTTTCCACAGGGATCACTTTCTCCATGATTCTCTGTCCGTTCATCCCACCTCACTAATCTCCCTCCCGGTAATTATTCCTGCCAGCAGAAAAAGTGTTATACCTGTCCATTCACCATCCCTACCCTCACCTCCATTCAGGGCCCCAGTCCTTCCAGAAGAGCAACACTTCCCCTGCAAATCTGTTGGGGTTGTCTACTGAGTCCAGTGCCCCTGATGCGGCCTACTCTACATTGGAGAGAACCGTCATAAATTGGGGGACCACTTTGTTGTGCACCTCTGCTCCATCCACCAAATGCAAGACTTCCTGGTGGCCAAACATTTTAATTCCCATTCCCTTTCTGACATGTTGGTCAATGGCCTCCTCTTGTACCACGAGGTTATTCTCAAGGTGGAGGAGCAACACCTTATATTCTGTCTGAGTAGCTTCTAACCTGATGGTATGAATATCAATATCTCCTTCCAGTTAAAAAAAATCACTCCCTTCCCTTCTTCTTCCATTCCCACTCTGGTCTCTTACCTCTTCTCTCCTGCCTATCACCTGCCCCCGGGTCTCCTCCTCCCCTTTCGCCTATGGTCCATTCTCCTCTCCTATCAGATTACTTCCTCTGCAGCACTTTACTTTTCCTCCCTTCTTTTCCCCCTATCTAGCTATCCACCCTTCCCCTCCCCCCACCTATTTTATTCTAGTGTCTTCCTCCTTCCTTTCCAGGCCTGAGAAAACGTCTTGGCACAACATATCAACTGCTTGTTCATTTTCATGGATGCTGCTGGACCTGCTGAGTTCCTCCAGCATTTTTTGTGTGTTTCTCTGTTCTACCCTTTTTAATTCTAAAGGGAATAACCTCACATTTGTCTACACTGAAATTAATTTGCCATAGTTCTGCCTATTCATTTAATCCAGCATTATCATTTTGTAGTTAGTGCTTTGACGATCTCCCCATCGTGGATGCACTTACAAAAAAGTATTCGTGGCTTCCCAACTTACCATCCATATGACAAATACTATAGTATTTAATTGTGTCAGCTTTTGACCCAGCACAGATACTTGTGGTAAGTTATTTAATAAAATCTCAAATCATTTCCATAGCAATGTTCATAAAGTGATATTGGTAAGATTTCACTATAGCAATCGTCTCTAATGAGAGACTTATCGAAATGTCTGCTGAAATCCACATAAATAGCAAGTATCTTTTCAAATAAATTCTACATGGTTTATCTGTGGTGATAGATATTTGAGTTATTAGCTAATTCTTCCAAACAATTCCTGACAAAGTCAGGAAGCAAAAGGTTAAGCGTGGTGCAACTTGCATTCTGAACTGTGTATATTTTAACGCAAGAACTATTATAGGAAAGGCAGATGAGATCAGGGCATGGATCAACACATAGAATTTTGTGCCATTAGTGAGACTTGGTTGCAGGAGGGGCAGGACTAGCAGCTCAGTATTCTGGGGTTCTGGTGTTTTAGATGTGATAGAATGGGAGGCATTAAAGGGGGAGGGGTGGTATTATTAGTCAGGGAAAATGTGACAGCAGTGCTCAGTCAGGACAGACTAGAGAACTCACCTGGCGAGGCTTTATGGGTGGAACTGAGGAGTCATGAAATGTTAATGGGGCTGTATTATAAGTCACTCAACAGACCTGGTGATTTATTGGAACAATTTGTCAAGAGATAGTAGATAGTTGCAAGAAACATAAGGTTGTTATACTAGGTGATTTTAACTTTCCACATATTGACTGGGGCTCCTATGCTGTAAAAGGACTAGCTGGGATAGAATTTGTCAAATGTGTTCAGGAAAGTTTCCTTAATCAGTACACAGAAGACCCAAGAGTGTGTGATACTTGATCTCCTATCAGGGAATGAGACAGCGCAGGTGACAGAACTCTGTAGAGGAATACTTTGTATCTAGTGATCATAATGCCATTCAAGGTTAATTATGGAAAAGGATAGGTCTGGTCCTCCAGATTAGATTCTAAATTGGAGAAAAGCTAATTTTGATGGTATCAGAAATTATCTGATAAGGGTAGATTGGGACAGGCTGTTTTCTGGCAAAGGTGTACTTGGTAACTGGGAGGCCTTCAAAAGTGAAATTTTGGGAGTGCAAAGCTTATATCTTCCTGTCAGGATAAAAGGCAAGGATAACAGTTTTAGGGAACGTAGGGTTTTGAGAGATATTGAGGTCCTGGTTAAGAAAAAAAAGGAGGTGCATAGCAGACAGAGGCAGGTAGGAATAAATGAGGTAGTTGAGTGTAAGAAAATCAGAAATAAATCGGAAAGGCTAAAAGAAGGCATGAGGTTGCTCTAGCAGACAAGGTGAAGGGAAATCCTAAGGGTTTCTACAGATGTGTTAAGAGCAAAAGATTAGCAAGGGAGAAAATTGGTGCTCTGGAAGATCAGAAAGGTAATCTATGCGTGGAGCCAAAGAAATGAGGGAAAATCTTAAATGGATTTTTTTTCAAAACTCGGAAGACGGACAGAGTCTATAGAAGTAATGCAAAGCAGCAACAAGGTTACAGAGAAGGAGATGTGTTATGAATGTACCACAGCTCTGAGGGGCCGAAGGAGCGGGAGCAGCCCCCTCCTTTCAGAGCATCGCAAGATCGCTATTAATTCGGGTCTCGGAAGTGAGAGACAATGCAACGGTTCTAGCCATTGTTCTTAGAGGCACCTGTGTGTCCCTACTACGTGACAACTACCATGGACATGGACACCCTCGGGCAATGTGGGAGTGGAGATTGCATCCCCCTACTTTGATGGACATCTACAACTCTGCAATTAAAGATAAAAGCGGACAGCAGGAGGCAGTACCCTAGCGATGCACCAGAAGAACTTGCTCGCTCAACGCTCCCGTGAGAGCTAGAAGCCACTCAACGCCACGTGTGCTCCTAACTCCTTTGCCTGGGGAGCGAGAGGCTGATAATACCGAGAAGGACTTCAAACTAACAACAGGGAAACCAACGCTCCCCTGATTTTTAACGGAGTGGCTTCATAAAGACCCCCTCCCTTTGATCTTTCCTCTGATTGGTTTTTCACATGGCACCTACCAGCCTTCTCCTTTCCACCCTCCCCCCCTCCTTCTTTATAGGGCCCCTGCCCCCTCCTTCTTCAGTCATGATGAAGGGTCTTGGCCCAAAACATTGACTACTCGTTTCCACGGATGCTGCCTGACCTGCTGAGTTCCTGCAGCCTATTTGTACATGTTGATTTGACCACAGCATCTGCAGTGTACTTTGTGTTAAGAAGTTCAGTCGCTTGGCATTCAAGATAAAGTAGTAAATAGAATTAGACATTGGCTTTCTGGGAGAAGTCAGAAAGTGGTGGTAGGTGGTAGTCTTTCTGACTGCAGGTCACAAGTAAAAAGACAAGAAGTATGAAGGGCTTTAATGGGATGGAGATGAAGAAACCAAGTAACTCCCTTATCCAGACTTGCTAAAAAGTGCAAATAGTTTCTGTGACTCATTTATTATATAACTTAATATCAAATAATGTAATATTTGAGGAATGTGTACTTGCTGGAGACTGCTACAAGGATCGCTGCTAGATCTGTTGTTGTTTGTACGATCTGGATGATAATGTGGTTCACTGGATCAGCAATTTACAAATGACACCAAGATTAGGGGTGTATTAGACAGCAAGAACAACTATCACTGCTTTCAGCTGGATCTGGACCAGCTTTAAAACTGGGCTGAAAAATGGCAGATGGTATTTAATGCAGTCAAGTGTGAGGTGTTGCAATTTTGGAGGACAAGCAAGGGTTGGTTTTACATAATGAGGGGTAGAGTAATAAGGAATGTGGTAGAACAAAGGGATCTGGGAATACAGGTCCATAATTCCTTGTAAGTAGCCTCACAAGTAGATAGGGTCGTAAAGAAAGCTTTTGCCACAATGCATTTGGGATGATATATTGAAGTAGTGTAAGATGTTGGTGAAGCCTAATTTGGAGTACTCAAAAGGTTCAATTATTATCAAAGAATACAACTCTTATATTCTCCTCCAAATAGTCACAAAGCCAACAAAAAAACGGCAACAAGATCATCAATCATCAAGTTCCTCCACCCCGCACAGAAAACAAAAATGGAACAGGCATATCACCCCACAAACCCCCCTCCCCCACACACAAAAATAGATCGAGCAAGAAACACAAAATATAAAAAACTACAAGAATGAGAAAAAGTCTGAATAGTTCAAGTCCATATCTATAACCCCCTACAGCAGCAAAGTGATCCCATCAGCAATCAAAAGGCACAGCCTCCCCTCTCCAGCTGTAGAGCAGGCAGCTGGCGCTCACCCTCTGCATTCACTTCAATGTTTCAATCACCCTCATCACCTCAATCAGCAAACAATGGAAGCTTTGATTGGTGAAATGGAATTGAACATCGGCTCATGCCCTGTCCCACATTTGCCTTCTCGCCACAAGCTTTGTGTATGCTGCCTCTGCCTCCTGGAATCCTCTCAGAAACTGCAGAATGCTAGCACACCCCAACAATCTCCAGACTGCAAATCACAGGCTCCAACATTTTTAGAATCTCATTTAAGATGAAAAACGAATGTAAAAGATATAAAAGAAGTGAAATATATGGTTTCATGGTCTATCCAGAAGATGTCACAGGCACCGTCTTGGCCAGAACCAGTTACTTGACTCCTGAAAAATTGTGTGCAGTTTTGGTCACCTACCTACAGGAAAGATGTAAATAAGATTGAAAGAGTACAAAGAATATTTACAAGAAAGTTGCCAAGACTGGAGGACTGAGGTCGAATAGGTTAAAATTCTATTCCCAAAATGTAGAAGATTGAGAAGAGATTTGATAGAGGTATATGATATTATGAGGGATATAGACAGGGTAAGTGCAAGTAGGCTTTTTCCACTGAGGTTGGGTGAGAATAGAACTAGAGTTTATTGGTTAAAGGTGAAAGGCGAAGTGTTTGAGTAGAAGCTTTTTCACCTGGAGGGTGGTGAAAGTATGGAGCAGGCTGCCAGCGCACGAGGTGGATGTGATTTTGATTTCAACGTTTAAGAGAAGTTTGGATAGGTACGTGGATGGAAGAGGTATGGTCCAGGTGCAGGTCACTGAGACGAGGGAGTTTAAATATTTCAGCATGGATTAGATGGGCTGAAGGAACTGTTTCTGTATTGTAGCTCCCAATGACTATTCAATAACTTATCAATGCTGCTTTTACAGCCTAACAAACTTTTGATGCTCTCTCTCTGTGTATCCTTTCTCCCTCTCATCTATCAACAGACTTCCCTTTTCTTGGGATAACGTTCAATCATTGTGAACTCCAGCAAGTACACATTCCTCAAATTTTACATTATTTGATATTAAGTTATACAAGAAATGAGTCACAGAAACTATTTGCACTTTTTAGCAAGTCTGGATAAGGGGGTTACTTGGTTTCTTCATCTACATCCCATTAAAGCCCTTCATAATTCTTGTCTTTTATTTGTTTTTACTCTATCAAAATATTTTCAATTCTTCTTGGTAATATCTTTACAATATATTTTATATTTATCCTTCAATGATTCATTGCTCCTTTTGTCAAAAGATAGACTGGAGTGTAAACAATACCCTGTGGCGACCCACTTCCCAGCGCACTCGAACCAGCTCACAAAGTGGCGCGCGCTGGCATTGAGGCTGATCCCAAAGAGGGCGCCAAGCCTGCTTCACCAGCAAGGGGAAAAAGCCCGCGCACAGGACAGGACTGTGAGTACGCGCCCCGCCCCCTACAGCATTCCTGCCCGGGGAGGGCGAGAAAAGGAAGGCTTTAAAGCAAGGCCGCGAAGTTTGAATAAACCTCTTTACAACTGCAGCTCACCAACTATGTGTCATTATTTTGGCGCTGTGTGTAGCACACCACTACAATTGGTGACCCCGACAGCCCAAACGATATTTGGACTGGAGATGAACGACGCCACATCTGTTCATGCAGCTTCATTAAAACTGCCAAGCTTCTGGACGCTGCGACCTCACCTACGGTTCCAGCAAGCAGAAGCCCAATTCCACACTCGGCAAATAACCTCGATGCCACACGTTACTACTACGTGGTGAGCTCCCTTGACAAGGAGTCAGCCGCCCAGGTTGAGGAGTTCATACAAATACACCGAATTCAAAGCCTTGCTCATAAGGACTTTCGGACTCTCACGGCGCGAGCGAGCTGCCCGCTTACTGCACCTGGATGGTTTGGGGGACAGGCCACCATCAGCTTTGATGAACGAGATGCTGTCCCTGGCCGGAGGTCACAAGCCCTGCCTCATGTTTGAGCAGGCGTTCCTGGAGCAGCTGTCCGAGGACATACGCTTGCTGCTGTCCGACGCGGATTTCAGCGACCACCCCCCCCCCGGAAGGTGGCGGCCCGGGCGGACATGCTGTGGAAAGCCAAGAAGGAGAGTGGGGCATCATTCGCACAGATCACCAGGCCACGCTCCCAGCAGCAAACCAGACCAGGCCCGGCCGCAGAGCCCGCTAACCCCAGAGGCAGGGGTGAGGAGACCAATGAACAATGGTGCTTCTACCACCAGCAGTGGGGCGCAGAAGCCCGCCACTGTAGCCCAAACTGTGTACCCAAAAACCTGCAAAACTGTAAGTTCGTTTTTGTACGACAGGGCGGACATCGGGCACTGCTACAGCAGCCCTACGAGGGGCCGTTACGGTGATCAGAAACAACGGGTCCACATTCATGCTGGACATTGGGGGGAAAGAGGAGGTTTTCACACTGGCCCATGTGGACTCAAACCGGCCCATGTGGACTTGGCGCAGCCAGTCGAGATTCAGGCACCACGGCGCAGAGGCAGACCTCCCAAACAGAATCCGACCCAGAATGAGGACATTGGGGGGTGTATTGCCGGTTCTTGGGGGTGGGGGGTTATGTGGCGACCCTCTTCCCAGCACACCCGAACCGGCTCACAAAGTGGCGCGTGCCGGCATTGAGGCCGGTCCCAAAGAGAGCGCCAAGCCTGTGTCACCAGCAAGGGGAAAAGCCCGCGTGCGGGATGGGACTGTGAATACGCATTCCCACCCGGGGATGGCAGGAAAAGGAAGGCTTTAAAGCAAGGCCGCGAAATTTGAATAAACCTCTTAGTGTCGTTAGTTCAGCGCTGCGTGTAGCACACCGCTACAACCCTAAGTATGATTGAACCAAAGATCAAAATATATTGAGAATGTACTCTATTTCTGCCTTGTTAGTTCCACTATTACTCCTGTAACTTTACATGTCCGTACCTCTACACTTTTGTTACTACACTGTATTTGGTTTCTCATTTATTGGAGTTTGGGGCTTCTAATCCCCTTTGTAAATGACACTGCGTAATGTTGAAAGTCGACGTCAATGTGGTAAGAATGAAAAAAGGGATTACTGTAGGATCGCTGCACATGGATAGTTAATGAGTGATGCAAACCCATTGGGTGAGGAGGGGTGTTTCTGTACTGTGTTCCATTTGAACATGAAATTTAAATGGCTGAATGTAAATATACTCTAAATATACTTAAAAACATAGAAACATACAAAACCTACAGCACAGTACAAGACCTGCGGTCCACAAAGTTGTGCCGAACATGTCCCTACCTTAGAAATTACTATGCTTAACTATAGACCTTTATTTTACTAATCTCCATGTACCTATCTAAAAGTCTCTTAAAAGACCCCATCATATCCCACTCCATCACCATTGCTGGCAGCCCAGTCCATGCACTCACCACTCTCTGAGTAAAAAACTTACCCCTGACATCTCCTCTGTACCTAATCCCCAGCACCTTAAACCTGTGTCCTCTTGTGGCAACCATTTGAGCCCTGGGAAAAAGCCTCTGACTTTCCACACAATTAATGCCTCACATCATCTTATACACCTCTATCAGGTCATCTCTCATCCTCCATCGCTCTGAGGACTAAAGGCCGAATTCACTCAACCTATTCTCATAAGGACCATAGAACCATAGAACATTACAGTACAGTACAGGCCCTTCAGCCCTCCATGTTGTGTCGACCCATATAATCCTCTAAAAAAGTACTAAACCCACACTACCCCATAACCCTCCATTTTTCTTTCATCCATGTGCCTGTCCAAGAGGCTCTTAAATACCCCTAATGTTTTAGCCTCCAACACAATCCCTGGCAAGTCATTCCAGGCACTCACAACCCTCTGTGTAAAAAACTTACCCCTGATGTCTCTCCTAAACTTTGCTCCCTTAATTTTGTACATATGCCCTCTGGTGTTTGCTATTGGTGCCCTGGGAAACAGGTACTGACTATCCACCCTATCTATGCCTATCATAATCTTGTAGACCTCCATCAAGTCCTCTCTCATTCTTCTATGCTCCAAAGAGAAAAGTCCCAGCTATGCTAACCTTGCTTCATATGACTTGTTCTCCAAACCAGGCAACATCCTGGTAAATCTCTTCTACACCCTCTCCATAGCTTCCACATCCTTCCTGTTGTGAGGCAACAAGAACTGAGCACAGTACTCCAAGTCCGGTCTGAGCAGGCTCCTATATAGCTGCAACATTACCTCTTAGCTCCTAAATTCAATTCTACGATTGATGAAGGCCAATACACCATATGCCTTCTTAACCAGAGTCAACCTACAGAGCAGCTTTGAGTGGCCTATGGACTCGGACCCCAAGATCCCTCTGATCCTCCACGTTGCCAAGAGTCTTACCATTAATACTATATTCTGCCATCATATTTGACCTACCAAAATGAACCACCTCACACTTATCTGGGTTGAACTCCATCTGCTACTTCTCAGCCCAGTTTTGCATCCTATCAATGTCCCACTGTAACCTCTGACAGCCCTCCACACTATCCACAATACCTCCAACCTTTAGGTCATCAGCAAACTTACTAACCCATCCCTCCACTTCCTCATCCAGGTCATTTATAAAAATCATGAAGAGTAAGGGTTGCAGAACAGATCCCTGAGGTACCCCACTGGTAACCAACCTCCATGCAGAATATGACCCGTTGACAACCACTGTTTGCCTTCTGTGGGCAAGCCAGTTCTGGATCCAAAAGCAATGGCCCCTTAGATCCCATGTCTCTTTACTTTCTCAATAAGCCTTGCATGGGGTACCTTATCAAATGCCTTGCCGAAATCCATATACACTACATCTACTGCTCATCCTTCATCAATGTGTTTAGTCACATCCTCAAAAAATCCAATCGGGCTCGTAAGGCGCGACCTGCCCTTGACAGAGCCACGCTGACTTTTCCTAATCATATTATGCCTCTCCAAATGTTCATAAATCCTGCCTCTCAGGATCTTCTCCATCAACTTACCAACCACTGAAGTAAGACTCACTAGTCTAGAATTTATTGGACTATCTCTACTCCTTTCTTGAATAAAGGAACAACATTCGCAACCCTCCAATCCTCCAGAACCTCTCCCATCCCTACTGATGATATAAAGATCATTGCCAGAGGCTCAGCAATCCCCTCCCTCACCTCCCACAGTAGCCTTGGGTAAATCTCATCCAGTCCCGAAGACTTATCCAACTTGATGCTTTCCAAAAGCTCCAACACATCCTCTTTCTTAATATCTACATGCTCAAGCTTTTCAGTCTGCTGAAAGTCATTACGACAATCACCAAGTGAATACAAAAGTATTCATTAATTACCTCTGCTATTTCCTCTGGTTCCATACACTCTTTCCCACTGTCACACTTAATAGGTCCTATTCTTTCATGTCTTATCCTCTTGCTCTTCACATACTTGTAGAATGCCTTGGGGTCTTCCTTAATTCTGCCTGCCAAGGCCTTCTAATGGCCCCTTCTGGCTCTCCTAATTTCCTTCTTAAGCTCCTTCCTATTAGCCTTATAATCTTCTAGATCTCTAACATTACCTAGCTCTCTGAACCTTTTGTAAGCTTTTCTTCTTGACTAGATTTATTACAGCCTTTGTACACTACGGTTCCTGTACCCTACCATAACTTCCTTATCTCATTGGAACGTACTTATATAGAACTCTACACAAATTTCCCCTGAATATTTGCCACATTTCTTCCATACTTTTCTCTGAGAACATTTGTTTCCAATTTAAGCCTCCACTTTTCTGCCTGATAGCCTCATAATTCCTCTTACTCCAAATTAAACACTTTTCTAACTTGTCTCTCCAATGCTATTGTAAAGCAGACAGAATTATGATCGCTATCTCCAAAATGCTCTCCCACTAAGAGATCTGGCATCTGACCAGGTTCATTTCCCAATACCAATTAGAACATGCGTATATACTTTTTCTGTATATTTTAGTGCAAACCACTATTTATTAGCAGTATCATTTTATTTTGGAGCAGCTTCAAATTTTGACTTTCTATTATGAATATGATTGAATGTAATTTGTGTATATGGCAAACAGCAGTGATCCTAATAATCTGTTTTCATTGTATACACTAACATCATCTGCACCTCACATTAGCAGATTCATTTTAAGGAATTTTCTCACCTGCCTGTTCCAAGGCGACCATCGTTGATTGTTCAATCAAATCTCTTTCAATAAAGCTTCGAAAATCTTCACTGTAGACATTTAAATCAGGTAGCTGGAATGTGTAAATGGGCATCTCTAAAGGAAACTGTTCATTGTTGCATTCATTTGCCACTTGTGAACGAGCCAAGGACACAATAGCTGAACTTGCATGAGAAATTCCACGTGAGAGGCGTTTTTCTGTATTGAATAGGGAAAGACAATTAATCAGCAACCACTTTATAGTGAAAAGATAAATCCAGTAAAATACTGTACATCTCTATGTGCAGGAAATAGCAAAACCAATGAATTGACAAAGAAAATGGAAAAAAAGAAAATGGTCAGGAAAAGGCATTTTTTCTGATAGGCAAGCTAGATATTAGTGATAAAGGGATTTTCAAGTTAGTGTTTTAAAAACAATTATGTACAGTTGAATCGAGGATGCAGTACACTAGCAGATATCAGGAATCACTGAAGTAAAAGATGAAGTTACACTCTTGTGACAATCCGGGGTCAGAAATTTTATTCACTTTTGAAGATGAAGTGACATTCATGGGTTTTCTTTTTCAAAGAACTCTGTTCAACAAAGTGTTCCAAAGAATATTATACAAGGGTTTAGAAACAACTTCATGCATGGTGAAGTAAAACTATTCAATACTGAAAACACTCAGCAGGTCACATAGCATCTGTCAGTAGAGAGAGGAATTGATAGTTTTCCCAAGATTAATCTAAAATTGGAGAATATTTTGTCAAATTATCATACTAATATTTTGCTCTGCTCTTCATTGATGCTGCCTAACCAGCTGTGTATGTCCAGCATTTTCTGGATTAATTTAAGATTTCCAACAGTTAAAATCTTTTTGCATTTTGAATAAGGCAGATATTTTTAGTTGAAGAAAGGTTTGTCTATCAGGATTCTTTTGTTGCTCATTCCCTCTTGCAAATAAAACTTTCATTAGAGTACAGAAATTTTAAACAAAATTATTGAGATACAATGTGGAGTAGGTTCTTCTAGAACTTCGAGCCATACCACCCAACAATCCCCCAATTTAATCCCAGTTTAATTACGGGATAATTTACAATGACCAATTAGCCTACTAACAGGTATGTCTTTGGACTGTGGAAGGAAACTGGAGCACCGGAGGAACCCATGTGGTTTCGAGGAGAACGTACAAACTCTTTACAGGCAGCAGCAGGAATTGAAGCTGGGTCACCCATACTGTAAAACATTGTGTTCATGTGATAAGTCTTAAGGGGATTTTCAGATTCCTGTAAATACTGGTTAAGGTTGAGTCTGTGTGGTTTGAGAATGGCTGCAGCAAGTTTGAACAGCTGCTCTTTGGAGTGAGATAATGTCTCCTGATTTTTCACACCTTTTGGTTTCGGGTTAAAAAGCCCACAAAACCCACAAAAGGATGCCTCCTGAGTTTCCACACCTTTTGGTTTCGACAAAAGGCGGTTGCTGATGGAGATTAGACAAGACATTCCTTTCTTAATTACAGCATAAAAGTTGGTGGATGTTCTTATCTTTGTAGCTAAGTTTTGGCTCCGACAAATCAGGTAGGACAGTCCTTTCTTAATTAAAGTGGCTGAGTGTCTATCAAACTGATTGTCTTTTTGCATCAATAGTCCACTTACTTGACTGGAATATCTATTTTGTTTGAGGTGATTAAGTGGTGTTTGTCTCGGACTATCACTGTTGCTGGACGTGTGGGGGTTAGCTAGAAATTGTTTTCTGCATACGTGACAAAAATGGTATAAAAACTCTGTATCTCTGTGCTTCAACAGAGAGACTTCTGTGGCTGACTCTGTGAGAGTGCAGAAGGAGGGTTCTCTCTTGTAGCTTGCTACTAATAAAGGTGGAAAAGAATCAGCTGTGGTTCTTGTTTCATTTCATTGGGTTGATCACCGTTAACACATGGAGACATACAGCTTAAACCTATAATAAAAATTATGCAAAGTTATGATTGTACAAGTTGAAGTTAAACAATATCCTAATTAACTTTTGGCAATTATCCTATTATTGAAGAGGTTTGCATGCCCATGGAATTTGAAGATATGGGAAAACATCAGCAAAGGAGAAGTGGTTTTGGTTATCTGATATGCAGATACAACATCCCAGCATTCAATTTCTTTAAGAGCAAATGTTCACTTAGGTATTTGGGGATAGGCCTCATTCAGAATAAAGCAATCCTGACAGTTTTTGATTCATTTGTTCATGTTTTGGGATCCGGACATCTTGTCAAGAACATCGATTATTTCTCACCTCCAATTATCTTAAATTGAGTGGCTTGCTAGAACATCTTGGAGGGCATTTAACAGGAACAAGTATATTAGAATGTTTGGAGTTATATGCTGGCTACTTAAAGGTAGCAAGCTTTCTTCCCTAAAATGACAGGAATCCAGTAAATCTGTGGTCACTATTACCAATAACTAGTTAACTCCTACAAATTTGTGATCATTCATTTTATATTCCAAGGATACCTGGTGAAATATAAACTCTGTTCAAATTGTTAATCAAGTCTCTCTCTAATCAATTAACTACTATGCTGTTGTCATATTCTGTAAAATACGACTTATTTTAGACTGATTTTCGGCAGCAATTTCAGCAATGTTGCCCAGGGAGCCTGACTCATATGAATGTAGAAAACTTCAACAACAGTGAGAACAAAGCACAGCCAGGTAACTGTGTATAAGGAAAGTAGAACTTGCTTAGGAAAGTAGAGTAATATAATTCAACATTAAAATAGAAAATGCTGGAAATACTTAGCAAATCAGGCTACATGTGTGGAAAGAGAAACAGTTACACAGTTACCTGGCTGCGCTTTGTTCTCACTGTTTTCGAAGTTTTCTTCATTCATATGAGTCAGGCTCCCTGGGCAACATTGCTGAAATTGCTGTCGAAAATCAGACTGAAAATTTTACTCTGTTCCTAGTTAAAGAATCATACTGCAGCAATCATACTGTGATCAATAAAAAACTGATGGGTTTTCTTTGAGTTTTGTTTGATACCTATAGATTTACCAGGAATTTATAAGATCTTCCATTTTTGTTTGTAACTCCAGTTGTACAGACACTTGGCAAATACTTAAGACAGTCAAAATATCTTCGAAATTGTTCAAGATGCTTGTAGGAACACTGGGAAACCATGATTACCTTGAGCAAGCTCATCTGGTCTCTGTTCACACTTGTTCACCTGATTGGATTGTTCTTTCTCTTGTTGTTTGCAGAAGCTTCCTTCATTGAACACACGAGGCAAGTTCCCAGTGTGAACTTGCCTAAGCTGTTCAAAGTCATTCAGTGCTGCACTCAGATCCCAATTCTTTCCTATAAATGTAAAATTGTACATTAGTCCTTATTGTTTAAATATAATCAACATGAAATCTATTCAGCTGATGACCAAGATATACCAGTTGGTTGAGTGATGTCGCAGCAACAAAAACCTTGCATTCAATATCAGTAAGCCCAAAGAGCTGATTGTGGACTTCAGAAAGAGTAAGACAAAGGAACACAAACCAATTCTCATAGAGGGATCAAAAGTGGAGATAATGAGCAATTTCAAGTTCCTGGATGTCAACATCTCTGAGGATCTAACCTGGTCCTCATACTGATACTGATGTAGCCATAAAAAAGGCAAGACAGTGACTATATTTCACTAGGAGTTTCAGAAGATTTGATTTGACTCCTAAAACACTCAAAAACTCCTACAGATGTACTGTGGAGAGCATACTAACAGGCTGAATCACTGTCGGGTATGGTGGTGGGGTAACTGCACAGGATTGAAAGAAGCTACAGAAAATAGTAAAATAAGTCAGCTCCATTATGGGTTCTAGTCACTATAGTATTGAAGACATCTTCAAGGAGCGGTACCTCAGAAAGGTAGCCTCCATTATTGGACCCCCATCATCCAGATCATGCCCTCTTCTCACTGTTACCACTAGGAAGGAGGTACAGAAAGCTTAAGGCACACACTCAGCAATTCAGGAATAGCTTCTTCCCTTCTGCCATCTGATTTCCAAATGGACATTGAACACTGCCTCACTTTTATTATTCCTGTTTCTACAACTATTTAATATACATATGTATACTCACTGTAATTCATTTATTTTTTTCTATATTTATCATGTATTCCATTGTACTACTGCTGCTAAGTTAACGAATTTCACGACATATGCCGGTAATATTAAACCAGATTATGATTCTAGTCTGAGCAGCCATGACCTTTAAGGTACCCATTGGGGACTAGATCAGGATTACCTGCTATTTTAAGCAATTTTAGAATCAATGAGAAATTACAAGCCACCACACATACACTATTTGTTTATATAAAAACCTGAATGAAAGTGATCACCTTAATGCAAGGAGGAGCTCACTAAAATGAGATCTGGCTTCCCTTGCTTCCTGGGGGGGTGGCACGGGGGGGGGGGGGAGAATAGGCAAGGTGGGTGCAGGATGAATTTAGAACTCATGCTAAAATGTTGGCTACTTAAAGATTGGTGAGAAGGAACTGACGTTGTAATTCTTTAGAATTCTTTGTCCCAGAAGTTTGCTTTCTGTAAAATGTGTACATGGTTGAGATAACTTTGAAGGTTACGTTCGTTGGCCTCAATTTCTCTTTCACACCTAAAGGCCAGATCAGACTTACTGGATCTATGACATACTTCTGTTCTTTTACCAGGGGAAAAACACAACATTAATTATACCTTTTGCAGACACTAACATACACACATGTACTCTATTCACTTACATTTTAATATATTTATACCAGGAAATCACATTCCATGCACATAAAATATGGTCTACTTAGAACCTGAGAGCTGTATAAGCAGTGAATTCAGTTTAGATTAAAACAGTTATAACTCCTGAAAACAATGTTGACATGGTATTTCACATTTTGTATATACAATAGTTTCCAGTTAACTGAGACACATTGGGACCAGTATATTTTGGCCCTATTAAAACAGCTACCCCAATTAGCTGGTTTCATGGAAATCAGAATCAGAATTAGAATCAGACTTTAACCGCCAAGTACCTGTGCACATACAAGGAATTTACTTCCGGCAGATGTTGTCTCTCTGCTCATAACAATAATAATGATAAATATAAATGAAAATATAGATTATACATACAGGTAGTGCAATCCAAGTAATAGTTAGCCGACAGTTAACCGGCAGTTAACTGTTCAGCAAAGTGACCGCAGTAGGGAAAAAACTTCTCCAGTGCCTATTAGTCTTAGTCTGGAGGGATCTGAAGCGCCTACCAGACGGAAGCAGTTCAAACAGTCCGTGCGCAGGATGGAAGGAGTCCTTTATGATGTTCCCCGCCCTCTTCTTCAACCTGGAAGAGTACAGGTCCACAATAGAGGGCAGGGAGGAAAAACATATGAAAAAGACAAACTACTGTTCACCTGAGTAACAAACTACATATGTAAATGAAATACAGAACAAATTAGAATGCTACCATACTACTGCAGTACTATAAAACTGTGTATGTGCCAAATAGCTATCAACAAAGGAATTCATCCAGTGTACACCACTTTGTTCTTTTGGTTGACAATAAATGCATAAAATCAGCACAGGCACCAAATGCAAGATTATGGACTGCCTTCAAACAGTGCATTTCATGATTGCATCCTTTCTTTCTTTTTCAATATTTTTATTGATTTCTTACATAAAAGCATCCAGGGTATAGTAAGATATATATATCAGATATATAATATATATCGATTACAATATATTGAAATCACAGATGAAGTTTAATTACCGCATATCCATATAGATTAAATTTAAACATAAAAATTGAAAATAAATAAATTTATTATACAAAAAATCTAAACCCACTACCAGCAAAAAAACAGCTGTCTGGTTAAAAAAAAGGAAAAAAATCCTTAACATATAGTAAAACATATTATTAGCCAACATCTGTGCTTAATAGCAAATCAAAGATTTTGAAAGTAATTCAAAAAAGGTCCCCACAATGTTAAAAAATCTTGCCTAGGTTCAGAAATTGAACAGCAAATCTTCTCTAAATTTAAGCAAGACATAACATCATGTAACCATTGAGTATGAGTAGGTGGAGTAGCATCCTTCCTGGCTATAAGAGAAATAAAGGCCAAAATATGCAAGTCATGAGTCTCCAAAATAATATAATTTCTTCCAACAATACCAAATAAGTCAGTCGAAGGATTAGGCTTAAATTTACTTTAAAAAGCACCAGAAAAGTTTGAAATACTTCCTTCCAATATTTTTCAAGACTCGGACAAGTCCAAAACATATGGATTAGTGAAGCTTCTCCATTATTACATCTATCACAATAGGGAGATATATCTGAATAAATACAACTCATCTTTAGACATATGGGCCCTATGAACCACTTTAAATTGTAGAAGGGAATGACGGGCGCATAACAATTAGGTATTAACCAATTAAAAAATTTCATTCCAAGTGTCCTCAGAGATTGAAATCTGTAAATCTTGTTCCCAAAGATTTTTAATTTTATCTAAAGGAATATTTCTCATTCCCAACAACATACCATAAATATTAGATATAGATGCATTATAGAAGGGTTTCAAATTAAAAATTATATCAAGTAAATTTTTATCTGGACTGTTAGGAAATGTATGTACTTGAGAACGCAAAAAGTCTCTAATTTGTAAATATCGAAAAAAGTGAGTTCTTGGTTGACTATACTTAACTGACAGTTGTTCAAATGAAGAGAGACTTTCTCCAACAAACAAATCATAAAAACATTTAATACCCAATCTATTCCACTCTTTAGAAACTACATCAGAAATAGAAGGTCTAAAAAAAAGTTAGAAAAAATAGGACTGCAAAGTGAAAAACTCAATAAACCAAAATATTTTCTAAATTGTACCCAAATCCTCAAAGTGTGTTTAACAACAAAATTATCAGTTAAATTAGTTAAAGAAAAGAAACTGAGGATCCGAGAAGAGAAATGATAGAAAATTTATTAACAGAGTTAGCTTCTAAAGAAATCCAGACCAGACAGTCCTCTCAATTAATATAATATAACCAAAAAGTAAGATTCCGTATATTGCTTGCACAGTAATAAAACATAAAATTGGGTAAGGCTAAACCTCCATTCTTTTTTGCTTTGTGAAGATGAACTTTGTTTAATCGAGTAATTTTATAAATTCCATATATAAGAAGATATAATAGAATCCAAAGAATCAGAAAGGATTTAGGAATAAAAACAGGTATGCCCTGAAATAAATATAAAAATTTACACAAAGTATTCATTTTAATACAATTGATTCAACCAATCAACAATAAAGAGAGGGGTAACCAACTTGTTCATACCTTCTTAACATAATCCAGAAGTGTAAAAAATTTTCTTTAAAAAGGAATTTATAATTCCTTGTGATTATTACACCTAAATAAGTAAAATGATTTCTAATTATTTTAAAAGGAAGTTTAGTATTAACTAATACCAAATTATTCAAATGAAAAAGTTCACTCTTATGAAAATTAAGTTTATATCCTGAAAACTGACTAAAGCTACAGAGTAAAGAAAGTAAAGAAGACTGCACATTAGAAATGTAGAGCAAAAGGTCATCAGCATAAAGTGAAACTTTGTGGGTAATACCCCTCCTTAAAATACCAGTGATATAATTGGATTCCTGGAAAGCAATAGCTAAAGGTTCTAAAACCAAATCAAAAAGCAAAGGACTCAAAGGGCAACCTTGTCTAGTTCCACAATGAAATTTAAATGGTTTAGAGTACTGAGTGTTAGCAAGAACCTGAGCGGAGGGAGATAAATAAAGTAATCCATTGAATAAAATAGGGCCCAAAGTTAAATTTTTCTGAAGTTTTAAATAGATAATTCCATTCATTCAACCCGATCAAAGGCTTTTTCAGCATCTAAGGATATCACACATTCTGAAATCTCTTTAGAAGGAGAATAAATAACATTCAGGAAATTACTAATATTAAAGTGGGAGTATTGATTTTTGATAAATCCAGTCTGATCATCAGAGATAATAGATGGTAAAATATTTCAATCCTATGAGCCAAAAGTTTAGATAACATTTTAGTATCAGCGTTAAGCAAGGAAATAGGTCTATAAGAAGAGCATTCAATTGGGTCCTTATTCTTTTTAAGAAAAAGCAAAATTGAAGCTTCATAAAAAGATTGTGGCAGATGTTTTATCACCATTAGCTTTACAAATTTTTTTAATTTGACATTTAACTATAAAGGTCTTTAATTGGTTAGCTAACAGTTTACCCATTTTTTTCTTCATGAACACCAAACTGGCTTTTATCTTTAAAAAGTTGCATTTCAATTGGATAAGTTGGAAGCAGATCGTATTTAGTTCTAATTTCAACACATCTTTTATATAAAATAGGATCTGGAGCCAAAGCATATTTTTGGTCTAATTGTTTCAACTAATTGGCTAATTCAATTCTCTCCTTATTAGCATTTTTCTTAACACTTGCGGTAAAGGAAATAATCTGATCTCTAATATAAGCCTTAAAAGCATCCCATACAATAAGACTAGAATTCTTTTCTAGTTTATTCTCTTAAAGAAAAGAATAACTTGTCTCTCCAAAAATTTAAACAAAAATCTTTATCTGATAACAAAGTTGGATTAAAATCCCAGAATCTGTTTATTTGGGAGACACCCGGAAGGTTCAAAGATAAAAACACAGCAGCATGATCTGAAACAGCAATTTATTTATATTCACAGGATCAAACCAATGGAATCAGTTGGCTATCAACAAAAAAAAAATTAATCCTTGGAATACGAATGATGAACATGAGAAAAAAATGACTACTCTTTATCTGTTGGATATAAAAAATGCCAAACAGCAACAATATCACATTTCATTAGAAAAGATTGGATAAAGGAGGCAGACCTACTACAAGTCAGTCGTTTAAGAGAAGAACGATCTAAGACAGGATCTAAACAGCAGTTGAAGTCTCCTCCTAAAACCAAAGAATATAAACTTATGTCTGGTAAAAGCGAAAAAAAAAACGTTCTAAAAAAGCCTGGGTCATCTCTATTCGGGGCATACAAAGTAGCAAAAACCATTACTTTATTATCTAATTTCCCTACTCCTCTTGCCTTAGTCTGAAAGGAGGAATGGAAAGCTACACCTTTCCAACAGCTGAAAAGACACAAATTATCACATAAAATTAACCACATAATCTATTTTAAATATTACTTAAAAGGAAGGTTACAATAAAAACCACAGGAATGTATATTAAATCTAAACGATGAGCTTTAAGATAAAGTAACCAAGCAACAAATAAAGCTAAGAGAACCAAACAGCTGATAGAAAAAAAGATGTTTATTCCTTTTTGAGAAAATTTAGGATTTAATATTAATTCGCCAAAAGGTTTGCAAATTTGCGTGAAAGTCGGCCTCTGAGAGCAGCGGGGGAATTTAAAAAGCGAGCTGAGGCTGAGTAAGAGCTTCACTCCAGGTGAGGTAAAGCCGGGTAAGCTCCTTTAATTAATCTAATTATCTTAGGAGTAGGTAATGGAGGCAGCAGTTAGGGCAGTTGAGTGCTCCATTTACAGTATGTGGAAAGTCAGGGCGAGCATAGCTGTCCCTGATGACTACACCTGCAAAAGGTGCATCCAGATGTAGCTCCTGACAGCTGGATGAACTTCGGATCATTCAGGAGGCAGAGACAGAAATAGACAGGAGTGTCAGGGAGATAGTCACCCCTAGGAGTCAGGAGATATTGGAGTATTGGAGTATAAAAAGTATTATGGAGTATAAAACTTCTATCGTTTGCTGTGTAACTAGTCAGTCTGCTATGCATGTACCCAATTTAGTAGAATGAAGTCTTAGGAATGTAGAAGACGGGGGGTGGAGTTTCAAGATGGCGGCGTAAGCATCTGCCTTTTAGGCGCTCTTTATTTTTTTAACTATAATCACCCTTTAATTAGACCTTTTCGAACTTAATCATATGAGTTGCTACCTTTGATTGACCCTTTTTTCCTAAAATAATAGTTGATCTAATCTTGTCAAACCTAAAATGGCTACAAGTAAGAAATCGGCTAAGGATCCTGTATCCATCGACGCAATTGTTGGTCTTTTGGACACTAAACTGGATGTTAAATTTGCGGCTATGGAAAGTAAATTGGACAATAAACTGGATGCTAAATTTGCGGCTCTGGAAGGCAGACTAGAAGGTAAATTGGACAGTAAACTGTTAAGTTTTGAAAGGAGGATTACTTCGAAAATATCCGATCTTGAAGGAGTTGTTAAATCGCTTGAAACTAAGTTTCAGTCGCAGGCGTTAGAGGTTCAACAGCATGGAAATAAGATCACGACTCTTGAACAATCAATTTGTGAAAAAGCACGTACAATTGAAGTGTTAGAGAAGAAGATAGAGTCGACTGCTAAAACTTTAGATCAGTACAAGTTTAAAATTACTGATCTTGAAAATCGTTCTCGCAGACAGAATTTGCGCATCATCGGAATTCCCGAAAAAGTTGAGTCCGGTGATTTAACTGAATTTTTCTCTAAATTACTGTGGGAAATTTTCGGTGGTGAAGGTTTGAAAAATGAACCTGTTATTGACCGCGCTCATAGAGTTGCGAGGCTTTCGTCTGTGTCTGATAAACCACGAGCGGTGATTGTTCGCCTTCATTATCCTCGTGAGAAAGAGCTTCTAATTCGATTAGCTCGTAAAAAAGGTATGATCTCCTACAGAAATTATTCATTTCGAATAGTTGAAGACTATTCGTATGAAGTTATGAAAGCCAGGATCGCTTTTAAACCAGTGATGGCAGAGATTCATTCGTTTGGTTTTAAACAAGCTTTAATGTATCCAGCGAAACTTAGAATGGTGCTGCCCGACAACAGTCTACACTTTTTTATCACTCCTGAAGAAGCGAAGAAATTTGTTGAAGAATATCGATCCTCTAGTGCAACTTGAACTATGAGTTACATTGAAGGTTTTTTTTTTGGAGAGAGGATGTTATTTCATTTTAAGTTTTAACCCTGGAAGTTGGGTTATAACTTCTTATTTTGAACTATGGGTCTGGGTCTTTTTTTTTACTACTATTATTATTGCTTATAGATGCTGTTTTAATTTTTATTATATCCTTTTTTTTATATACGTTTGTATTTTGTAATAATGAATTATTTTTTTTCAAAATGTCGTTTCTTCTTCCCATAAGTCTTTACTTTTTATAAGCGTTTATTTGCTTGCCTGTATTTAGAAATGGAACAAAGGTTTTGAATTCTTTTTCTTTAGTTTTTTTTAAATATGTTGTAGTGTCTATTAAATCTTTTTTTTATATAAAAATATTCTATTTTGATAACTTTTTTACTATATTTTCTTATTAGATTGCTGAATTTATATTCATATTTTGTAATATGGCTTTCTCAAAATGTCGTTTCTTCTTCCCATAAGTCTTGGCTTGTGAAACGTCATCTTTGTATCTGAATATGGAATTTCTTTTTTAAAGGTGTATCACATTTTTAAACTTTAATGTGCATTTTTTTTTATTAATGATCTTTCTGGTTTTACTATTTTAGTTTTTTTTTTGATTTGTCTGATATGGGTGTGTATGTGTATATATATATATATATATATATATGTAGGTATATATATATATATATATATATATTTTTTTTTTTTTGCAACTCTATATTTTAATTGGGGTGTTATATAGTTTTTTCTTAAAAAATTTTCTTATGGAGCTGCCATCTTGAAATGGGGGTAATATTAGTATTAGTTTATGCGCCTGCCGCTTGGCTTTTTTTCAAAGGGTGGGGGGAGGGGGGAGGGATCTTTTTTCATGCTTTTGCTTTTTATTTTTTTGCTTTTAGTTTATGGGCTGACTTTAAATTGTTAATATTGTTGAGGTGTCAGGATCTCCGGTTGCTCCTGAATCAATTTTCCTTCTTCCTAAATTGTGGGTTATGTGTCTTTTTAACCTTTTATGATACACACAATTAATATTGGTATGATGGATAAATCTATTAACTTTATCTCGTGGAATACTAATGGTTTAAATCATCCGATTAAACGTAAAAAAATATTTAAAGTATTCCATAGATTGAACGCTAATATTATTTTTGCACAGGAGACCCACATTAGGAGGGAGGATAATCAACGTTTTTTTAGGTTCTGGAAAGGTCAACAATTTCACTCAAATTGTACCGCTAAAATTAGGGGTGTGTCTATTTTTATAGACGCCTCAATTTCGTTTACACATTATGAAATTATTTCTGATCCACAGGGTAGATTTTTGTTGATAACTGGTTCACTTTTTAATCGGAAAGTTGTTTTAGTTAATATTTATGCTCCAAACTTTGATTGTCCTGAATTTTTTAAACGTTTATTTACTTCTCTTCCTAATTTGAATGAATATATGTTGATTATGGGTGGAGACTTTAATTGTTGTTTGAATCCTTCGATGGATAGATCTAAACCTATTCGAACTCTTCCGAATAGATCAGCTTTACTTATTAATTCTTTTATGGTTGATTCTGGAATTACTGAAATATGGCGGTTTTTGAATCCTAAAGGTAAAGAATTTTCATTTTTTTCACATGTATATCATAGTTATTCTAGAATTGATTACTTTCTTATTGATCATCGTTTATTAACAGATGTTATTGATTGTAAATACGATTCTATTGCTATTTCGGATCATGCGCCTTTGAAGTTATCTATCAAGATTTCGGATTCTTCTATCAATACTAGATCTTGGAGACTTAATGCTACTTTACTTCAAGATCCAGAATTTATTACCTTCATAAAACAACAAATTGACTTATTTTTTTCAACAAACTATAATGAAGAGATTGATAAAGGAATACTTTGGGACTCTTTCAAGGCTTTTATTCGTGGACAAATTATTTCATATTCCGCTGGTAAAAGAAAACAAAGATATTCAGATATAGCTTTATTGGTGGATAAAATTAAAGAAATTGATAAGATTTATTCCGTTACTCCTACCAAAGAACTTTATAAGAAGAGAGTTGAGCTTCAAATGGAACATAGTTTATTATTATCTTCTTCAATTGAGAATCAATTAATTAAGACTAGGGCTCAATTTTATATTCATAGTGATCGAACTGGTAAATTGTTAGCTAATCAATTAAAAGCTATTTCGACTAAGCGACAAATTATTAAAATTCGTAAACAAGACGGTAATTTAACTACTGATTATAAAGAAATTAATAACACTTTTCAAGATTTTTATAAATCTTTATATCAATCAGAATTTGACGGTGACCGGTTTACGATGGATAATTTTTTTAATAATTTGAATATTTCTAAACTGATAGATGAAGATTGTAGCTTGCTTGATGCTCCTATTTCTATGGATGAAATAAGAGAGGCTATCTCATCAATGAATTCAGGGAAAGCTCCTGGTCCTGATGGTTTTATTGTAGAATTTTTTAAAACTTTTTCTTTATTGCTTTCTCCTTGGCTATGTGAAATATTTAATGATGCGTTTGTTAAGAAGAGATTACCTCAATCGTTTTATGAAGCTACTATCTCTTTAATTCTTAAAAAAGATAAAGATCCTACCTTATGTGCATCTTATCGCCCTATATCTTTATTAAATGTAGACTCTAAGATTCTTACAAAAATTTTAGCCATTAGATTAGAAAAGGTATTACCACAGATTATTTCAGAAGATCAAACTGGTTTTATTAGGAATCGATATTCCTTTTTTAATATTAGAAAATTGATTAACATAATTTATACTTCATCACCTACAACCCCAGAATGTGTTATCTCATTAGATGCTGAAAAAGCCTTTGATAGAGTTGAATGGACATATTTATTTAATGCATTGAGAAACTTTAATTTTAGTCCTAATTTTATATCATGGATTAAATTAATATATTATAAACCTGTTGCTTCTGTTCTTACAAATAATTATAGATCCTCTTTTTTTCAATTATCTCGTGGTACGAGACAAGGTTGTCCTTTAAGTCCTTTATTATTTAATATTGCATTAGAACCTTTAGCTATTGCTATTCGTGAGTCTCCTAATATTTTTGGTATTACCCGTAATGAGAAATTATACAAATTATCGCTTTATGCTGATGATTTGTTGTTATATATTTCTAATCCTAGTAGGTCTATTCCTGCTATTTTATCCTTGTTGGCTCAATTTGGTAGTTTTTCTGGTTATAAGTTAAACTTAGATAAGAGTGAGTTATTCCCTTTAAATGCGCAAACTTTATTGAGTGATAGGATGCCATTTAAAGTTGTTACTGATAACTTTATCTATTTAGGTATAAAAATCACCAAGAAATATAAAGATTTATTTGGACTGAATTTTTTACCTATGCTTCATCAAATTCAGCAACTTACTACTAGATGGTCTCCCTTATTTTTATCATTAGTTGGTCGGATTAATGCTATTAAAATGATGATTTTACCGAAATTTTTATATTTATTCCAAGCTTTACCAATTTTTATTCCTAAATCTTTTTTTGATAATATTGATTCAAAGATTTCCTCATTTGTTTGGCAAAATAAAAATCCTAGGTTAAGCAAAAGGCAATTACAAAAGTCTAAAAAAGATGGTGGTCTAGCTTTACCTAACTTTAGATTTTATTATTGGGCGAATAATATTCGTAACCTAATGTACTGGAAACTAGATTTGGATTCACCTGTGTGCCCACAGTGGGTAAATTTGGAATGTAGTGAGGTTAAGGGATATTCTATATTTTCCGTTCTTGGTTCTTTTCTTCCTATTGATTTAGCCAAATTCAATAAACAGATATCTAACCCTGTTGTTAAACATACACTACGAATTTGGTTTCAATTTCGCAAATTCTTTAATCTGAAAAACTTTGCTCTGGACAGCCCTATTTTATGTAATTTTTTTTTCAAACCTTCATTGACAGATCAAGCTTTTAGTATATGGAAAAGGAAAGGTATAAAATGTTTTCGTGATCTTTTTTTTGAAGGTACTTTGATGTCTTTTGATCAACTATCCAACAAATTTGAATTACCTAAATCTAATTTTTTTAGATACTTACAAATTAGAAATTTCTTACATAAAATTCTTCCATCTTTTCCTAATTCAACTCCATCGGATTTTTCAGATTTGATTTTTACTTTTAATCCTTGTCAGAAGGGATTAGTAGCTTTTATTTATAACATGATTATGAAGATACAGCCAGAAATATCGGATAGAATTAGACAAGAATGGGAAAAAGAACTTCGATGTAATATATCAACAGATAAATGGGAAAAAATTTTACAAATGGTTAATTCCTCCTCTATTTGTGCTAAACATGCTTTAATACAATTTAAAATTGTACATAGAGCTTATATGTCTAAAGATAAACTTGCCCGATTTTATTCGCATATTAATCCTCAATGTGACAGATGTCACTTAGAAGTGGCTTCATTGACTCACATGTTTTGGACATGTCCCACTTTACATAATTATTGGAAGGACATTTTTGATGTCATTTCCTCAGTATGGAATATCGATTTACAACCCCATTTTATTACTGCAATTTTCGGTATACCAAATGAAGATGGCAATCAGCTTTCCCCTTCAATCAGACGAATGATTGCTTTTGTAACATTAATTGCCAGAAGGTCTATATTACAAAACTGGAAAGAAGTAAATCCTCCTACTACATTTCAGTGGTTCTCCCAAACTATTTCTTATCTGAGTTTGGAAAAAATCAGAAGCACTATCTTTGATTCTTCAATTAAATTTGAAGAAACCTGGGGACCATTTATTCGACACTTTCATATGAATTAATTTGGCTTATTTCAGATCCTTTTCTCTACTTATACTTGTTCAGGTATGGAGTTCTGGAGTTTTTCTTGACACCTTTATATATTTATAAAGTGCTATTATTGCCCATGTTAGTTTTAGTTTAGTATTTTTTTTCATTATATATTTTTTCTCATATATAATTTCAATTTTTTTTTTCTTCTTTCGACGATTATTTTTGTTTTTCATATATATTTATATAGACTTGATTGATTTATGTACCTTTTGTTGATGGATGTTTTAATAGGATATTATTATCCTATTACTAATGTAATTTCAAGTCTATTGAATCTGTAATCTATTCATTATTTTGTGTTATTTTTTCTATATATGAAATTTAATAAAAAGATTGAAAAAGAAAGAAAGGAATGTAGAAGACAATAGTATGTTAATGAGAGGTAGCTAAAGAAATGTAGATTAGAACATTGTGTTATAAATGTACCATAGCTCTGAGGGGCCGAAGGAGCGGGAGCAGCCCCCTCCTTCTGGAGAATCGCAAGATCGCTATTCATTCAGGTCTCGGAAGTGAGACAATGCAACAGTTTTGGCCATTGTTCTTAGAGGCACCTGTGTGATGTGCATGTCCCTGCTACGTGACAGCTACCATGGATATGGACACCCTCGGGCAATGTGGGGGTGGAGATTGCATCACCCTACTTTGATGGACATCTACAACTCTGCAAGTAAAGATAAAAGCGGACTGCAGGAGGCAGTACCCCAGCAACGCACCAGAAGGACACCCTCGCTCAGTGCTCCCGTGGCTGGAAGCCACTCAACGCCACGTGTGCTCCTAACCCCTTTGCCTGGGGAGCGGGTGGCTGATCATACCGAGAAGGACTTCAAACTAACAACGGGGAAACAACGTTCCCCTGATTTTATGGAGTGACTTTATAAAGACCCGGGCAAGTTATTTTTCGTTTTTCACCGATCTCTCTAAAACATGTGAAACCCAGCGATTCCCTGAAAGGCTAAAGTCTGCAGACTTCTGAATGACTTTTATATTTCCAATGGACAAAAAAAATATTATCCCCTAGACAACAGCCGAGATTACTTCTTAATGATGAACATTACTATACTCGCGCTTTAGATTGAGTATTGGTGACGTGCATTATCTGAATGTTTGTATTAAACTTACTTTTGTGTCCCTTTATAAATAAAAATGTTTGAAAATAGTGACATCAGACTTCAACGGACCTCTCTATCTTTGCTGGTAAGTTATCCAGTTACGGGATACGTAACAATTGCTCAGTTCTGAGTTTATTATCTGCTATGCATGTACCCAATTTAGTAGACTGAAGTCTTAGGAATGTAGAAGACAATGGTATGTTAATGAGAAGGTAGCTAAGAGATGTAGATTAGAACATGATTAAGCCAATTGATAGGAACAATAGGGACGTGTAGTACGTGTAATACGCAACTATAGATCGATTACATATGCTAATACAACTGGACAAATACTATAAAAAATGCTGTGTCCAGAGATCGGTGGGCAATCAGCGACTAGCTCAATGACTGTCTCAGCTTTGATTTGCAAATTAAAGTTTAACCCTTCTTGAAGAACCTTCTGCGTCTCTTGGTCATTTGCAAGGCACAAAAAACCACAACATAATTGGCGACCGTGACAGGACGGGATAGAGACCCGCGGAAAGGAAACGGCAGATTGGGAACGCTTCCCATTCCTCCGGGGACCCCCACAAGGCTAACAGAACTAAGGGTGCACCCAAACAAAAAGTAAGCACTTTTGCGACAATTAGGACTAAGAATTCTGTTGGCTTTAGGGAGGTCTTGGAGTCTCAGAAATGTGGAACCACTGCCAAAGGGTCTCTCCGGTCCACAGAATCTGGCAGAATTGGGGGTTAACAGAGGAGGTTCAGAGGATTGATCAAACACACTGCAGTGAAGGTAAGTACAAATAAGTTAATAAGAAGTTAAGAGAAAGTCCACGTGGTGTTGGTAAATCCCTGTGGGTACTGCTTCGTACGAAACGAAGGGCTGAACGGGCAAGGAAAGTAGATTAGAAAATCCTCGTGGATACCGCCTTAAGAGATAAGGGTCTGAACGGGCGAGGTGTTTAGAGTAGAAAATCCTCGTGGATACCGCCTTATGAGATAAGGGTCTGAACAGGTGAGGTGTTTAGAGAAAGTTCTGTGGGTACCGCTCTGAAAAGAGGTCTGCACGGGTAGAACAGAATAGACTAGGCATAGAATTAGAGCAAGTTTAGTTAAGAAAAAGTCCATGTGGTGTTAAGACTAGGAAGAAAAGGTCCATGTGGTGTTAACCTAGGAAGAAAAAGTCCACATGGTGTGTAGAATTAGTGAATTTAGTGTAGAGAAAGTCCACGTGGTGTTAGACTAGGCGGAGAATTAGAGCAAGTAATATTATCCAGTAAACGATCTGTGAATCTCTGAAATACCTTAAAAAGAGAGAATAACATGACAGGTAGAGGAACGGCAGTAGAGATTCTGAGCAAAAAAATCCAGTTAATTAATAATGAGATCACAAAAACTTCAGAAAAATGGGAAAAAAGAACCAATAACCTGGTCACAAAGTGGCCAAGAGAAGGAACGTTTCATGTAAGTTTGTGCGAAGAAATGGAGGGACTAATTAAAAATTACAAACCAAAAGATAAATCTAAGAAAAGAGAGCAAAAAAGAGAATGAGAAATGGAAGTGCTAAAACTCTTCAGAACGGAGGGAGAAAAAGGCTGAGGAGGACAGGTAGAATATTGATTACAAGCGAGGAGGACACTAAGGTGCTGGAGAAACAGCCTGTTAAAGAGAGAAAAGGGTACGGTGAGAAGCTGGCTTCGGCTCCGTACCCGGATGCGACAGAAACAGAAAAACCCCCTCCCTATAATGAGGAAGGAACCCCTAAGCAGTGTCCCCTGCTGATGGGAACAGTAAACATGCAGGGAGAAGTCCAAGTTTGGGATAATGAGGAGGAAAAAAAAACAATACGAGAAGGAAAAAGTGGCGATATGGAAGGAGATACAGGCAGAAAAGATGAAGATAGAACAGGTAGAGAGAGAAATGCAAGAACAGATTGAACGGATGAAATACTTGAGAGAGGAAAAGGAATATGAGGAGTATCGGATATACTATAGAAATAAACAGACTAGAAAAGAAGGTGACTCATTAGAGGAGCAAGAGTTAAGTGGAGAGAGAGAGGATGTGAGAATTTGTGGGGAAGAGGTAGGAGGCAGAAGCCTAGAACAGGAGACGGTGGTAGGGGAGCGACTTGCGGAAATAGAGAGCCAGATAAGTTACTGAGGGGGGTTGCCAGAAGAGATGCGAAAAATACTCCAGGGGCCAACCAAGTATTGAATTAAGACAGAAAGGAAGGACTCCACAGGGAGACCGAGGGAAGAAGAGAACGCCGGAGACATTTGTGTGGGAGGCAGTAAAGACATACTCTGAGACAGATGGGGAGTCAGGTGAGGAGGAGAGCCAGGGCAGTTGGGAAGAAGGAGAAAGAATGATGCCGTTGTTAGTAAAAGGATCAGGACAAGTGCAGAATATTCCTTGGGGATCCCAGGACCTAGAAGGGCTGAAAAACACTGCCCAATCTACATGAAGGGGCAGGGAAATGGATTAGAGCCTTTGAAGAAGAAACAGCGGGACGATTATTGTCTATGGGAGATTTGAAGGCACTATTGATAAGGTTGATGGGAACCTCCAAATTTAACGAACTAATGGAAATGGCTGGCATAGTAAACTCAAATGACCCAAGAACTGATGGAGATGGGTTTGACAGAGTGAGGCAGAGGGTATGGCAGGCCCTCAGAAAGCTTTATCCACCCAAAGTGGACCCCAAAGCCTTAAAAGGGGATCCACTGGGAGACACTGAAAACCCAGCAGCCTACGTAGAAAACCAGTTGAAAAGGTGGAGACTGGAGACTGAGCAAGAGGTGGAGAATAGCTTATTTATGACCTCACTGTTCCGACATAGCATTTTGGTTGCAATGCCTCCACAAGTAAAATCCAAACTGGAGGAAGTGGTTGGGCTAACGTCAAAGACCCCACAAGAATTTAGAGACCACGTAGTCCATGCGGTTGAGAAATACAGAAAAGACAAATGAAGGTTGGCTGAGCAGCAGGAAGAGGTGCAAAGAAAGTTAATACAAATGCAGCTTGAAGAACTCAAAAAGAAGGAAAAAAAGAAAAACAAAAAGATGCTGCCAGCAACCACCGGTTCGAACACAGCCATCGAACTGGACAAAGCACTGCTATATGGAGGGACTGATCATACTGTAAGACAAGGGCTGGAAAACCCCATACCAATAATCATCTTTGGGGGAGCATTCCCACAAATGCCCTATCAGGAACAGACTAAATTCAAACAGCCCAGACAGGACTGGAAGTTCCAAGGAGGGGTACAGAGAAGCTATGGGCAAAGGGGACCAGTGAGGAAACAGGGGGAAAGAGAAGTAGAGAGATTGTGCTGGGAATGTAATCAGCCAGGTCACATGAAAAGAGATTGTCCGCTTACACTATGGCCTGACACACACCAGCAGGAACCGATAAGAAGGGAACTAAAGTTTAACCAAGGACCAGCCCCCACAGGCCCAAGCGGACCTGTGAACCTCTATGCGAGGTATTAGGGGTGCCCCGAGAACTTGAGTGGGAAGGGACATTACCCAAGGGAGGCAGATGAGGAACCCATTGTTCAGGTTATGTTAGGACAGCTGACAACAATGATGATAGATACTGGAGCCACGTACACTTGCGTACAGCCACAGTATGCCCTTCACCTTCCCATGTCAGGAAAGTTTATTAAGACAGTAGGGTTCTCGGGGAAAACACAGTTGACACAGTGCACGGCTCCAGTGCGGTTGAGAATGGGAAATAAAGAAATTGTTTTGCCGGTGCTAGTATTTAAAGGAACTCCAATTAATTTGTTAGGCAGAGATGCCTTATTGAAATTGAAATTAAAATTAGAATGCACCAGAAATGGGCTGAGTGTGGGAAGAACAAAGGCTCAATTGATAGTGCGAGAAGACAAGAAGGCTAATGTCTTTTGGATGGGAGACATCGCAGATCAGATTCAGGAAACCTGGGAGAAATGGAAAAAAGGGCGTGCAGGCTATATTACCCAGGGCTGTAATGCCCAAATCTGAGCTACATTGCACAGTGATTTTTGACGAAACTCAGAACAGGGAGTTAGAGGAGAAATGGCACCTAGAGGCGTGTACCCAGCAGCGCCTGGAAGGGGAGGCTGTGATAATTGGAAAGCAAGGGGCAGCTTTACAAGTTAAATGGAACACCTTTTTAGAAAAATGGTACAGGATACCGGAGGCTGCGCCCCATGTAACGTTATTGGTAAACATGGGATATCAGTCTAAAGACTTAGGACCCTTAGTTAAGAATGCTGAAACCGTAACAGTGTGGAGGAAAATCACACCAGAGGTGTGGATATCAGAAGACAACAATTGCATTAAAATAATGGTAAGTGTAGATATGATAGGGACAGTGAGAGAAGTCGAAATAACTCCCCAGCCACACATGCCCTTGCTGGCAAAGGAAAGAGGCCAGCAGAAAGATAAAAGTTTAGATGAGTTGCCGTCTATTCTGTGGTCACAGCATGACACGGACGTAGGGAAAATAAAAACAGCAAGTCCGGTGGAAATAAGGCTGAAAAGGGGAGCAATTCCACCCCGGAGACCACAATACCCTCTAAGACCAGAAGCGGAAGAGGGAATCGCATCAACAGTGCAGGGGTTGCTTGAAATAGGAGTGCTTAAAAGAACAAACAGTCCATGCAATACCCCGTTGCTGCTGGTTTTAAAAGCAGATAAATCTAAGTGGAGATTGGTGCATGATTTGCGAGCGGTAAATGATGTGGTAGAGGACTGGCCAGCGGTAGTCCCCAACCCACACACACTTTTGACTAATGTTCCACCAGGAGCAAGTTACTTTTCAGTGATTGATTTGTGTTCGGCTTTCTTCAGCATTCCTCTAGCCCACCAGTGTCAGTATTTGTTTGCATTTACTCACAGAGGTGCTCAGTCTACCTATACCAGAATGCTGCAAGGATTTAAACATTCACCACACGTTTTTAATCAGGTATTGAAGGCAGACCTAGAGGGTATGCCATTGGAAAGTACATTGTTACAGTATGTGGATGACCCGTTGATTTGCTCCCACAGCGAGGAACAGTGTGAGCAGGACACTATAACTCTGTTAGAGAAGCTAGCGCACGGAGGACATAAAGTATCCAGAAAGAAACTGCAATTTTGCACGCAACAAGTGGAATACTTAGGCAGGGTAATACACAAGGGTGTGAAGGCGATAGCACCAGATCAGATTGAGGCAATAACTAAGGCCCCCAAACTCCAGACTGTAGGGCAGATGATGACGTTTTTGGGAATGGCAGGGTACAGCTCAGATTGGATAGGAGAATATGCTGAGATTGTGGCACCTTTAAGAAAGATAATGAAAGAAGCAGGACATACAAATTTGAAAAACGGCTTACAGTGGAATGGAGAGGCGGAGACAGCTTTCAATACTATTAAGCGGGAATTGCAGTCAGCACCAGCATTAGCTTTGCCTGACTATGAGTAGGTTTTTTATTTGTATGCATCCAATCGACAAGAGGGTTATGTTACAGCAGTTTTAACACAAGAGACAGGCACAGGAAAAGCAAAGCAGCCGATAGCATACTACAAGTACGAGACTAGATGAGGTGGCTCAGGGGTATCCACCCTGTCATCAGGGATTGGCGGCGCTGTACTATGCTTATGAAAAGTCATCATCTGTAACCCTGGGCTATCCTGTGACTCTGTACACACCCCACAAAGTAGCAGAGTTGCTGGAAAGAGGGAAATTTGTGTTGACGCCAGCTAGGATAGCAGCATATCAGATGCTATTGACATTTCCAGATATAACTATACAGAGATGCACCACCAGTAATATAGCCGATTGTGTCCCTTTAGACTATGAAGGAGAACCCTGTGGCGACCCATTTTCTGGCACATCCGAACCGGCTCACAATTAGCCAGCGTTCTGGCTAAGGGAGATAGCCTGCGGGGATTTGCGAGCACAGAGCTTTGGAGCCTCTGCGCCACGGGGGGCAGGTTGAGGGAGGCTTAAAAGTGAGGCTGGGAATTTCGAATAAAGTTTTTCCTTTGACTGCAGTTACCAACTCCGTGTCGTAATTTTAGCGCTGTGTGTAGCGCACCGCTACAATTGGTGACCCCGACGGTCCAAAGGATTTTTGGACCAGAAATGACCGACGCTGCCTCTGTTCATGCAGTTTCGTTGAAACTGCCGGGTTTCTGGACACGGCGTCCTCACCTGTGGTTTCAGCAAGCTGAAGCCCAATTCCACGTTTGGCAGATCGCCTCCGAAGACACCCGCTACTACTACTTGGTGAGCTCCCTCGACCAGGACACAGAGGCCCAGGTCGTGGAGTTCGTACAGTCGCCCCCGGCAGATGGCAAGTACACAGAATTCAAAGCCCTGCTCCTTAGGACTTTCGGACTCTCACGGCACGATCGGGCTGCCCGTTTACTGCAACTGGATGGCTTGGGCGACAGACCTCCATCGGCTTTAATGAATGAGATGTTGTCTTTGGACAACGGACACACACCCTGCCTCATGTTTGAGCAGGCATTCCTGGAGCAGCTGCCCGAGGACATACGCCTGCTGCTGTCCGACGCGGATTTCAGTGACCCCCGGAAGGTGGCAGCCCGGGCGGACTTGCTGTGGAACGCCAAAAAGGTGAGTGGGGCGTCCATCGCACAGATCACCCAGCCCCGCTCCCAGCAGCAAACCAGTCCAGGCCCGGCCGCAGAGCCCGCTAACCCCAGGGGCAGGGGTGGGGGGCCCAACGAACAATGGTGCTTCTAACACCAGCAGTGGGGCGCAGAAGCCCGCCGTTGTCGCCCGCCCTGCAAGTTCCCGGGAAACGCCAGGGCCAGCCGTCGCTGATGGCTACGGCGGCAGGCCATCGGGATAGCCTCCTGTATGTGTGGGACAAGCGTTCAGGACGCCGCTTTTTGGTTGACACCGGTGCTGAGGTTAGCGTTTTACCTCCGACGAGTTACAACACCCGCAGCAGGGCACCGGGTTCCCCCCTGAGGGCCGTGAACGGCAGCACAGTACGGACCTATGGCACCCGTCAGGTGCAGCTACAGTTCGGCTCCAGCCAGTTCACGTGGGACTTCACACTGGCCGCCGTAGCCCAACCGCTTCTGGGTGCGGATTTTTTGCGGGCTCACAGCCTACTGGTCGATCTGCCCAGGAAGAGACTGGTCCACGCCGAAACCTTTCAGACGTTCTCCCTGGGTGCAGCCCCTCACCTCGGCTCCATTACGCTGTCCGACAATAACTTCACCAGGGTCCTGGCGGATTTTCCTTCGGTTCTGGCACCGCAGTTCACAGCGGCCCTGCACCGACAAGGCGTACAGCACCACATCCCGACCCAGGGACCACCCCTCCACGCCCGCGCTCGGCGGCTTCCCCCGGACAAGCTCCGACTGGCAAAGCAGGAGTTCAGGAGGATGGAGGAGTTGGGGATCATCCGGCGGTCCGACAGCCCATGGGCCTCCCCCCTGCACATGGTGCCTAAAGCGACAGGGGGCTGGAGACCAGGCTGAACGAGGCTACCGCACCGGACTTCTACCCTGTGCCGCACATTCAGGACTTTGCAGCAAACCTGCACGGCGCACGGATCTTCTCCAAAGTAGACCTCGTCCGAGGGTACCATCAGATCCCGATGCATCCGGACGACGTCCCCAAAACGGCTCTCATCACCCCGTTTGGCCTTTTCGAGTTCCTTCGCATGCCGTTCAACTTGAAGAATGCCGCACAGATGTTCCAGCGGTTAATGGATGCGGTGGGACGGGACCTGGACTTCGCGTTTATTTGGACGACATCCTCATAGCCAGCAGCAGTCGTCAGGAGCATCTGTCCTACCTTTGTCAACTCTGCGCCCGACTGAGTGAGACTGAGTGAGTACGGTCTAACGATCAACCCCGCCAAATGCCAGTTCGGGCTCGACACCATTGACTTCCTGGGCCACAGGATTACTAAAGACGGGGCAACCCCTCTGCCCGCTAAGGTAGATGCGGTCCGCCATTTCCCCCGTCCCACCACGGTCAAAGGTCTTCAGGAATTCTTAGCGTTTACCACCGCTTCCTTCCTTCAGCTGCCCGGATCATGCTGTCCGGTCCGGGCAAGGACATTACCTAGGACGAGGAGTCCGCCGCCACTTTCATTCAAACGAAGGAAGCTTTGGCGAACGCCGCGATGCTAGTGTACCCCAGAATGGACGTCCCTACTGCCCTCACAGAGGACGCCTCTAACACAGCAGTTGGTGGGGTACTGGAGCAACTCATCGCAGGTCGCTGGCAACCCCTGGCATTTTTCAGCAAACACCTGCGGCCACCCGAGCTCAAATACAGTGCTTTTGACCGGGAACTGTTGGCGCTCTACCTGGCAAAACGGCATTTCAGGTACTTCCTAGAAGATCGGCCCTTCACCGCGTTTACGCACCACAAACCGCTTACCTTTGCATTTACGAAAGCGTCCGACCCCGGTCGTCCCGCCAGCAACGCCACCTGTCCTACATCTCTGAATACACGACGGATGTCCGGCACGTCTCTGGTAAGGACAATGTCGTGGCGGATGCACTCTCTCACCCTACCATTCATGCCCTTTCCCAAGGGGTAGACTTTGAGGCACTGGCGGAGGCGCAGCAGGCAGATGAGGAGATTCCGAAGTACAGAACCGCAGTCTCCGGTTTGCAGCTCCAGGACCTCCCCATAGGCCCAGGTGAGAGGACCCTACTCTGTGACGTCGCCACCGGCCAGCCCCGTCCTGTCGTCCCGACAGCCTGGCGGCGCCGCGTTTTCGACTCCATTCATAACTTGGCGCATCCCTCCATCCGGATAACTGTTGGAATTGTTTCCAGCAGGTTTGTTTGGCACGGACTCTGCAAACAGGTCAGTGAATGGGCCAAAACGTGCATGCACTGCCAGACAGCCAAGGTGCAGCGGCACACCAAAGCCCCACCGCAGCAGTTCCATCCCGCCCACCGGCGTTTTGACCACATTCATGTGGATATTGTGGGCCCCCTGCCAGTGTCGCACAGAGCGCGGCACCTCCTGACTATCGTGGACCGGTTCACAAGATGGCCAGAGGCGATCCCACTCACAGACACCACCTCCGAATCTTGTGCCCGGGCCCTGATCACCACCTGGGTATCTTGTTTTGGTGTACCAGCCCACATTACCTCCGACAGAGGCGCCCAGTTCACCTCCAGCCTGTGGTCAGCTATGGCCAGACTTTTGGGGACTCAGCTGCACCACACCACTGCCTACCACCCGCAATCGAACGGGCTAGTGGAGCGTTTCCACCGTCACCTGAAGTCAGCCCTCATGACCCGCCTGCGAGGAGCTAACTGGGCGGACGAGCTTCCCTGGATCCTACTCGGCATCCGCACAGCGCCCAAAGACGACCTGCACGCCTCGTCGGCCGAGTTGGTATACGGCGTGCCCCTGGCCGTCCCCGGGGAGTTCCTACCAGCCCCACGGGGGCAAGAGGAAGATCCCGCAGCAGTCCTGGGCAGACTACACGAGAAGCTCGGTAACCTGGCCCCCTTACCCACTTTGCAGCACGGGCGGAACCCGACCTGCGTACCCAAAGACCTGCAGAACTGTAAGTTTGTGTTTGTACGAAGGGGCGGGCATCGGCCACTGCTGCAACGGCCCTACGAGGGGCCTTTTACGGTGCTCCAGAACAATGGGTCCACGTTTGTGCTGGACGTTGGAGGGAAAGAGGAGGTTTTCACGGTGGACCGACTCAAACCGGCCCATATGGACCTGGCGCAACTGGTCGAGTTTCCGGCACCTCGGTGCAGAGGCCGACCTCCCAAGCAGGTTTCGGCCCAGACTGTGGACATTGGGGGGTGTATCGCCGGTTCTGGGGGGGTGGGGGGGGGGGGGTTATGTGGCGACCCATCCGAACCGGCTCACAATTATCCAGCGTTCCGGCTAAGGGAGATAGCCTGCGGGGATTTGCGAGCACAGAGCTTTGGAGCCTCTGCACCACGGGGGGGCAGGTTGAGGGAGGCTTAAAAGTGAGGCTGGGGATTTCGAATAAAGTTTTTCCTTCGACTGCAGTTACCGGCTCCGTGTCGTAATTTTAGCGCTGCGTGTAGTACACCGCTACAACCCCATGATTGTGTAGGGAAGTCGATGGCATTTGCCAAATTAAGAGCAGATTTACGGTCAGAACCACTAGAGGATGCAGATAAAAAGGTTCTGTTCGTAGATGGCTCTTGTTATAGGGATTATGATGGAAATCATGCAGGGTTCTCAGTCGTGCAGCAGGATCAGTCGAGCTATAAGATTATTAGGATGGAATCCTGTCCCCAACCGTGTTCCGCCCAACTAGTGGAAATCAAAGCCCTGACAGCTGCGTGTGAAATGATGGAAGGTGAGAAAGTAGACATCTATACTGATTCGGCATATGCACATGGAGTGTGCCATTTGTTTGGGGCAGTGTGGAAGCAGAGAGGTTTTAAAAAAAGTAGTGGAGATCCCATACAACATTGTAAGCAAATTCTAGACTTAATAAAAGCCATAATGCTTATAGCCATATAGCCATAAAGCATTGGCTATAGTAAAATGCCAGGCACATAAAAAAGGAAACAATGTAATAACAAAGGGAAATCAAGCTGCGGACGAGGCAGCCGTAAAAGTGTCTGGGTGTACGTCAGCTGTCATTGCCCCCCAGGTAAGCCTAACTCCAGAACCTGATGTAAAGGACTTAATTGAAATACAAGGTAAGGCAACTTTGGCAGAACAGACAATGTGGAGACAAAGGGGGGCCAAGCAGAACTCGGAAGGCTTGTGGAGCACAGAAGACGGTTTGTTGGTAGCGTCCACCCCTCTCCTGACGATTCTGATTTCAGAAGTGCATGGGATGGACCATTGTGCAAGGGGGGAAGTGATAAAGAAAATAAAGAAGGATGGTTTTTGGTCACCTTATTTGCAGGCTTCAGTGGACTTTTTCTTGTCACAGTGCGAGGTATGCGCACAGAATAATGTTCGAAAGGGAATTACAACCCCAATAGGCCACATTCCTGTACCTGAAGGACCATTTAAACATCTAGTGATCGATTACGTAGAAATGATAAAGACAGTGAGAGGGAAAAGATACACGCTGGTAGTAATTGATCGATTTAGCAGATGGGTGGAGGCGGTACCTTCAAAAGATCAAGGGGCAACGACGGTGGCAAAATTTCTGACAAATGAAGTGATCCCAAGGTTTGGAATACCTACAGAAGTTAGCTCAGACAATGGTTCAGCTTTTATCCAGAAAGTGGTCAAACTGGTACTACAGGCGCTGAGGATAAAGCAAAGATTTGGATGTGTATACCACCGTCAGTCGCAGGGCATGGTAGAAAGAATTAATGGAACCCTAAACTAATGGAACTAATTAATGGAACTAAACAAAATTTGTGCAGACACTAAACTTAATTGGGTCGACGCTTTACCGTTAGCATTGATGAGTTACCGCATGCAAACTAATCGAATCACATGCCTGACACCACATGAGATGCTCACTGGGAGGCCCATGCCAGTGCCCCAGTGGAGAGGGCCGTATAAGGGACCTAGTTTGGAACAATTGGAAATAGAATTGAAACAATACATGCAGCAGCTAACTATGATACATAGGTCTATTTATGCCCAGGAAAAACAGAAAGAGCCGGAGACCATACAAGGGGAAGGACCGATTAAAACAGGAGACCAGGTTTACGTGCGAGTTTTTCGGAGAAAGTGGAACGAGCCAAGAAGGGAAGGACCCTTTACGGTAACCAAGGCATCACCCACCGCAGTTCAGGTAGAAGGCCGCTCTACCTGGTACCATCTGAACCATTGCATGAGGGCAGTCCTACAAGGGCAATCAGGTGAAGTGTCCGAGGTAAGTGATGCAGAAGAGCAGTTAGCGGGAGACAGACAGGGGAAACAAGAAGCTGACACTGCACCGCAGGAGTTTGATCAATTAGTAAGGGAGATTTTTGATTCTGAGGACGGGCCGCAAGACCCCCAGGATGTGGTGGTGGATAGTAGGGCTTCTTCAGATAATGGGGATGAGCTGGGAACGACCAGTTGTGTCCCTGGGGACAGAGCACCCACATACTCCAGTGCAGACTTGGGAACCATTAGTGTGGCAGATATGGAATGGGACTAATAACCTGCAGAAAAGAAGTAAAAGGAGCACGACACTTACCTCCTCGCCATGGTTAAAGACACGGACTAATCAGTGGTATCAATGGGCAACATACACGGCAGGAATGATGAAGAGACAAAATTGTTACCTGTGCTCAAGGGAAAGCCCCACTCAGCATGTAGTTCCCATGCCTTATAACTCCTCCACTTGCACGCAGTGGTGAAAAGAGCACAGGGAACAATGCAAATGACAGTGTCCGGGTCCGGTTAGGGCTTGGTTCATGAGGATTTGCGTTAAAGCAGATCCCTGCTATCAAAACTGTCTGAACAATGCACCAATGTGCCCCTATTGGTGTATGCTATATCAGGCTTCCTCGCAGTTTGATCAAAGCAAGATTGCCTCTGAATGCAATTACAGCAGACCATGGGCTATAAATAAAAGAAGCCAGACACCTACACTGCAACAGTTTATAGTGCAGGACCATCTGAGTTATGAATGTTTCATGCGGGTGGGCACTCACCCAGTTGGCCACTTCCGAGGCAACTGCACTCAGATGTGGGATGTAACCCCAGGTAAAAGACACTTGACGGGTTCCCCTCCTCCTGAGGGTGCAATGGACTCTCAGACTATCCCATTAGCAGACACTTGGTGGCTGTGTGGACAGGAAGGTGGTCTGAGATCTACGCTCCCCCTCAGGTGGGAAGGAACATGTGCGCGTGTCATGCTGCTTCAGGAAGTTATAATGTCCCCTGAAGTACAGTCCAATGCTAACTTCCCTGAGCAGCGGACTCTGCTACGGCAGAAGAGAAAATATGACCCGGACCCGACAATCCGGATTGACAGTATAGGGCAGCCGAGAGGTATACCTAACGAATTCAAGGCACGAAATGAGATTGCTGCAGGCTGGGAAGCTATCGTACCTGTGATAGGGGTAAGCAAAAATGTTGAATGGATAAACTATATATACTATAATCAGCAGAGATTCATCAACTATACCGATGATGCACTGGAGGCCTTGGGGCAACAGCTAGATGCAACTAGCAGGATGGCGTGGCAAAACAGACAGGTACTGGATTGGCTTTTGGCAGAAAAAGGGGGTGTGTGTGTAATGTTTGGAGAACAATGCTGCACTTCCATACCAAACAATACTAGCCCAGAAGGATCATTTACTAAAGCAATGAATAAATTAAAGAATCTGAGAACGGAGGTCAAACAGAATGCAGGATTTGAACATCAGTTTTTTGATTGGTTAGAAAGGAGACTCGGAGGGTGGGGAGCATGGCTGACTAAAGTAGCAATAACTGTCAGTATTGTATTGTTGAGCTGTGAGTTTGTGCTGTGCTGTTTTCTTCCTCGTCTCAAATCTCTTGTAGTGCGGGCTGCAACCAAACAATTTCCAATGCTTGTGGCAATTACTGAAGCAAGCTTAGTGGAGAAAAAAGCATCGTTACAGCCTACAACACCTGCAGGATGAACAAGAGCAAAACGACAGTGTGGGAGTAGATTGTAAGGGCTTATGAGTCTTTTTCCCTGTCTCAGGTACAAAGGGACAGGTTTTTGGCTCAGCGGCCCAGGGTAGCAGGGAGAGAATACTTTGAGGTCTTGGCGCAGAAAATTATAGTTTACCCGAGATTTGGGAATAAATGCTTGAGTTTATTGAGGCTTTTGTGCGCGGACTCTTAGTCTTCTTTCTCTGTGTGAGTCCCTCTGGGTCTCAAAGAGGGGATATATTGGAGTATTGGAGTATAAAAATATTATGGAGTATAAAACTTGTATCGTTTGCTGTGTAACTAGTCAGTCTGCTATGCATGTACCCAATTTAGTAGAATTAAGTCTTAGGAATGTAGAAGACAATAGTATGTTAATGAGAGGTAGCTAAAGAAATGTAGATTAGAACATTGCTCAGTTCTGAGTTTATTATCTGCTATGCATGTACCCAATTTAGTAGACTGAAGTCTTAGGAATGTAGAAGACAATGGTATGTTAATGAGAAGGTAGCTAAGAGATGTAGATTAGAACATGATTAAGCCAATTGATAGGAACAATAGGGACATGTAGTACGTGTAATACGCAACTATAGATCGATTACATATGCTAATACAACTGGACAAATACTATAAAAAATGCTGTGTCCAGAGATCGGTGGGCAATTAGCGACTAGTTCAATGACTGTCTCAGCTTTGATTTGCAAACTAAAGTTTAACCCTTCTTGAAGAATCTTCTGCGTCTCTTGGTCATTTGCGAGGCACAAAAAACCACAACAGAGACAGGTAGTTGGGTGACTGTCAGCAGAGGGAAGGGAAATAGACAGGAAGAGCAGAGCACCCCTGTGGCCATTCCCATCAACAATAAGTATACTGTTTTGGATACGGTTGGTGGGGACGACCTACCAGGGACAAGTTGCAGTGATTGTGTCTCTGGCACCAAGACTGGACCCTCAGTTCAGAAGGTAAGGAGGGAAAAGAGGAGAGCAGTAGTGATAAGGGATTCGATAATTGGGGGGGGGGAGGGAGATAGGAGGTTCTGTGGAAGAGATCGAGAATCCCAGATGGTCTGTTGCCTCCCTGGTGCCAGGGTCCATGATATCTCGGATTGAGTTCTCAGTATTCTCAAGAGGGAGGGTGAGCAGCTGGATGTCGTGGTCCATGTAGGGACCAATGACGTGGGTAGGAAGAGTGAGGAGGTCCTGAAAGGTGAGCTTAGGGAGCTAGGTGCCAAGTTAAAGGACAGGATCTCCAGGATAGCAATCTCAGGCTTGCTACCAGTGCCACGTGCAGGTGCGTTTAGAAATACTAAGATAGTGCAGATCAACATGTGGCTGGAGACATGGTGCAGGAAGGAGGGCTTCAGATTTATAGATAATTGGGCATTTTTCCAGGGAGGGTGGGACCTGTTCCGGTGGGACGGTTTACATCTGAACTGGAGGGGGACAAATATTCTTGCAGGTAGGTTTGCTAGAGAGGCTCCAGTGGATTTAAACTACATACGAGGGGGGAGGGGAACCAGAGTGTAGGAACAGATGTATGGGTGAAGGGGGAAAAAAGATAGTACAGTTCTTTGTACTGTTAGAGAGAGGAAGAGGTGGAGAATTTCTTCAATGCATTTATTTTAATGCTAGGAGCATTGTAAGAAAGGTAGATGTGTTTAGAGCATGGATTAATACCTGGAAATATGATGTTGTAGCTATTAGTGAAACATGGTTGCAGGAGGGGTGTGATTGGCAACTAATTATTCCTGGATTTCGTTGCTTCAGGTGTGATAGAATTGGAGAGACAAGAGGGGGAGGTGTTGCGTTGCTTGTCAGAGAAAATATTGCAGCGGTGCTCTGGCAGGATAGATTAGAGGGGTCGTCTAGGGAGGCTATTTGGGTGGAATTGAGGAATGGGAAAGGTGTAGTAACACTTATAGGGGTGTATTATAGACCACCTAATCGGGAGCGAGAATTGGAGGAGCAAATTTGCAAGGAGATAGCAGATATTTGTAGTAAGCACAGGGTTGTGATTGTGGGAGGTTTTAATTTTCCACACATATACTGGGAATCCCATACTATAAAAGGGATGGATGGTTTGGAGTTTGTAAAATGTGTGCAGGATAGTTTTTTGCAGCAATACATAGAGGTACCGACTAGAGAAGGGGTTAGATCTTCTGTTAGGGAATGAAATACGTTAGGTGACGGAGGTATGTGTTAGGAAGCACTTAGGGTCCAATGATGACAATGCCATTAGTTTCAATATAATTATAGGGAAGGATAGGACTGGACCCAGGGTTGAGATTTTTGATTGGAGAAAGGCTAACTTCCAGGAGATGTGAAAGGACATGGAAGGAGTGGATTGGGACAATTTATTTTATGGGACGGATGTAATAGAGAAATGTAGGTCATTTAAAGGTGAAATTTTGAGGGTACAGAATCTTTATGTTCCTGTTAGGTTGAAAGGGAAGGTTAAAAGTTTGAGAGAGCCATGGTTTTCAAAGGATATTGGAAACTTGGTTAGGAAAAAGAGAGATATCTACAATAAATATAGGCAGCATGGAGTAAATGAGGTGCTCGAGGAATATAAAGACTGTAAGAAGAATCTTAAGAAATTAGAAAAGCTAAAAGATACGAGGTTGCTTTGCCAAGTAAGGTGAAAATAAATCCAAAGGGTTTCTACAGTTGTATTAATAGCAAAAGGATAGTGAGGGATAAAATTGGTCCCTTAGCAAATTAGAGCAGACAGGTATGTGTGGAGCCAAAAGAGGGGAGATTTTGAACAATTTTGTTTCTTCGGTATTCACTAAGGAGCAGGATATTGAATTGTGTAAGGTGTGGGAAACAAGTAGGGAAGTTATGGAAGCTATGACAATTAAAGAGGAGGAAGTACTGGCTGGTTTGAGGAATATAAAAGTGGATAAACCTCCGGATCCTGACAGGATATTCCCTAGGACCTTGAGGGAAGTTAGTATGGAAATAGCAGGGGCTCTGACAGAAATATTTCAAATGTCATTAGAAAAGGGGATGGTGCCGGAGGACTGGCGTATTGCTCATGTGGTTCCATTGTTTAAAAACGGTTCTAAGAGTAAACCTAGCAATTATAGGCCTGTCAGTTTGACGTCAGTGGCGGGTAAATTAATGGAAAGTATTCTTAGAGATAGTATATATAATTAATTGGATAGACAGGGTCTGATTAGGAACAGTCAACATGGATTTGTGCGTGGAAGGTCATGTTTGACAAATCTTATTGAATTTTTTGAAGAGGTTATGAGGAAAGTTGACGAGGGTAAAGCAGTGGATGTTGTCTATATGGACTTCAGTAAGGCCTTTGACAAGGTTCCACACGGAAAGTTAGTTAGGAAGGTTCAATCGTTAGGTATTAATATTGAAGTAGTAAAATGTAATCAACAGTGGCTGGATTGGAGATGCCAGAGAGTAGTGGTGGATAACTGTTTGTCAGGTTGGAGGCCGGTGACTAGTGGTGTGCCTCAGGGATCTGTGCTGGGTCCAACGTTGTTTGTCATATACATTAATGATCTGGATGATGGGGTGGTAAATTGGATTGCAGATGATACTAAGGTAGGTGGCGTTGTGGATAATGAAGTAGGTTTTCAAAGCTTGCAGAGAGATTTAGGCCAGTTAGAAGAGTGGGCTGAAAGATGACAGATGGAGTTTAATGCTGATAAGTGTGAGGTGCTACATTTTGGTTGGACTAATCAAAATAGGACATACATGGTAAATGGTAGGGCATTGAGGAATGCAGTAGAACAGAGTGATCTAGGAATAATGGTGCATAGTTCCCTGAAGGTGGAATCTCATGTGGATAGGATGGTGAAGAAAACTTTTGGTATGTTGGCTTTTATAAATCAGAGCACTGAGTATAGGAGTTAGGATGTAATGTTAAAATAGTAGAAGGCATTAGTAAGGCCAAATTTGGAGTATTGTATACAGTTCTGGTCAACGAATTATAGGAAAGATGGCAACAAAATAGAGAGAGTACAGAGAAGATTTACTAGAATGTTACCTGGGTTTCAGCACCTAAGTTACAGAGAAAGGTTGAACAAGTTAGGTCTTTATTCTTTGGAGCATAGAAGGTTGAGGGGGGACTTGATGGAGGTATTTAAAATTATGAGGGGAATAGGTAAAGTTGAAGTGGATAGGCTTTTTTCATTGAGAGTAGGGGAGATTCAAACAAGAGGACATGAGGTGAGAGTTAGGGGGCAAAAGTTTAAGGGTAACACGGAGGGGAAATTTTTTTACTCAGTGAGTGGTAGCTGTGTGGAACGAGCTTCCAGTAGAAGTGGTAGAGGCAGGTTCGGTATTGTCATTTAAAGAAAAATTGGATTAGGTATATGGACAGGAAGGGAATGGATGGTTATGGGCTGAGTGCGGGTCAGTGGGACTAGGTGAGAGTAAGTGTTCGGCACGGACTAGAAGGGCCAAGATAGCCTGTTTCTGTGCTGTAATTGTTATATGGTTATATGGTTAAAATTCTATCGATGTGTAGTGGAGAGTGGCTGTATAATGGCCTGGTATGGAAACACCAATGCTACAAAAGGTAGTGGATTTGGCCCAGTACAAAATACTCCAAAGGCTAATTGCCTTCCAATGACTCTTTAAAACTCAGAATACATAAATTATTTCTTCTGTTTCTATTTTCTAAGTCGATAATCTTCTGTCTTAATGTTTCATTAACCTTTAACTGTTTATCACAGATCTGTTTCAGGTCGTCAATCTTCACGCCAAGCATCGTCAAAGTGTCTTCATTCTCTTTTATCCGTTTATTGTGTTCACTTGAAGTTTTTTGAATAGAATCCAATTTTACATCCATTCGTTTAAATTTAGTTCTGAGTTGCTGGAACTCCTCTGAAAGTTCATGTTTATGCTTCCAAAGTGTCACAATAACAGCTTCCAAAGTTACAGGAGGTTCCTCTTCTTGTCTAGTAGCTTTAGCAAGACTCATCATAAAGTAATATTGTGTTTAAAAAGTAAGTTTTCTAAACAAGTTGGAAGCATTAAGAGTAGGAGCACCTATAAAAGCGCTGCTACTGCATCAACAGCCAGTAGTAATCTCGATTGCATCCTTTAAATCTTCATTTTCATTGTAACATTTGAGGATTGTTGATACCTTCAAATTCTTTGTAGTTCCTAACTTACTGAAGTAGTGAAATAATTTCACTGGTAGGGAAAGGGAGGAGGTCCTGAACAGATTACAGAGAGTTAGGAGGTAAGTTGAGAAGCAGGATCTCGGGATTACTGACTGTGCCATGCAACAGAGGAACAGAGTGAGGTGGAGGATAAATGTGTGGCTGAAGTTATTAGAGCAGGGGGTATGGATTCAGATTTCTGGATCACTGGGACCTCTTTTGGGGCAGGTGTGACCTGTACAAAAAGGATGGGTTGCACTTGAATCCGAAGGGAACCAATGTCCTGGCAGGGAGGCTTGCTAAGGCTATTGGGGAGAGTTTAAACTAGAATTGCTAGGGGAGTGGGTACCAACTGAACAGATGGAGGAAGGAGTGGTTGGCTCATAAGTAAAGCATGGAGACAGTGCAAGAGAGAGGATAGGCAGGGGATAGAGAAGGGATATGCTCAGACCGATGGTTTGAGACTTGTCTATTTTAACACAAGAGGCATCATGAACAAAGCGGATGAGTTTAGAGCTTGGAGCTATGAAGTTGTGGCCAATACAGAGACTTGGATGGCTCAGAGGCAGAAATAGTTACTTATAGTGCCAGGCTTTAGATGTTTCAGAAAGGAAAGGGAGTTAGGCAAAAGACCGTAAGACAAAGGAGCAGAAATCAGCCATTCAGCCCATCGAGTCTGCTCCGCCATTTCATCATGAGCTGATCCAATCTCCCCTTTAGTCCCATTCCCCCACCTTTGCACCATAACCTTCGATGCCCTGACTACTCAGATACCTATCAATCTCTGCCTTAAATACACCCAATGACTTAGCCTCCACTGCTGCCCGTGGCAACAAATTCCATAGATTCACCACTCTCTGTCTAAAAATTTTTTTCACATCTCTATTCTGTATGGGTGCCCTGCAATCCTCAAGTCATGTCCTCTCGTACTAGACTCCCCCACCATGGGAAACAACTTTATCACATCCACTCTGTCTATGCCTTTCAACATTCAAAATTTTTCTATGAGGTCTCATTCTTCTAAACTCCAAGGAGTACAGTCCAAGAGCGGTCAAACGTTCCTCATATGTTAACCCTCTCATTCCCCGAATCATTCCAGTGAATCTTCTCTGAACCCTCTCCAACGTCAGCACTTCCTTTTTTAAATAAGGAGCCCAAAACTGCACACAGTATTCCAAGTGAGGTCTTACCAGTGCCTTATAGGGCCTCAACATCACATCCCTGCTCCTATACTCCATTCCTCTAGAAATGAATGCCAACATTGCATTCGCCTTCTTCACCACTGACTCAACCTGGAGATTAACCTTAAGGGTATCCTGCACGAGGACTCCCAAGTCCCGCTGCATCCCAGAACTTTGAATTCTCTCCCCATTTAAATAATAGTCTGCCCGTTTATTTCTTCTACCAAAGTGCATGACCGTACACTTTCCGACTTTTTTGCCCATTCCCCCAATCTATCCAAGTCTCTCTGCAGACTCTCTGTTTCCTCAGCACTACCGGCCCTTCCACCTATCTTTGTATATTAATTGGCATCTCCCTAAAGCAAGGAGTTTAGATGGGTGATGTTTCTTAGGTGTATCCAGGAAGGTTTCCTGACACAATATGCAGATAAGTAAACAAGAGGTAAGGCTGTACTTGATCTGGTATTGAGAAATGAACCTGGTCAGGAGTCAGGTCTCTCAGTGGGAGAGCATTTTGGAAATAGTGATCACAATTCTATCTCCTTTACCATAGCATTGGAGACAAATAGGAACAGATAAGTTAGTAAAGTGTTTAATTGGAGTAAGGGGAAATATGAAGTGATCAGACAGGAACTTGGAAATATAAATTGAGAACAGATGTTCTCAGGGAAACGTAGGGCAGAAATATAGCAAATATTCAGGGGATATTTGCGTGGCACTCTGAATAGGTATGTTCCAATGAGATAGGGAAAGGATAGCAGGTTACAGACCATGCGAAGGCCTTTGTGAGCAGGATTAATGAAAACCCCAAGGCATTCTGCAAGTATGTGAAGAGCAAGAGAATAAGACGTGAGAGAATTGGACCAATCAAGTGTGACAGTAGGAAAATAGTGGAGATACTTAATGAATACTTTGCTTCAGTATTCACTACAGAAAAGGATCTTGGTGATTATTGGAATGACTATTCATTTGATGATTGTAGTGATGACTTTCAGTAGACTGAAAAGCTTGAGCATATAGATATTAAGAAAAAGGATGTGCTGGAGCTTTTGGAAAGCATCAAGTTGGAGAAGTCTCTGGGATCAGACGAGATGTACCCGAGGCTACTGTTGGGGGTGAAGGGGGAGACTGCTGAGCCTCTGGCAATGATCATTGCATCATCAGCGAGGACGGGAGAGGTGCCAGAGGACTGGAGGGTTGCTGATGTTGTTCCATTATTCAAGAAAGGGAGTAGCGATAGCCCAAGAAATTATAGAACAGTGAGTCTTATTTCAGTGGTTGGTAAGCTGATGAGAAAGACCCTGAGAGGCAGAATTTATGAACATTTGGAGAAGCATAATATGATTAGGAATAGTTAGCATGGCTTTGTTAAAGGCAGATTGTGTCTTATGAGCCTGATTGAATTTTTTGAGGATGTGACTAAACATGTTGATGAAGGTAGAGCAGGAAATGTAGTGTATATGGATTTCAGCAAGGCATTTGATAAGGTACCCCATGCAAGACATATTAAGAAAGTAAGGAGGCATGGGATCCAAGGGGACCTTGCTTTGTGGATCCAGAACTGGCTTGCCCACAGAAGGCAAAGATTGGTTGTAGACAGGTCATATTCTGCATGGAGGTCAGTGACTAGTGGTGAGCCTCAGGGATCTGTTCTGGGATCTCTTCTCTTCACGATTTTTATAAATGACCTGGATGAGGAAGTGACGGGATGGGTTAGTAAATTTGCTGATGACACAAAGGTTGGGAGTGATAGATAGTGTGGAGGGCTGTCAGAGATTACAGCGGGACATTGACAGGATGCAAAACCAAGCTTAGAAGTGGTAGATGGAGTTCAACCCAGATAAGTGTGAAGTGGTTCATTTTGGTAGGTCAAATTTGATGGCAGAATATAGTATTAATGGTAAGACTCTTGGCAACGTGGAGGATCAGAGGGATCTTGGGTTCTAAGCCCATAGGACATCAAAGCTGCTCTGCAGGTTGACTCTGTGGTTAAGAAGACATATGTTACGTTAACATTCGGCAAATGTGGGATTGAGTTAAAGAGTCGAGAGGTAATGTTACAGCTATATTAGTGTCAGGTCGGGTTGTTGGCGACTCAACTGGCAAACCACCCCCCCCGCCCCCCGGAGCACTTTGGTTAACCAGTGAGGAGGATGTGTAGGCACCCAGCAGAACTAAAAACAAAACCTGTCAAAAGGCCGATGAACTCCTTGTGAGTCAACAGCCACCTGCTGTCTGTGTGAGAAGTGGCGCGTCACACAGTCTCTTGTTTCGTGCCTTGTAAGGCATGCCTGACACCAGCCCCATACACCTGAGTCGACGTGGTAGTAGTACATAGGACCCTGGTCAGACCTCACTTGGAGTACTGTGCTCAGTTCTGGTCACTTCACTACAGGAAGGATGTGGAAACTGTAGAAATGGTGCAGAGGAGATTTACAAGGACAAGGATGTTGCCTGGATTGGAGAGCATGCCTGATGAGAATAGGTTGTGTGAACTTGGCCTTTTCTTGGAGTGACGGACGATAAGAGGTGACCTGATAGAGGTGTATAAGATGGTGAGAGGCATTAATCATGTGGATAGTCAAAGGCTTTTTCCCAGGGCTGATATGGCTACACGAGAGGCCACAGTTTTAAGGCGCTTGGAAGAAGGTAGAGAGGAAATGTCAGGTAAGTTTTTTCACACAGAGAGTGGTGAGTGGGCTGCCGGCAACAGTGGAGGCAGATACGATAGGGTCTTTTAAGAGACTCCTGGATATGGACATGGAGCTTAGAAAAATAGAGGTCTATGGGTAACCCTTGGTAAGTTCTAAAGTAAGTACATGTTTGGCACAGCATTGAGGGCTGAAGGCCCTGTATTGTGCTGTAGGTTTTCTATGTTTCTATGTTATTCGCATAAGGTACACCCTCCAATCTAGGCAACATTATTGTAACTCTCCTCTGCATTCTTTCTATAGTATCCATGTCTTTCTTGTAGTGAGGTGACTAGAACTGAACACAGTACTCTCAGTGGTGTCTGACCAAGGTCTTATGTAGCTCTACACCAAACTCAAAACTACGGTTGATGAATACCAACACACTATACACCTTCTTAACAACACTCTCAACATGTGCAGCAGCTTTGAGTGTCCTACAGACATAGACCCCAAGCTCTCTCATCTTCCACACTGCCAAGAGTCTTACCATTAATTTTATATTCTATCTTCAAACTTAACCACTACCAAAATTAACCGCTTCACACTTATCTGGGTTGAACACCATCTGCCACTTCTCAGCCCAGTTCTGCATCCTATTGATATCCCACTGTAACCTCTGTCAACCCTCCAGACTATCTTCAACAGCCCCAACCTGGATATGTTAGGGGGGAGGGGTTAAGGGGAGGGGGGAAGGGTTGATAATTTTTTTCCTTCTGTAACTATTTGAAAATTCAATAAAAAAAATTTATATTAAAAAAAAACAGCCCCAACCTTTGTGTCATCAGCAAATTTACTAACCCGCCCTTTCTGCATCTTCATCCTGGTCATTTATAAAAATCACAAAGAGGAGGGGTCCCAGACAGATCCCTGCAGAACACTAATGGTCACCAACCTCCATGCAGAATATGAACCACCAACAACCACACTTTGCCTTCTGTGGGCAAGCCAATCCTGGATCTACAAAGCAAGGACTCCTTGGATCCTATGCTTCATTGCTTTCTTAATGAGCCTTGCATGGGGAAGCTTCTCAAATGCCTTACTGAAATCCATATACACTACACCCAATACTGTATCTTCATCAATGTGCTTTGTTACTTCCTCACAGAATTCAGTCAGGCTTGTAAGGTACGGCCTGCCCTCAACAAAGCCATGCTGACTATCCAGATTATCTCCCTCCAAATGCTCATAAATCCTGCCTCTCAAGATCTTCTCCAACAACCTGCCCACCACTGAAGTCAGTGATGATGCAAAGATCATCGCAAGGGGCTCCGCAATCTCATCCCTCACTTCCCACAGTAACCTGAGGTATAGCTCATCCGGTCCCGGTGACTGATCCAACTTAATGCTTTTTAAAAGCTCCAGCACATCCTCTTTCTTAATGTCTATATGCACAAGCCTTTCAGATTACTGTAAGTCACCCCCACAACTGCCAAGGTCTTTTTCCCTGGTGAATACTGAAGCAAAGTATTCATTAAGTATCTCCACTATCTCCCCCGACTCCATGCACACATTTCCACCATCACACGTGATTGGTCCTATTCTCACATGGCTCACCCTCTTGCTTTTCACATAGTTGTCGAATGCCTTGGGGTTTTCCTTGATCCTGCTCACCACGGCATTCTCATGGCCCATTTTGGCTCTCCTAATTTTATTCTTAACCTCCTCACAGCAACCTTGTAATTTTCTAGAACTCTAATAGTACCTAATTTCTTGACCCTTTCGTAAGCTTTTCTTTTCTCCTTAACTAGATTTTCTATACTCTTTGTGCTTTGGTGTACCGGCCCACATTACCTCCGACACAGGCGCCCAGTTCACCTCCAGCCTGTGGTCAGCTATGGCCAGCCTTTTGGGGACTCAGCTGCACCACACAACTGCCTACCACCCGCAGTCGAACGGGCTAGTGGAGTGTTTCCACCGTCACCTGAAGTCGGCCCTCATGGCCCGCCTGCGAGGAGCCAACTGGGTGGACGAGCTTCCCTGGGCCCTACTCGGCATCCGCACAGCGCCCAAGGACGACCTGCACGCCTCGTCGGCCGAGTTGGTATACAGTGCGCCCCTGGTCGTCCCCGGGGAGTTCCTACCAGCCCCACGGGGGCAAGAGGAAGATCCCGCAGCAGTCCTGGGCAGACTACGCGAGAAGCTCGGTAACCTGGCCCCCATACCCACTTCGCAGCATGGGCGGAACCCGACCTGCGTACCCAAAGACCTGCAGAACTGTAAGTTTGTGTTTGTACGAAGGGGCGGGCATCGGCCACCGCTGCAGCGGCCATATGAGGGGCCGTTTATGGTGCTCCAGAACAACGGGTCCACGTTCGTGCTGGACTTTGGGGGGAGAGAGGAGGTTTTCACGGTGGACCGACTCAAACCGGCCCATGTGGACCTGGCGCAGCCGGTCGAGTTTCCGGCATCTCGGCGCAGAGGCCGACCTCCCAAGCAGGTTCTGGCCCAGACTGTGGACATTGGGGGGTGTATCGCCGGTTCTGGGGGGGGGTTATGTGGCAACCCATTTCCTGGCACATCCAAACCGACTCACAATTAGCCAGCTTTCCGGCTAAGGGAGATAGCCTACGGGGGTTTGCGAGCACAGAGCTTTGGAGCCTCTGCACCACGGGGGGCAGGTTGAGGGAGGCTTAACTTAAAAGTAAGGCTGAGGTTTTCGAATAAAGTTTTTCCTTCGACTGCAGTTACCGACTCCGTGTCGTAATTTTAGCGCTGCATGTAGCAAGCCGCTACAATATAATGCAAAATTAGCTAATCTACCAATCTAATAACTAATAACTAATAAAGAAGAAAAAAGAAGCAAAAGAAAAGAAGAAAAAAAAGGAAAAAAAAAGGGGGCTGTTTATAATATCTCACAAGAATAAATATTCATCAATGCCGTCACTTCCGGTCCTCTCAACATACCTAAGCTAAAAGCTGGGAAATCAAATGAACTTGGAACAGGGTCATATTACATCATATGAAACTGTTGAATAAATGGTCTCCATAACTTTTCAAATTTAATAGAAGACTCAAAAACACCACTTCTAATTTTTTCTAAATTTAAACATAACATAGTTTGAGAGAACCAATTAAATACAGTGGGAGGATTAATTTCCTTCCAATTCAGCAATATAGATCTTCTAGCCATCAGAGTTAGAAATGCAATCATTCGACGGGTAGAAGAAGATAAATGCAGTGAGTCTAACATTGGTAAACCAAAAATTGCGGTAATAGGATGAGGTTGTAAATCAATATTCAAAACCGCAGAAATAATATCAAAAATATCTTTTCAATATTTTTCCAAAAATGAACAAGACCAAAACATATGTGTTAAAGACGCAATTTCAGATTGACATCTATCACAGACAGGATTAATATAAGAGTAAAAATGAGCTAATTTATCCTTGGACATATGGGCCCATGTACGACCTTAAATTGTGTTTGGCACATATCGATGATGTATTAACTAATTGAAGAATTCTATCCCAATTCTCACTAGAAATAATAAGGTTAAGCTCTCTTTCCCAATCCTTTTTGGTCTTATAATGGGGCTCTGAACGTATCTTCATAATTATATTATAAAGTTTTGAAATAAGCCCTTTTTGAAAAGGATCTAATTCAAATAAACTCTCCAAAATATCTGAAGGCACAAAGTTTGGAAACATAGGGAGTACAGAACTTAAAAAATGTCTAATCTGTAAATAGCTAAAAAAATTAAATCTAGGCAAGTTATATTTGTTGGATAATTGCTCAAAAGACATAAAACAATTGTCCAAAAATAAATCAGAAAATCTTAGTAATCCCTTAGTTTTCCAAGCTGAATAAGCTTGATCTATAATAGAAGGGTGGAAAAAACAATTAGACACAATAGGACTATTTAAAACGAATTGAGTCAACCCAAAAAATCTCCGAAATTGAAACCATATACGTAAAGTATGTTTAACTATCAGGTTGTCAATTCGTTTCAGCAATTTAGAAAGAGCAAAAGGGAGAGAAGTCCCTAAAATAGAACCCAGAGCATAAGCTGATACAGATTTAATTTCTAAACTCACCCAACGAGGGCCGAAAGATCCACCCCAATCTTTCAACCAGCATAACAAGTATCTAATATTAACTGCCCAAGAATAAAATCTGAAATTAGGTAATGCTAACCTGCCTTCCTTCTTTGTCTTCTGTAAATATATTTTACCTAACCTGGGATTTTTATTCTGCCATATATATGAGGAAATTTTTGAATCAACATTAGTAAAAAAAAGATTTCGGAATAAAAATTGGTATCGCTTGAAAAATATATAAAAACTTAGGAAAAATAATCATCTTAATAGCATTAATCCTACCTATTAGAGATAAAGATAATGGTGACCACTGAGTAAACAAACCTTTAATCTGATCAATTAAGGGTAAAAAATTAAATCTAAATAAATCTTTATGGTTTTTTGTGATTTTGATCCCTAAATAAATAAAAGAATCAGTAACTAATTTAAAAGGTAAATTTCCATAAATTGGGACCTGTCTATTCAAAGGAAACAATTCACTTTTATTAAGATTTAACTTATACCCAGAAAACTCACTAAATTGAGCCAATAATGATAAAACTGCTGGGATAGATTTCTCAGGGTTAGAAATGAATAGTAATAAATCATCTGCATACAAAGATAACTTATGAATGTCTGTCCCACGATTAATACCCAAAATATCCTGTGATTCTCTGATGGCAATTGCCGAAGGTTCTAAGGCAATATTAAATAGTAATGGACTAAGAGGACATCCTTGTCTAGTGCCCCGAAATAGGCAAAAAAAGGGAGATCTTTGATTATTGGTAAACACTGAGGCTACTGGAGTGTGATAAATCAGTTTAATCCACGATATGAATATCGGACTACAATTAAACTTCTCCAACACATTAAATAAGTAAGGCCATTCAACTCTATCAAATGCTTTCTCCGCATCTAATGAAATCACGCATTCTGAAATATCATGTGAGGGAGTATAAACAATATTCAATAATCTCCTAATGTTAAAAAAAGAATAGCAATTTTTAATAAAACCGGTTTGATCTTCTGAAATAATTTTGGGTAATATCTCCAATCTAGATGCCAGTAACTTGGAAAAAATCTTGGAGTCTACATTCAATAAAGATATTGGTCTATAGGATGCACAGTTAGTAGGGTCTTTATCTTTCTTCAATATTAGAGAAATGGAAGCTCTATAAAAAGATTGTGGCAAATTCCCCAATCTAATTGCTTCCTCAAAAACCTTACATAACCAAGGGGAAAGAGTAGCGGAAAAATTTTTTAAAAATTCAACTGTATAACCATCTGGACCCGGTGCTTTCCCAGAATTCATTGAGGAAATAGCCCCTTTAATTTCTACATCCGTAATAGGAGTATCCAATATTGAAAGATCATCAGATGATAATCTTGGAAAATTTAATTTCCCAAGAAAATCACACATGGTATTACCATCCTGAGGAAATTCAGATTGATACAGGAAGGTATAGAAGTCTTGAAATGCCTTATTTATCTCATCATGATTAACTGTCAAATTCCCATTCTGCTGACAAATCTTAGTGATTTGATGTTTAACCAAAGCATTCTTCAATTGACTAGCTAACAGTTTACCAGATTTATCACTATGTATATAAAAATCCGATCTAGTTTTCATTAATTGATTTTCAATCGAGGATGTAAGTAATAAACTATGCTCCATTTGAAGTTCAACCCTTTGTTTGTAAAGCTCCTTACTAGGAGCAATCGAATATTTCATATCAATCTCTTTAATTTTATTAACCAATAGAAGAGTTTCCGTCTTAGTACGTTTTCTCAAACCAACAGAGTAAGAAATAATCTGTCCACGTATATACGCTTTAAAAGTGTCCCAAAGTGTTCCGCAGGAGATATCTTCTGTAGAATTAGTTGAAAAGAAGAAGTCGATCTGCTCCTTCATAAATTTTATAAAGTCCGAGTCTTGCAATAAGGTAGAGTCAAATCGCCATTGTCTGGCATTAGAAGCTGTATCCGTAAATTTCATAAAAAGTAATAATGGAGCATGATCAGAGATAGCTATAATATCATAGTTACAACCGATTACCAATGGAATAAAACAAGAGTCTACAAAAAAATAATCAATTCTCGAATAAGAGTGATAAACATGTGAGAAAAAAGAAAACTCTTTGTCGTTAGGATGCCGAAATCTCCAAACATCAAAAACTCCATTGTCAGTCAAAAAAGAGTTAATACAAGTGGCCGACTTATTAGGTAAAGTCTGAATAGATAAAGATTTATCCATCAAAGGACTTAAACAACAATTAAAGTCACCACCCATTATTAACTTATATTCATTTAGATTGGGTAAAGAAGTAAATAAGGACTGAAAAAAAGTCAGGACAATCCACATTTGGAGCATAAACATTAACCAAAGCAACCTTTTTATTACAAAGTAAACCCATAATTAACAAAAATCTACCATTCGGATCCGAAAAAATATCATGTTGAACAAATGGAATAGAGGAGTCAATAAAAATTGAAACTCCTTTTACTTTAGCGTTCGAATTTGCGTGATACTGTTGACCCCGACAAAATCTAAAAAAACGAAATTTGTCCTCCTTCCTCACATGAGTTTCTTGTACAAAAATGATATGAGCATTAAGTCTTTGGAATACTTTGAAAATCTTCTTTCATTTAATTGGATGATTTAAACCATTAGTATTCCAAGACACAAAATTAATGGTCTGAGCCATAATTCTAAAATCAACCCTTTGGTATAGAAAGAGTTAACCAACTTGTAAACTCATGCACCCGGAAGAGGAACAAAAGTAAAGAGAGGACCCGGAAGTGAGGACAACACAGACATATTTGAAGTTCAAAAACAGCCCAAATGAAAAAACTAACACAAACTAATACAAAAAAAATAGAATTAGGAAACAGACCATCCCCCCCACCCCCCAAGAAAAAGAGAAAAAGCCAAAATATGACTTAAAAAAGGAAAAAATGAGACTAATTCTACCCCTATGTCAGAACTCTGTATATAAAGAATATATATAAAAAAAATCACCCCAACTTTAAAAATTAAAATCGTTATAATAAAAACCATATTTCTAAGTATAGTTAGTTGTAAAAAATAAGAATATAGTCACTAAAAAAACTTATAAATCGGGCTCTAGCCCAGACAAAACAAAAAATATTTAAGCTATGATAAGCGATGCATTGTAGGAAGAAGACGAAAGAAAGAAAAATAAATAACGCCATCTTAAGCAAAACCAAAAATCTTTTTCAAAAAACCACCATCTTAATCAAAAAAAATTCACCTTCAAAGAGTTAAAAATATACCTTCGAAGGAACAAATAGACAAGAATGTAGTATAATGGTTAAATTGTATAAGGCAAAACAATTGATATAACGAAAACACACTTTAACTTAAGTATAAAGTATAGGATGAACCTACACCAATAACCAGAGGTTAATTCTGGTTTAAGAAATCGAGAACCATCTTACACGATCAGAATCGTTCATTTATTAGAGAGAGGTGTCTATAGCAGTAGGGAAGTTCTTCTCCAGATAATTTCTTGCTTCTGAAGTTGAAAGAAAAACCTGACGAGGGACATTCGGCGGAGAGATTCAAAGCTTCGCAGGGTATAGGAGCGCAGGTTTCAGATTTTTCTCATAACATTCAGCCATCAACGGTTTAAAAAGAAGCCTTTTTTTAAAAAGATCAGGACTAAAGTCTTCAACCAGACGCAAGCAGTAATCTTGGAATTTAACCATTCCTGCCCGATGACAGTTGTTCTTTGTCGTGTACATAATGGAACCGGACAATTACAACCGAAGGTTTGTCTGTAGCACTCGGTGGTTGACGCCGAATTCTATGTGCCCGATCCAATAAAGGAGGGTTATTCGGGAAAATCGTCGGAAACGCTTCTTTTAAAAGTTGAGCAAAATATTTCGAAAGGTCATCTTTTTCTATGCTGTCTGGAAGACCAAGTATACGTAGGTTCTGTCTTCTGGACCGATTCTCGAAATCGTCACTCTTGGCTTTAAGGGCTTCCATCAGCTTATTGGTTGAAATTAAATCCTGTTGCAGTTTTTCAATTGTCAAATCTCGCTTCCGAGCATCTTCTTGCAGAGATGCGATAAGAGCTTGTTGCTGGTTAATTACTGAATCCGTCTTAACCATGTACTCTTGAAAAGCCTTTATATCTTCTTTAAAAAATTGTTGTAGTTGATCAAATTTTTTGTCCAAAACCTCCATAAACAATTCATAAGTTAATTGAGTTTGTTGTGGCGGAGCCTGCTTCTTTCCATTACCGTTCGGATTGCGTCCGGGTTCTCATCCCTTAGACCTGAGAGACATTTCTGTTTGCATATCTTCAAAAGTCCATGACAAACTCTTGGCAGTAAGTTCAAAAAAAAATTAACAAAGAAACTTTCGGTATAGGTAAAAATAAGCTGAATAAGGGTGATCAAAGGTTAAAAAAAAGTAAAGGTTATGGAGCGAATCCAAAACAGTACTCACTCCACGAGCATCTCCCGCTAACCCAACATTCTTTCCCTGCCTCAATAGAACATACCTATGCAGATCTCCATGTAAATATTCCCTGAACATTTGCCACATTTCTGTCATGCATTTCTCTGAGAACATCTGCTCCCAAGCTCCTGCCTAATAGCATCATATTTCCCCCTACTCCAAATAAATGTTTTCCCAAATTGTTTGTTCTTATCCCTCTCCAGCGCTGTGGTGAAGGAGATAAAGAGTTTTGGTCGTTACCTCCAAAATGCTCTCTCACCAAGAGATCTGACACCTGACCAGGTTCATTTCCCAATACTAGATCAAGTACAGCCTCTCCTCTTGTTGGCTTATCTACATATTGTGTCAGGAAACATTCCTGAACACAACATCAATTGCTACCCCATCTAAACCCCTTGTGCTAAGGAGATGCTAATCAATGTTAGGAAAGTTAAAATCACCCATCACACTCAAAATATGTTGAAGTGTTCCCTTCTTGCCACAAGCAGCACACCTGTCTGTCTTATCTTCATACCAAGTGCTGAGGTTGGCAGGTTGTACGCTGCTCTGCATAGAAAAGAAATGTGGAGCGGTTCCACCTGCCACAGAATATTCCAAGATAGATGTCATTGTTCAACACTTTCCCACCAGATCCAAGCCCCTTGTTTGGCCAGGCCAGCTGTTTTAGCTAACCTCTTCTCCTCTTATACCTCTCGTATTTCTTGCATTACAAGCTCACAGCGCTCCTTACCGGTAGAAGATGATCACAACTTGTGGGTTGTCCATCCAAGTCCCTGGCAGCCTAGCTGGGTAGCCCGAACTGTCACCTTGTGCTTCAATCTAGACTCTGCCTCATCAACTGCTAAGTGGGCTGACCACTCTAATCACACTAATCTCACCTCTGACCCGGACAAAATGTACCCCAGGCTACTGTGTGAGGCAAGGGAGGAGATTGCTGAGCCTTTGGCGATGATCTTTGCATCATCAATGGGGGTGGGAAAGGTTCCAGAGGATTAGAGGGTTGCGAATGTTGTTCCTTAATTCAAGAAAGGGAGTAAAGATAGCCCAGGAAATTATAGTCCAGTGAGACTTACCTCAATGGTTGGTAAGTTGATGGAGAATATCCTGAGAGGCAGGATTTATGAACATTTGGAGAGGTATAATATGATTAGGAGTAGTCAGTCAAGGGCAGGTCGTGCCTTACAAACCTGATTGAATTTTTTGAGGATGTGACTAAACACATTGATGAAGGAAGAGCAGTAGATGTAGTGTATATGGATTTCAGCAAGGTACTCCATGCAAGGCTTATTGAGAAAGTAAGGAGGCATGGGATCCAAGAAGACATTGCTTTGTGGATTCTGAACTGGCTTGCCCACAGAAGGCAAAGGGTGGCTGTAGATGGACCATATTCTGCATGGAGGTCAGTCACCAGTGGTGTGCCTCAGGGATCTATTCTGGGTCCCCTTCTCTTCGTGATTTTTATAAATGACCTCAATGAGAAAATAGAGGGATGGGTTAGTAAGTATGCTGATGACAGAAAGGTTGGAGGTGTTGTGGATAGTGTGGAGGGCTGTCAGAGGTTACAGCAGGACATTGATAGGATGCAAAACTGGGCTGAGAAGTGGCAGATGGAGTTCAACCCAGATAAGTGAGAAGTGGTTCATTTTAGTAGGTCAAATATGATGTCAGAATATAACATTATTGGTAAGACTCTTGGCAGTGTGGAGGATCAGAGGGATCTTGGGGTCCAAGTCCATAGGACACTCAAAGAAGCTGCTCAGGTTGACTCTGTGGTTAAGAAGGCCTATGGAATATTGGCCTTCATCAATCATAGAATCAAATTTAGGAGCCGAGAGGTAATGTTGCAACTATATAGGACCCTGGCCAGACCCCACTTGGAGTATTGTGCTCATTTCTGGTAACCTCATTACAGGAAGGATGTGGAAACTGTAGAAATGATGCAGGGGAGATTTACAAGGATGTTTGCCTTGATTGGGGAGCTGGCCTGATGAGAATAGGTTGAGTGAACTTGGCCTTTTCTTGGAGTGATGGATGATAAGAGGTGACCTGATGGAGGTATATAAGATGATGAGAGGCATTGATCATGTGGATAGTCAAAGGCTTTTTCCCAGGGCTGAAACACAAGAGGCCACAGTTTTAAGGTGCTTGGAAGAAAGTAGAGAGGAAAAGTCGGGTAAGTTTTTTTTACACAGTGAGAGGTGAGTGCGTGGAATGGGCTGCCGGCAATGGTGGTGGAGGCAGATATGATAGAGTCTTTTAAGGGACTCCTGGATAGGTTCATGGAGCTTAGAAAAATAGAGGGCTATGGGTAAGCCTAGTAATTTCTAAGGTAGGGACATGCTCGTCACAATTTTATGGGCCGAAGGGCCTGTATTGTGCTGCAGGTTTTCTATGTTTCTATATATTGGTGGTAACTCCCCTCCGCCATCACGTGCGACACTTGGTCCCACTGATTCTGCAGCCCTCACAATGACCTCCATGGCTAACACAAAAAGGATGGGTGAAATTGCACATCCCATTGGGATTCTAACATCTAAGCTCTGTCAGCTGGTTGTAAACTGAGTGGGAAACCTCATCCGGAAATCATTGTAGTACTGCATAACAAAGTTCCTTATCTTAGCAGGAATGCATAGGAATTCCATTGCAATCAGGGCAAGGGGAACAGAATTATATACATTTGCAAGATCAAGCCAAACTACAGCCAGATTTCTTCTCAATCTTTTCAACTTTTGGATGGTATGCCATATCATACGAGTATGTTCAAGGCATCCCAGGAAGCCTGGTATTCCTGCCTTCTGCACAGATATATTTACCAATCCATTCTCTATCACAAATGAAGATATTCTTTCTGCTAGAATGCCGAACATAATCTTCCCCTCTCCATTCAGGAGAGAAATTGGTCAGAATTGATTCAATATAGTAGAATTCTCTTTCTTCAGAATGTATACTCCTTCAGCCTCACTCCATGACAAAGGAACAACACCTTGTCACCACACCACCTTTCACAATCTCCACAAGCATTTCCTCAGCTCTTCACATTTCTTGAACACCTTATATAGCACTCCATTAGGTCCTGGCACTGAACCTGACCCTGCCTTTCCGATGAACCATTCGACTTCTGCCAGCTTGGGTTCTGACAGATCGAACTTCACTCCTGGCTCGGTATGCTTCATAAGCCCTGAAATGTCAAACAGAGGAGCCTCCTGTTGTTCGTTAGAGTCAGTGCTTGCCAGTTGATCCTCAAGTTCTTGTTGAGAGATGTTTAGCTGCCCGCTCTTACTTTGTTCAAACAATTTCTTTGTAAACTGGTAAGCGTTCTCAAAGAACGACTTTCTTGCCTTCTCTCTCCCTTCTTTCTCTTTTTACATTGTTACCCTGCACAATGGAGTGATACTAACTCTAATCGAAAATGCTCTCGGAGATCAGCAAGCCCTGGCTTGTCACCCTCACTTGCTACCTTCCACCTTTGTCTCAATGGTCTAAGCTCTCTCCTCAACCTACTAATCTCCTTCTGGTGCAGCTTGATGTCTGTGTAGGCTTTACTTTCTTCAACTCAACCAAACCAAACTGGTACTTTCTAAAATCGTAAATCATAACGCCCATCACTTCCAACTTTCTCTTTGATATTCCTATGAGAGTGTTCTCCAACATCATACTGATATCATCAAACACACGCCAAGCCTTCTCATCTGCCATTGCTGGCCACTTAACCTTCTTCTTCTCTACCTCTTCACCACTGTCATCATGGAGCAATAAAGGAGCAGAAATAGGCCACTTGGCCCATCAAGTTTGCTCCACCATTCAACCATGGCTGATCCTTTTCTCTCCTCCTCAGCACCACACCTGGGCCTTCTCCCCATAACTTTTGATACAGTGTCCAGTCAAGAACCTATCAAGCTCTGCTTTAAATACATCCAACCGACCTGGCCTCCAAAGCTGCCTCTAGTAATAATTCTACAAATACACCACGCTCTGGCTAGAGAAATTTCTCCACATCTCTGTTTTAAATGGACATCCCTCTATCCTGAGGCTGTGCCCTCTTTTCCTAGACCCCCCCCCCCCACCATGGGAAACATCCTTTCCACAGCTACTCTATCTAGGCCTTTCAACATTTAAAAGGTTTCAATAAAATCCCCTCTCATCATTCTAAATTCCAGTGAGTACAGACCCAGAGCTATCAAACGTTCCTCATATGATAACCCTTTCATTCCCAACATCAACCTTGTGAACCTCCTCTGAACTCTCTCCAACGCCAGCACATCTTTTCTTAGATGAGGAGCCCAAAACTGTTCACTTTGACTTTTGTTAGCCACAGTTGTACTATTTTGCTATTTGAGTATTTCTTCATTCTTGGAATACATCTATCCTGCACCTTCCTAATTTTTTTCCAGAAACTCACAACATTGCTGCTTTGCTATCATCCTTGCCAGCATCTCCTTCGTCCCCTAAACCCTCTTGTCTGGCGTCTGTATGCAATAGATATGGTAATTGGGGGTTTCCAAAGGCCAATGCGGGTGCTTTAGTCAGCAGCTCCTTAAGCAACTCGAAGGCCTCTTTATATTTTGCATCCCATCTTGCTTCAAAAGGCTCGGAAAGGACAAGATAAACTTTACCATCTTCTCCTTTTGTCCTCCGCCCTTTATCCCCAAGGAAGGGTAACTGCACAAAAGCTGATTCAAAGGGTGGCTTACTCTAAATTCCTCGGCACTGTCACTTCAAAGGATCCGTCAACATGCAAATGCCACTATGAAGAAAGCACGGCAGCACCTCTACTACCTTAGAAGTTTGCAAAGTTTTGGCATAACATCTAAAAGTCTGACAAACTTGTATAAGTGTGTGGTGGAGAGTACTTTGACTGGCTGCATCACAGCCTGACATGGTAACTCCAAGCCTCTAAACAGAAATAATAGATGTGGGCCAGTACATCACAGGTGAAGCTCTCCTCACCATGAGTACACCTGCACAGAGCACTGTTGCAGGAAAGCAGCATCGATCAAGGACCCCTCGTCATCCAGACCAAGTTCTTTACTCACTGCTGCCATCAGGAATAAGGTCCAGAAACCTCAGGACTCATGGCACCAGGTTCAGAAACATTTATTACCCCTCAACCATCAGGCTCTTGAATCAGAGGGGTTAACCACTCAACTTTACTTATCCCATTACTGAACTGTTCCCACAACCTATGGACTCACTTTCAATGACTCTTCATCTCATTTTCTTGATATTTCTTGCTTATTTATTATCACTCTTTTCTTTTGTATATTACAGCTTGTTGTCTTTTCCCCATTGGTTGTCCGTTCTGTTGGATGTGGTCTTTATTGATTCTATTGTGGTTCTTGGATTTACTGTGCATGTCCACAAGAAAATGAATCCTAGGGCTGTATATGTACTTTGATAATAAACTTACTTTGAACTTTGTGTACGAGTACCAGAAGAGGAAAGAGCAAGGGACAGAGGGCAGCAAGTTACTCGAAATTGGAGCAATTGATGTTCATACAGTTAGATTGTGGACTGCTCAGGTATAATTTGTAGTCCTGGTAGTACAGGAGGCCAAAAGAGACAGAGCTGTGTGGGAATAGGAACGGAAATTATAACGGTTTATAACAGGAAGCTTAAGATGTCCACAAAGGACAGAAAGCAGCTACTTGGCAAAGCTGTTGCCTAGTTTGTGCTTAGTCTCTCTGATGTAGAGGAGCCACATTACGTGCACCAAATACAATCAATACACTTGGAGGTGGTGCATTTGAATCTGTTTCACCTCAAAGATGTACACTTAGGCCACTGTTCTATTCTCTTTACACCCATGATTTTGTGGCTAAGCACAGCTTAAAGGGCATCTACAAATGTGTTGATGACAACGTTTGCTGGCTAAATTTCAGATGGTGACAAGGAGTTTGTTGAGTGTAAATGCATCAACAACCTTGGACTCAACATCAGTAAGACCAAGGAATTAATTGTGGATTTCAAGAAGGGGAAGTCAAAGGAACACACACACCAGTACTTATCAAGAGATCAGATGTGGAAAGGATGAGCAGTTTCAAGTTCCTGGGTGTCAACATTTTTGAGGATCTATCCTGGGCTCAACATATTAATGCAATTACAAAGAAGGCTCAACAGTGGTTATATTTCATTAGAAGTTTGAGGAGAATTGGTATGTCACCAAGGACACTCACAAGTTTCTAGATGTACCGTGGAGAGCATTGTAACTGGTTGCATCTGGTATGAAGGGGCCACTGGACAGGATTGGAAAAAGCTGCGGAAAGCTACGAAAATGTGGCATGCTCATCAAGGCCCAGGTAACACTCTAAAAGAGGTGGTACCGGAGGTTGAAGACAAACACTCAGTGCTACCAAATCAGCTTCTTCCCCTCTGCAATCAGATTTCTGAATAGACAATGAACACTACCTCAGTATTTTTTCTTGTTTTTTGCACTATATATAATCCTAATGCAGCAACACTACCAATAAGCAGAATCTTGAATGATATAGCTGCAAAACTGGGTCTGTAGTCAATAGTGAGACAACCATCATAAGGGATCAACCACTTGACTCTGTCCTCACCAATCTACTCATGGCAAATGCTTCTGTTCATGATAGCTTGTTGAAAGTGACAATTTCACAATTGGTACAGACACATAGTTCCTCTTTCACACTGAGGATACTCCCTCTTTTGCTGTATGACACCACTGTCATGCTAAATGGAACATAACTCACAGGAACCTGATGGCTGTAGGGTAATAAGTATTCCTGAATCCGCTGGCGTGGGACACAAGGGCTTCTGTACCTCCTGTGGAAGAAGAGCATATGGCCTGGATGGTGGGGATCTTTGATGATGGTTGCTGCTTTCTTGCTGGCAAAAATGAAGAATGATGAGCTGCGTGCAGAGGCTGAGACTGAAAGGTGGGGATCAGCAGAATTCTACCTCTCTTCTATCTGAAGAGAGTTGGGGTAAAAGCAGAAGTATAGGAAACAGAGATATTAGAGTTGTCACAGCAGAAGAGAGCCTGCGCTTCCTGAGAAAAGAGTACATTTTATTTGTCCTCAAATTGAAGGTCTCATCTTGAGTAAAAGTGAAAGTAAATCCGAAAGGTTTCTACAGTTATATTAAAAGCAAGAGGATAGTGAGGGATAAAATTGGCCCCTTAGAGAATCAGAGTGGTCAGCTATGTGTGGAACCGAAGGAGATGGGAGAGATTTTGAATGATTTCTTCTCTTCGGTATTCACTAAGGAGAAGGATATTGAATTGTCTAAGGTGTGGGAAACAAGTAAGGAAGTTATGGAACCTATGACAATTAAAGAGGTGGAGGTACTGGCGCTTTTAAGAAATTTAAAAGTGGATAAATCTCCGGGTCCTGACAGGATATTTCCCAGGACCTTGAGGGAACTTTGTGTAGAAATAGCAGGAGCTCTGACAGAGATCTTTAATATGTCATTAGAAACGGGGATTGTGCCGGAGGATTGGCGTATTGCTCATGTGGTTCCATTGTTTAAAAAGGGTTCTAGAAGGAAGCCTAGCAATTATAGACCTATCAGTTTGACATCAGTGGTGGGTAAATTAATGGAAAGTATTCTTAGAGATAGTATTTATAATTATCTGAATAGACGGGATCTGATTAGAAGTAGCCAGCATGGATTTGTGCGTGGAAGGTCATGTTTGACAAACCTTATTGAATTTTTTGAAGAAGTTACGAGGAATGTTGACGAGGGTAAAGCAGTGGATGTTGTCTATATGGACTTCAGTAAGGCCTTTGACAAGGTTCCACATGGAAAGTTAGTTAGGAAGGTTCAATCGTTAGGTATTAATATTGAAGTAGTAAAATGTAATCAACAGTGGCTAGATGGGAGATGCCAGAGAGTAGTGGTGGATAATTGTTTATCGGGATGGAGGCCGGTGACTAGCGGGGTGCCTCAGGGATCTGTTTTGGGCCCAATGTTGTTTGTAATATACATAAATGATCTGGATGATGGGGTGGTAAATTGGATTAGTAAGTATGCCGATGATACTAAGGTAGGAGGTGTTGTGGATAATGAGGTGGATTTTCAAAGCTTGCAGGGAGATTTATGCCGGTTAGAAGAATGGGCTGAACGTTGGCAGATGGAGTTTAATGCTGAGAAGTGTGAGGTTCTATATTTTGGCAGGAATAATCCAAATAGAACATACAGAGTAAATGGTAGGGCATTGAGGAATGCAGAGGAACAGAGAGATCTAGGAATAACTGTGCATAGTTCCCTGAAAGTGGAGTCTCATGTAGATAGGGTGGTGAAGAGGGCTTTTGGAATGCTGGCCTTTATAAATCAAAGCATTGAGTACAGAAGTTGGGATGTAATGCTAAAGTTGTACAAGGCATTGGTAAGGCCAAATTTGGAATATTGTGTGCAGTTCTGGTCACCGAATTATAGGAAAGATATCAATAAATTAGAGAGAGTGCAGAGACGATTTACTAGGATGTTACCTGGGTTTCAGCAATTAAGTTACAGAGAAAGGTTGAACAAGTTAGGTCTCTATTCATTGGAGCGTAGAAGGTTGAGGGGGGATTTGATCGAGGTATTTAAAATTTTGAGAGGGATAGATAGAGTTGACGTGAACAGGCTGTTTCCATTGAGAGTAGGGGAGATTCAAACTAGAGGACATGATTTGAGAGTTAGGGGGCAGAAGTTTAAGGGAAACACGAGGGGGTATTTCTTTACTCAAAGAGTGATAGCTGTGTGGAATGAGCTTCCTGTAGAAGTAGTAGAGGCCAGTTCAGTTGTGTCATTTAAGGTAAAATTGGATAGGTATATGGACAGGAAAGGAGTGGAGGGTTATGGGCTGAGTGCGGGTAGGTGGGACTAGGTGAGATTAAGGGTTCGGCACGGACTAGGAGGGCCGAGATGGCCTGTTTCCGTGCTGTGATTGTTATATGGTTATATGAGTACGGATGAAGTAGAGACAGAAGCTGGATGACATCCTTACAAGAGACAAGATGGGAAGAGGGGTAGTCTAGGTAACTGTCGGAGTCAGTTATTTCATAGTAAATACCATGAGACACAGGAATCTAGAAAAGAGTTTCGGACAAGTCCACATGGATTTGATTGTAAAGTGGAAGTTAGTGGCAAAGGTTTTAAAATTGATGAGTTCTGCTCAGGTACAGGAAGAAGCAGTAAATCAGTTATCAATGTAATGAAAAAGAATTGGGGAGTAGTACCAGAGAAAGTTTGGAATAGTATGTGATTTACATAGCCAACAAAAAGACAGGCATAGCTAGAGCTCATGTGCATACCCATGGGTATCTCAGTACATGTAACAATAATAGACCACTTTAATGATTTGGCTTCTTGATAAGCATGTTGCAGGTTTGAGGTGGGTAGCTTTCTTTCATAGAGCAAACTTGACTCAAAGGCGATGACCTCAGAAAGGGTTATGTTATTTTATTCTGCCCATGATATATAACAGCTCCTTCACAGTCTAATTCCCCATGATAGGTGAAAACACTTCCAGCTTTTAATATCATGTTTATGGAAATAATAAAATAACTGTGCCAATCATAGATTAAAAATACTCAATTATGTGAAGCCCCAAACTCATTCTGCCAGCTGACTGAGAAGCTGGCAGGAACTTAGTTAAGGCTTCAGATGCTGGATATACAAAACTACATTCAGATTTCAACATTAATAACACCTTCTTACTGAAATTAAGGATGGAATGAAGAGACAAAACAATTTAGTCCCACATTAACACAAATCCTACCTACTGCTGGAAAAAGCATTTAAAGATCACACCACTCTTACATTTTTATAGAATGTGCACTATTGTTAATGACCTTCTGTATTGCAACATGTTAAACTTAGTTCATTGCCAATCAGAAAGCCATGTTTGAATTTCACAAAGAAGTATCAAGCACTAGAAACAAAATTTAGTATGACAAAATAAAAAAGCACTAAAACATTCAAATATTTTCCACTGAAGATTAGACACTTATATTTGTTCTTCAGTCTTTCACTCACCTTCCAGCAGATCTCTTGCCAGACCAGGTTCTGCCCCTGTGGACCGAACAAAGTCTGACAGGACTGCATCCATGTCAAGAATCATGTGATCATATAGATGCAGTGCCTGCCCCACCACAGAACTGGTTTCAGTCGTCAGGCTTTTAGATACACATCTGTTGAAAACAAAAAGGAAACATGAACAGCCTTTAGGGCAAATAAAAAAGCAAATATGGTATCAAACATTAATCTTATAGGAAGGAGCTCCTGACTATTTTCTAGTGACTGCTGCAGCCAGATGGGGAAGTACAGAATATCTCACGTAATCATTTGCTTGTTTTCTGCTGCTGCAAAGCAATATGAATGCAGCAGATCACTTCTAACAGTTTGTACCATCCAGTAGCTGTGAAAGTAACAGTCTGTGAAAGTAACAGTGTGTGACAATGACTCATACGTTAGGAACCAAAGAATGAAGAAAACAATCTACAACTGCAAACAGTATTAAATGTTATGTTAACATCTGCTCCATTCTGCCAGAATAATTCAGAAAGAAAATTTAAAACCAGTATAAGGATGTCTTTATCACAAAGGCAAAACATAACTGATAATGCAAAGCATTATCAAGCAGCATCTGTAAAGGAAGAGTCAATCTTTCTGGATGATAACCTTACTAAAGGTCATTAATTAAAGGTATATCCTTCCTCTTTACAAAACTGCCTGGTCCAATATATATGACCATGATTTACTGCTTGTGTACCTGCATTACATATTGCTGATGGTTTTCTTCTGTCTAAATGACAATATTTGAAAGTGCTCTTATTTTAAAAACACAAGAAACTAATTCTGAAGTGAAAAGGAACAAGTGATGTAGATGACCCAAAGCAGATTAAATGCTTTCAACTATAATTAATGCACACGATTCATCCTGGACAAGTTAATCATAATCCTTCTTAATTTATAAAATGTACATTTATTGTTTTTAAAGTGATAGAGTTATAGCAAACTACAACACAGAAAAAGGCCCTTCGGCCCATCAAGTCAGTATCAAACCATTTCAATTGCATAATCCCATTGATCTGCGCCTGGACCATAGACCTCCATACCCATACCATCCATGTACTCATCCAAACTTCTCTTAAATGTTGGCAGTTCGATGCAGACCATTTTACTTGCCACGGCAATTCACCTCTGTCCTGATATTCAGTGTCTACATTCCCCCCAGCGCTAACGCTAAGGAGACGCTCTGTGAACTGAACGGGGCTATTAGTGAACTGCAGAACACACACCCTGATGGTCCTTTTATTGTTGATGTTATCGACATCTCCCTGAGCAGCGCCACCATTCCAATGTGCTTCAAGGCACCACCATCGTCCCCGTGCCGAATAAGTCTTCAGAGTCCTGCCTAAATTACTATCGTCCCGTTGCACTTACATCCATCATCAGGAAGTGTTTCGAGAGGCTCGTCATGAGGCATATCAAGACCCTGCTGCCCCCCCTCACTGGACCCCCTGCAGTTTGTGTAATGACACCATTGCCACCACCCTCCACCTGGCCTTAACCCACCTGGACAAAAAAGACACATACGTTCGGATCCTGTTCATAGACTTCAGTTCAGCATTCAACACAATCATCCCTCAGAAACTGATTGGAAAGCTGAGCCTACTGGGCCTGAACAAAAGATGCAAAAGCAGTTCATTCCAATGAGAAGGAAAGATTCAAAGAGGAGGAAGGGGCCACTGTGGTTGACAAAGGAAGTCAGAGATTGTATAGCATTAAAGAAAAAGAAGTATGACAGGGCTAAGATGAGTGGGAATACAGATGATTGGAAAAGTTTTAAGGAACAGCAGATCTTAACTAAAAAAGCAATACGGAGAGAAAAAATCAGGTATGAGCTCAGTCTAGCCAGGAATATAAAAGGGGATAGCAAAAGCTTTTTTAGCTATGTGAAGAGAAAGAAGATAGTTAAGAACAATGTTGGCCTCTTGAAAAATGAATTGGGAGAAATTGTTATGGGAAACAGGGAAATGGCAACAGAATTTAATGCGTACTTTAGATCTGTCTTCACCAGGGAGGACACAAGCAATCTCCCAGATGTATGGATGGGCCAGGGTCATAATATATCAGAGGAATTGAAACAGATTGACATTAGGAAAGAAACTGTGATGAGTAGACTGATAGGACTGAAGGCTAATAAATCCCCGGGTCCAGATGGTCTGCATCCGAGGGTTCTAAAAGAGGTGGCTCAGGAAATTGCGGATGCATTGGTAATCATTTTCCAATGTTCCTTAGATTCAGGATCAGTTCCTGAAGATTGGAGAGTGGCTAATGTTATCCCACTTTTCAATTAGGGAGGGAAGGAGAAAATGGAGAACTATCGCCCTGTTAGCCTAACGTCAGTTGTGGGGAAGATGCTTGAGTCCATTATTAAGGACGAAATAGTGGCATATCTTGATGGCAGTAATAGGATTAGGCCGAGCCAGCATGGATTTACCAAGGGCAAATCATGCTTGACTAATCTGTTGGAGTTTTTTGAGGGTGTAACAAGGATGTTAGACGAGGGTAAGCCAGTGGATGTAGTGTACCTAGATTTTCAGAAGGCATTCAATAAGGTGCCACATAGGAGATTAGTGAGTAAAATCAGAGCTCATGGCATTGGGGGCAGGGTTTCAACATGGATAGAAAACTGGTTGGCAGATAGAAAGCAAAGGGTAGCATTGAATGGGTGTTTCTTGGACTGGCTGGAGGTGACTAGTGGGGTACCACAGGGCTCTGTATTGGGACCACAGCTCTTTACAATTTATGTTAACGATTTAGATGAGGGCATTGAAAACTATATCAGCAAGTTTGCTGACGATACTAAACTGGGTGGCAGTGTGACATGTGAAGAGGACGTTAGGAGAATACAGGGAGACTTGGATAGGCTGGGTGAATGGGCAGATACTTGGCAGATGTCATTCAATGTGAATAAATGTGAAGTTATCCACTTTGGAAGCAGGAACAAGAGGGCAGAGTATTGTCTGAACGGTGTAGAGTTAGGTAAGGGAGAAATGCAAAGAGACCTAGGAGTCCTAGTTCATCAGTCAATGAAGGTGAATGAGCAAGTGCAACAGGCAGTGAAGACGGCAAATGGAATGTTGGCCTTTATTACAAGGGGAATTCAGTACAAGAGCAAGGATGTCCTTTTGCATTTGTACAGGGCCCTGGTGAGACCACACCTGGAATATTGTGTACAGTATTGGTCTCCAGGTTTAAGGAAGGACATTCTGGCAGTTGAGGAAGTGCAGCGTAGAATCACTAGGTTGATTCCTGGGATGGCAGGGCTGTCTTACGCAGAGAGATTGGAGAGATTGGGCTTGTACACACTGGAATTGAGGAGATTGAGAGGGGATCTGTTTGAAACGTTTAAGATAATTAAAGGATTTGATAGGATTGAGGCAGGAAATATGTTCCAGATGTTGGGAGAGTCCAGTACCAGAGGGCATGGATTGAGAATAAGAGGTCAGTTATTTAAAACAGAGTTGAGGAAAAACTTCTTCTCCCATAGAGTTGTGGAGGTGTGGAATGCACTGCCTCGGAAGACGGTGGAGGCCAATTCTCTGGACGCTTTCAAGAAGGAGCTAGATAGATATCTGATGGATAGGGGAATCAAGGGATATGGGGACAAGGCAGGGACTGGGTATTGACAGTGAATGATCAGCCATGATCTCAGAATGGCGGTGCAGACTCGAGGGGCCGAATGGTCTACTTCTGCACCTATTGTCTATTGAACACCTCCCTCTGCAACTGGATCCTAGACTTCCTGACTGGGAGACCTCAGTCAGTCCAAATCGGGAGCAGCAACTCCAACACCCAACAAGGGTTGGGTGCTCAGTCCACTGCTGTTCACTCTGCTGACCCACGACTGTGCTGCAACACACAGCTCGAACCATATTATCAAGTTCGCTGATAACACGACCGTGTTGGGTCTCATCAGCAAGAACCACGTGTCAGCTTACAGAGAGGAGGTGCAGCAGCTAACGGACTGGTGCAGAGCCAACAACCTGTATCTTAATGTGAACAAAACAAAAGAGATGGTTGTTGACTTCAGGAGGGCACGGAGCGACCACTCACCGCTGAACATCGACGGCTCCTCAGTAGAGGGCGTAAAGAGCACCAAATTTCTTGGTGTTCACCTGACGGAGAATCTCACCTGATCCCTCAACACCAGCTCCATAGCAAAGAAAGCCCAGCAACGTCTCTACTTTTTGCGAAGGCTGAGGAAAGTCCATCTCCCACCCCCCATCCTCATCACATTCTACAAGGGTTGTATTGAGAGCATCCTGAGCAGCTGCATCACTGCCTGGTTTGGAAATTGCCACATCTCCATTTTGTAGCATATGGAGTAAGTCACATTCCTAGCAGCTCTCTCTCTTTTAATATATTTTATATCCCACTAACAGATCCTTTTTAGTTTTGATGATTTATTACTTCTACTGAAGGATTTATTATTTGTACTGAAGGATTTACGACTCAATTACAATGGCCAAAAAAAGTCGTTCTGGTATTGAACTGAGAAGCGGAAAGACTTTTCCTGAAATGGAGCGAACGGAACAAACCAAGAAAATGGAGGAATCTGTTACACTAGCAGGAATATTTTCTTCAATATGAGACATGAAATCGGAATTCGGATCACTTAGTATTAAAATTGATAAGCTGGCCGGTTCAAATTGGAAGCTTGAAAAAGCTATTTCTATGATTCAAGACTCTTTGAAAAACTTGGACTCTCAACTTCAAACACTTCAGCAGACTACAACCTGAATTGAGAGTGTACATGATCTATTCAAGCAAACTATTAAAGGTCAAGAAATGAAGATATCTTCGATGGAAAAGAAAATCAATGAAATTACCTCAGAACTATCTAAAACAAAGAAAAGAATGGTTGATTTAGATAGTAGAGAGCGTCGGCAAAATTTGCGTATTCTGGGACTGCCTGAAAATACTGAAGCTGGCAATTTGTTAAAATTCTTTTCAGATATGTTGTACTCACTTTTCAATGAGACTCTTAAAGCTAGCCCCTTAATTGACAGAGCTCACTGAATTCCATTTTCTCGGCGTTCATCCGAATTACAACCTCGAGCAGAAAATTCTTTTCAGATATGTTGTACTCATTTTTCAATGAGACTCTTAAAGCTAGTCCCTTAATTGACAGAGCTCACTGAATTCCATTTTCTCGGTGTTCATCCGAATTACATCCTCGACCAGTTGTACTTTCTTTGCATAATTATACGACTAAAGAAGCTATTCTTCGAGAAGCCAGAAAGAAGCAGAAATTATTCTTTAATTTGACACAGATTCGTATAGTCGAAGATTATCCTCCCGAGATCTTTGCCAAAAGAAAGAAATATCGAGAAGTTATGAGTGAAATGTATAAATTAGATTTAAATCCCTCCCTCCGCTTTCCAGCAAAACTGATAATTTTTCCTGAAAAATCTCAATCATTGAGAACCTACTCTCCTCAGGAGGGATGGGCGTATATTAAAAACCTTAAAGTGAAGCCTACTGAATAAAATATTAAAGTTATTCCAATTACTCAATAGGCAATTTTGAAGTATTTGCTGTATGAGTTGTTTATGGAGCTTCTGAGTTAAGTACATTCTATACCTTTTCATTCTTTGGTATGGGATGTGGCTGATTTAATTTTTTTTACCTTATTAATAATTAGTTCATATATAATTGTCTTGTAGGGAACCTTTACAGTATTGTACTTTAATGCTCCGTGTAAGACCTGTTCTTCTTCCAGATAAAGAATATTGTTTGTAATATTATTTGTTCGGATTTATTCCTTTTTCTGAATATGTGTTTAAGCTACTTTAACTGATTCTAAGATGGCCGTTGTTGATTATGTTTTTATTAATGTTAGACATAACATTATAGTAGTTGAATTCTGTTTGTGCTGTTTATTATGGCTATTTTCCGTGGGATTTTTGCTTTAGTTTTATTATACAGAGCTGCAAGATGGAGAATAGGATCAAGGGTTATTAGTCAGCATGGGACCAGCCTATTGGTTCTTTAGTTTCTATCTTTTGGGAGGCGGGGGGGGGGAGGGGTCTATTAGAGTAAGTTTTTTTCTTGATTGGGCAGTTCTTTTGATGGATTTCTCTTTCGTAAATACGTCATTCCTTCTAGTTGTACCCGCGCTTTTTGGTTTAATCTGTACTTGCGTAACATTTCTTTTATATAATATTAAATTCAATTTTAAACATGGATGTTAATAAAATCAATATATCTTGGAATTGAAATGGTGTCAATCGCCCCATTAAGCGTAAAAAGATTTTTAAGAAATTAAAAACACAATGCAGATATTAATTTTGCACAAGAAAATCATATACAAAAACAGGATGAGGACAGGTTTTTTCACTTCTGGAAAGGACCTCTATTTCACTCACTGTCGGATAGTAAAATAAGAGGCGTTTCTATATTTCTTAGTCCCAAAATCCCTTTTGTACACTTTAATACTACTACTGATTTGATTGGAAGATATTTAATTGTTACTGGTTTATTATGCGAGCAAAAGGTAGCTCTGGTATGTGTACATTATCTACCTAATGTAGATAATTCAGATTTTTTTAAGAAACTTTTTTCAGAGTTACCGAATCTCAATGAATATAAGCTGATCATGGGTGGTGACTTTAATTGTTGCTTAAATTCGGCGGTTGACAGGTCATCAACCAATCTGTCACTTCCTAATAAAGCAACAGCTTGTATTAACTCTTTTTTAATTAGAATATGGCCTTATTGATATTTGGAGATATAAACACCCCAATGATAAAGCTTTCTCTTTTCTCTCACACGTCCATCACAAGTATTCTCGAATTGATTACTTTTTTTTAGATACACGTCTGTTAAACTCCATTGTTGAATGTGCATATGACATCATTGTGTTCTCAGATCACGCACCTTTAAAGTTAACCCTTGAGCTTTCAGATAGATTTTTGAAAATCTCCAGTGGAGATTGAACCACGTATTGTTACAGGATCCAGCTTTTGTTAAGTTTATTAAGGAGTAAATTTCTATATTTTTTGAATTTAATACAACTGAAGGAATGTCAAATCTGGTTATATGAGACACCTTGAAATCTTTTCTTAGGGGATAGATAATCTCATATTCAGCAGCCTTGAGAAAGAAAACTAAAGCGGAATTGTCAGTGCTTATTAATAAAATTAAACAGATAGATAAAGTGTATTCAGTTAAACCTACTGAAGACCTATATAAAGAAAGGGTCGAACTTCAATCACAGTATGATTTACTTCTGATCTTTCCCATCGAACAGCAAATTTTTAAATCTAAAAGTTTATTTTATATACATGGGGAAAAATCTGCTAAACTTTTAGCAGGTCAGTTAAAGGCTGGGCTGGTCAGAAGACAGATTTTAAAAATTCGCCGACCAGATAAAACAGAAACTTTAGATCCTTATGAAATTATTAAGATATTTATGGACTTTTATTCTAATCTTTATAAATCTGAATTCTCTGATAGTACTATTACTATGAATAGAGTTTTGCAAAGATTAAACATACCTCAAATTTCAATTCAAGATGTTGATATGTTAGATGCACCTATTAAACAAGAGGAGATAGCCAAGGCTATATCCTCTATGCAATTAGGTAAAGCTCCAGGACCTGATGGTTACATGGTAGAATTTTACAAGACTTTTCATGAAATGCTTATACCACATCTTCATCAAATGTTTACCGATTCTACATCCTCTGGGAACCTTCCTAAAACTTTTTATGAGGCACTAATTTCATTGATTCCAAAAAAAGGAAAAGACCCACTGGAATGTGTATGCTATAGACCTATTTCTTTACTGAATGTAGATTTTAAAATTTTCTCTAAGATTCTAGCAAATAGGCTTGAGAATATCTTGCCTAATGTTATCTCAAACGATCAAACAGGATTTATAAAAAATAGGTACTCACATTTTGATATTTGAAGATTGTTAAATATCATTTATTCCCCCTCAGCCAAAGTATCTGAATGTATTATATCTTTGGATGCAGATAAAGCCTTTGATAGGGTGGAGAGGCCTTATCTATTTCAGGTTTTTAAGAGGTTTAATTTTGGTCCAGGATTTATTTCCTGGATTAAATTGATTTATCATGCCCCGGTAGCTATGGTTCTAACTAATAATCAAAAGTCTCCTTATTTTTTTCAGGGTTGTCCCCTTAGTCCTTTATTATTTAATTTGGCTTTAGAACCACTTGCTATTGCTCTTAGGGATTCTAATTCTGCGCAGGGTATTAGGAGAGGAGATAAATTACATTAGGTTTCATTATACGCGGATGATTTATTAGTTTACATTTCAAATCCTAGGAAATCTATTCCTTTTATGTTATCTACATTTATGGAATTTGGTATTTTTTTCCGGATATAAACTTAATTTACATAAAAGTGAATTATTTCCTATTAATAATTATTCTGATTATGATCAAATACCTTTTAATATTGCCAAAAACCATTTTACTTACCTTGGTATCAAAATTACTAAAGATTTTAAAGGCCTATATAGGTATAATTTCTTCCCTTTAGTTGAATATACTCAACAGGCACTTTCTAAATGGTCACCTATGTCGATGTCATTGATAGGTCGAATGAATGCTATAAAAATGGTTATTCTACTGAAATTTTTATACATATTTCAAGCAGTTCCCTCTTTTGTTCCAAAAACATTTTTTGATAAAATAGATTCTCTGATTTTGTATTATGTTTGGAATAATAAAAGCTTTAGAGTGAATAAACTTTTATTGCAAAAATCAAAAAATGATGGAGGACTGGCTTTATCAAACTTTAGATTTTATTATCGGGCAATTAATATTCATTATATTACTTTTTGAATTTATGATATAGATGACCAAGATCGCCCTTCATGGTTACAGCTGGAGGAAAATTCAGTAATGGGGTTTTTGTTAGCTTCTTTATAAGGAGCTCCTCTTCCGTTTTCGCTCTCCAGAATAGATAGACAAGCTCTCAACCCTATTGTTAAACATACTTTAAAAATTTGGTTTCAATTTCGTAGATTTTTTGAATTAAATGATTTTCTACTTTCTAGTAATATATAACCATATAACAATCACAGCACGGAAACAGGCCATCTCGGCCCTCCTAGTCCGTGCCGAACTCTTAATCTCACCTAGTCCCACCTGCCCGCACTCAGCCCATAACCCTCCACTCCTTTCCTGTCCATATACCTATCCAATTTTACCTTAAATGACACAACTGAACTGGCCTCTACTACTTCTACAGGAAGCTCATTCCACACAGCTATCACTCTCTGAATAAGGAAATACCCCCTCGTGTTTCCCTTAAACTTCTGTCCCCCAACTCTCAAATCATGTCCTCTCATTTGAATCTCCCCTACTCTCAATGGAAACAGCCTATTCATGTCAACTCTATCTATCCCTCTCAAAATTTTAAATACCTCGATCAAATCCCCCCTCAACCTTCTACGCTCCAATGAATAGAGACCTAACTTAACATCCTAGTAAATCGTTTCTGCACTCTCTCTAATTTAATGATATCTTTCCTATAATTCGGTGACCAGAACTGTACACAATATTCCAAATTTGGCCTTACCAATGCCTTGTACAATATTTATTCTAATTTCTTTTTTAAACCATCAACTTTGGATAAAGCTTTTTTAACATGGAAAATTAAGGGAATAAAAACTTTTTTAGATTTGTTTTTACAAGACTGTTTAATGCCTTTTTCACAGTTAATGGAGAAATATGATATCCCTAATACACATTTTTTCAGATATTTACAGGTTAGGAATTTTTTACGTGATTTTTTACCAAATTACCCCTCCGCCTGCTCTTTAAATTTGGCTTATGCTATTTTTCAGTTTAAACCTTTTCAAAAACGATTAATAGCTATCATTATAAACAGTTAATAAATGCTCGCTTGTCGCCTAATGATAGGGTTCAACGCATCTGGGAAGTAGAACTTCAACATTCACTTTCAGATAATCAATGGAGTAAAATTTATTATTTAGTCAATAATTCACCTATCTGCGCAAGCCATAACTTAATTCAGTTTAAGATAGTACATAGGGCCCATATGTCCAAAGATAAATTGGCGCATATTTTTCCTAATATAAGCCCTATTTGTGACAGATGTAACGCAGAAGTAGCTACTCTAACTCATATGTTTTGGTCATGTGTAAGTTTAAATAATTTTTGGAGAGATGTTTTTGGAATATTATCTAAAGCTATAGATGTGGATGTTCAACCTAATCTACTTACTGCAATTTTTGGGATTATTCCAGAGGAAGCAAGCAAAGTGTCTGCTTCCACCCAACATGTGATAGCTTTTTCAACTTTACTGGCTAGGAGAGCTATTTTGCTACACTGGAAAGAATCTAACCCACCTACTGTTTTTTATTGGCTCTCCTCCATTATGTCATGTCTAAGCTTGGAGAAAATTAGAAGCCGGACATTTGATACATCCTTTAATTTTGAACAAGTCTGGCGACCCTTTATTCAATATTTTCTCATGATTTAATTTATTTTTATTTATTTATTTTTCTTTATTCTCTTTGGAGAAAATCCTTATCCATGAAGGTTCGGAGATGACTGGAAGGATGTTTTTTTTCTCTCTCTTTTTTAAAAATTTTATCCTCAATTGGACTGCCCAATCTTTCTTTTTCTTTCTTTTTTTCTTTCTCTTTTTTTGTTTCAGTTTAGTTAGTGGGGTTTTTTTTCCTTTATCAATAAAATTTCCAATCTATTTTTAGATATGAGGAGTTGTAGTTATTTTTGACCGTTGTAAATATAACAGCATATTTTACCTATTTGATTTTGACATTATATGCTTTGTTTTTTATTATTGCTGTTTATATGTCTTTTATATTATCTGTTTGCTAAACTCCTCCTCTGATTTGTATATTCTTTATTTGAAAATCAATAAAAAGATTGAAAAATGAAATGAAATGGAAATTGCACCATCTTGGATTGCAAGACCCTGTAGCGGATAGCGAGGTCAGCTGAGAAGATCATTGGGGTCTCACTTCCTGTCATCACGGACATTTACACTACATGCTGCATCCGCAAAGGAAACAGCATTATGAAGGACCCCATGCACCCCTCATACAATCTCTTCTCCCTCCTGCCATCTGGGAAAAGGCTCCGAAGCATTCAGGCTCTCATGACCAGACGATATAACAGTTTCTTCCCCCAAGCTATCAGACTCCTCAATACCTGAAGCCTGGACTGACACCTTGCCCTACTGTCCTGTTTATTATTTGTTGTAATGCCTGCACTGTTTTTGTGCACTTTATGCAGTCCAGTGTAGGTCTGTGGTCTAGTGTAGCTTTCTCTGTGTTTTTTTTTATTATTACATAGTTCAGTCTAGTTTTTTTGTACTGTGTCATGTAACACCATGGTCCTGAAAAATATTGTATCATTTTTACTATGCACTGTACCAGCAGTTATGGTCAAAATGACAATAAAAGTTGACTTGACGACTTGACTTGAAATCAAAATCACCACCACCACTTGTGATGCAGCAGAATCCACACTCTCATCTCCCTCTGAATGAAGAAGTTTCCCTTCATGTTCCCCTTAAAAATTTCACCTTTCACCCTTAAACCATAACCTCTAGTTGTAGTCTCACCTAAGCTCAGTGGAAACAGCCTACTTGCATTTACCCTGTGAGGCAAAGCAGCAGAAAGGTCATACGGATTACAGAGGAGGAAGTGTTGTCTTGAGGAAAATTAGTCTGGACAAACCCTTAGGGCCTGACAAGGTGTCCCCTCAGGGAGACAAGTACAGAAACTGAATGGACCCAGCAGAGATATTTCAATCATCCTTAGCAACAGGTGAGGTACCAGATGACTGGAGGACAGCGAATATTGTTCCACTGTTTAAGAAAGGCTCTAAATTTAAACCAAGAAATTATAGGATGACGAGCGTGATATCAGTAGATGAAAAGTTATTGGGAGGAATTCTAAGGGACTGAACTTACGAGTATTCGGATAGATAGGGACTGATTAGGAATAGTCTGCTCAGCTTTGTGTCTAACCAATCTTATGGAGTTTTTCAAGGAAGTTATTGAGAAAATTGAAAAAAGCAAGGCAGTAGAGTTGTCTACTTGGACTTTCAGCAAGGTATTTGACAAAGTCTCTCTTGACAAGGTCAGTCAAGAAGGTTCAGTTGCTTGGCATTCAAGATAAGGTAGTAAACCTGATTAGACATTGTCTTTGCGGAAGAAGCCAGAGAGTGGTAGTAGATGGTTGCCTTTCTAACTGGACACCTGTGACCAGTGGAGTGCCACAGGGATCAGTGCTGGGACCATAGTTGTTTATCATCTATATCAACGATTTGGATGATAATGTGGTTAACTGAATCAGCAAGTTTTGGGATGACACCAAGATTAGAGGTGTAATCAACATGTACAAAACGGATGCTGCCCGACCTGTTGAGTTCATCCAGCTTTTGTACGTGTTGATTTGACCACAGCATCTGCAGTGTACTTTGTGTTTAAGATTAGAGGTGTAGTGGATAGCAAGGAAGACTGTGAAAGCTTGCAGCAGAATCTGAACCAGGTAGAAAAATGGGTTGAAAAATAGCAGATGGAATTTAATGCAGAAAAGTGTGAAGTGTTGTATTTTGGGAGGGTACTGAATGGTAGGACATTGAGGGGTGCTGTAGAACAAAGGGATCTGGGAATAAAGGTCCATAACTGAAAGTGGTGTCATGGGTAGATCGGGTCATAAAGCAAACTTTTGGCACATTAGCCTTCATAGATCAAACTATTGAGTACAGGAGTTGGGATGTTATGTTGAAATTATATAAGACATTGGTGAGGCCTTACTTGGAGTATCGTGTGCAGTTTTGGTACAGGAAAGATGTAAATAAGGTCTGTCTGCCAAGTAAATCATTTGTTATGAGCTGTGTCTTAATGGCATGGGTGATCATGGTCTTCACATGATTATGATTGTTTTAGGCAATTTTTTTTCAGAAATAGTTTGCTATTGCCTACTTTTTATTTATTTTCTGGCCCTTCAAACTACATAGCCTAGCTTCCCACTAACTTAACCCTAACCTATCCAAGGGACAATTTATAATGACGAACTAACCAACTAACCAGTATGTCTTCGGACTGTAGGTAGAAACCGGAGCATCCAGAGTGATGGGAAAAATGTACAAACTTCTTACAGACAGCAGCAAGAAATGAACCCGGATTGCTGTTACTGTAAAGCGTTGTGCTCACCACTAAGGTTAGGGGTGAAGGAGACAGTGCAGAGTACCCCTCCACAACAGGTATATCACTTTGTATACTGTTGGGGGTGTCGACCTAACACAGGGAAGTCACAGTGGTCTCTGGCACTGAGAAAAAAGGCACATTGTGATCATAGGGGATTTGTTAGTTGGAGGGACAGGCAGGAGGTTCTGTGGGTGAGAACGAGATTCCAGGATGGTATGTTGCCTCCCAACTGCCAGTGTTACATACCCGTGACACGTGACAGTGGTGTTGAAGCTATACTCGACTTAAGGTAGTGGTCTTGTGATGGTGGAGTGACGTCATTTTCCCGCCAGTAGAGGTCATGTGACAGGTTTTTTTTTAAACAGGGTATAAAAGGAGGACCCCTCCCTGTGAGGAGGGGCAGTTCGTGGCTGGATTTGCCATTTTGACTTCATGCCACTGCGTGGTCCAATATTATGACGCAGTTTGATTGAAAGATGGAGTTTTATTTAATGCCTAAAGTTTAAAAGGTCATTGCCGGCAGTTTCTTTATAACACTGCCAGTTAAAAATCAGTGGAGAGTGAAGATCAGAATTCGGGAGCTAAAAGATCGAGGAAAGTCGATTTTGACGGTGAAACAGGTTCGACCTTGTTTGATCCTCATTCGGAAGAAATTCGTTGGCTGTCCCCGTGTTAATCCCTGCAAAACAGCAGAGAGGATTGGGAACAGTTTTGTCAAGGAAAAGTCAATGCCTTTAAGCCATATCATTTCCATCTTCGTAAATTCTCCGTGGGAAAAGTATAATTCGACTGGGAACCACAACAACACAACGTGAAAGAGAATTTAAATCGTTTAAAAAGTCTCTCCTTTAATGGACTGTAAGCATTTTGAACTTTTGCAGTACTACTTTGAAGAACTTTTTTTTTCAACATCGCTTTAAGAACTGTTTAAGCTTCATTGCTTTAAGAACGGTTTAAGCTGCCGCACAGCAGCTGATTTCCGGTTACATTAGTGGTTTGTTTACTTTTGGGGGTTTGTTTTTCAGTGTTTAATAAATGTTTTGTTTGTTATAAAAACCCTGCCTCACTCATATATTTATTGTTGCTGAATCCGTAACACCGGGACCTAGGACATGTCATATTGAGCCCTCTGCATTCTAGGAGGGAGAACAGCCAGAGGTTGTGGTCCATGTTGTTGCCAATGAAGTAGGACAAGTAACGAGATTCTGCATAGGAAGTTAGGTGTTAAAGGACAGGACCTCCAAGGTTGTGATCTCAGGACTGCTACCCGTGTCATGTGCTAGTGAGGCCAGAACTAGGGAGATTATACAATTTAGTACGTGGCTAAGGAGCTGGTGTAGGATGGAAGGCATAAGGTTTTTGGATCGGGTTAGTTTCACCATTATGGGAAACTAACCCTATCAGCCATATAGCACAGACGTTCTCCGTATGGGAATCCACCCCAAGCAGTAGTACACGGCTGATGTTGTGTACTTGGATTTTCCAAAGGAATTTGACATAGTGCCACATGTGAGGCTGCTTAACAAGCTACAAGCCCATGGTTTTACAGGAAAGATTCTAGTATGGACAAGCAGCGGCTGATTGGCATAAGGCAAAGGATGGGAATAAAAGGAGCCGTTTCTGGTTGCTGCCAGTGACCAGCGGTGTTCCACAGGGGTCTGTGTTGAGATCACTTATTTGTCCATAATATATCAATGGAATTGAAGGCTTTATTACAAAGTCTGCAGATGATATGAAGACAGGTGGGTTGGCAGGTAGTTTTGAGTAAGTAGAGAAGTTACAGAAGGAATTAGACAAATTAGGAGAATGTGCAAAGAAATGGCAAAAGGAATACTTTGTTGGAAAGTGTACGAACACAAACTTTGGTAGAAGAAATGAAAGGGTTGAGTATTTTCTAAATGGAGAGAAAATACAAAAAACTGAGACACAAAAAGACTTGGGAGTCCTTGTGCAGGATTTTCTGAAAATGAATTTGCAGGTTGAGTCTGTGATGAGGAAGGGAAATGTAATGTTATCATTTATTGCAGGAGGGTTAGAATATTAAAGCAAGGATATAATGTTGAGACTTTATAAAGCACTGGTGAGGCCTCACTTGGAGTATTAGGCCTCTTATCTTAGAAAGGATGTGCTGAAACTGGAGATGATTCAAAGGAGGTTCACGAAAATGATTCCAGGATTAAACGGCTTGTCCTATGAAAAGCGTTTGATGGCTCTGGGTCTGTATTCACTAGTATTCCGAAGAATAAGAGTAACCTAATTGAAACCTATCGAATGGTGAAAGACCATCATAGAGCAGATGTGGAGAGAAGTCTAAGACCAGAGGACGCTGCCTCAGAACATAGGGATGTCCATCTGCCACGAGACGAGTTCTTCAGTCTGTCTTGACTGAGCCCTGCCTTGACAATCTCCCTAACTAATAACGCCACCCTTTCCCCTTCAATCCCTCCCACTCTATCACATCTAAAACAATGGAACCCCATAATATTGAGCTACCAGTCCTGCCCCTAATGCAACCAAGTCTCACTAATAGCTACAATATCATAATTCCATGTTTGATCCATGCACTCTGCTTATCTGCTTTTCCTACAATACGTCTTGCATTGGAATATATGCTGCTCAGAACACTAGTTGGACCATGCTCAACCATTTTATTCCTGATTTTATCTGAGGTCTTAACAACATCTCCTCCATTACCACTCCACTATCTGTTCTGGCATTCTGCTTCCATTCACCTGCAACTATAGATTAACCCATCCCAGTGCAATACTAGCAAACCTTCCCATAAGACATAGGAGCAGAATTAGGCAATTCAGCCCATTGAGTCTGCTCTGCCATTTCATCATGGCTGATCCCAGATTCAGCTCAGCCCCATACACCTCCCTTCTTGCCGTATCCTTTGATGCCATGACTGAACAGGAAACGAACAACTTTTGCCTTATGAACAGGAAAGGAATGGAGGGTTATGGGCTGAGTGCAGGTCAGTGGGACTAGGTGAGAGTAAGCGTTCAGCATGGACTAGAAGGGCCGAGATGTCCTGTTTCTGTGCTATAATTGTTATATGGTTATAAATATACAGATGGACTTCACTTCCACTGTTGTCTGTGGCAGAGCATTCCAGATTTACTAATTTCTGGCAAAAAAAAATCCTCCTTACCTCTGTTCTAAAGGGTCGTCCCCTCAATGTAAATCACTGACAAACAATGTGAAAAGCAGCGGTCCTAATATTGACCCCTAAGGGACACCACTAGTCACTGGTAGTCAACCAGAAAAGACTCCATTTATTCCAGCTCACTACCTTTTGCCTGTCAGCCATTCTGTTATCCCTACCAGTATCTTTCCTGTTCCACCTGCCCCAGAAGAGGTCCCAGTTATCCAGAAATCTGAATCCCTGCCCCTTGCTCCAATTCTTCAGCCATGCACTTACCTGCCACCTCATTCTCTCCCTATCCTCACTGTCGCGTGGCACAGGCAGCAATCCCGAGATTACTACCCTTGAGGTCCAGCTTCTCAGCTTCCTTCTTAAACTTCCAATATTCTTTTTTCAAAACCTCTTCCCTCTTTCTTCCTATGTCATTGGTATCAATATGTACTACATCTTTTGGTTGGTCACTCTCCCTTCTTTGGATATTGTGAATGTTTCCAGAAACATCTTGGACCCTGTTACCTGGGAGTCAAACCATCATCCGTGTTTCTTTCTTGTGTCCACAGAATCGCTTATCTGTCCCACTGACTTATTGAACCCACTATTATTACCGCTATCCTCTTAACTTCCCTACCCTTATGAGCCACAGGACCAGATTCAGTGTCAGAGACTGTTGCTTCCCCCGGGTAGGTCGTATCCCTCATCCCAACAGTACTCAAAATGGAGCACTTACTGTTGAGGGGGATGGTCACAGGGGCATTCTCCACTATCTGACGTTCTCCCTTCCCTCTCCTGCCAGTTACCCATTTACATCTCCTATAGCCTTGGGGTGAGAATATTCTTCCTGCAGCAACTGTCTGTCACTGCTTCACTTTCCCTAGCAAGCTAAAGGTCATCAAGCTGCAGTTTCAGTTCCCTAACATGGCATAAGAGGCTGCATCTTGATGCACCTGATGCAGATACAGCCATTGCGCAGGCTGGGAATCTCCTGAAAATCCAACATCTGACACCCAGAACAGAACACTGGATTTGTAGACATACACCCTATTCTCTCAAGATTTAATTAAGAAATAAGAAATGAACTTACCTACTTATATGGCCTCAGCCTGTTCTCGCCAAAACCCTGCTGAGCCAAAGCCTTACTACACTGCCTCAAGACTACTCTGAAAATGATTTGTCTTTGACAAAGCCATGCAGACTATTCCTAATCATATTATGCCTCTCCAAATGTTCATAAATCCTGCCTCTCAGGGTCTTCTCCACCAACTTACGAACAACCAAAGTAAGACTCACTGGCCTAAAATTTCCTGGGCTATCCCTACTCCCTGTCTTGAATAAGGGAACATCATCCACAACCCTCCAATCCTCCGGAACCTCTCCCATCCTCACTGATGATGCAAAGATCATTGCCAGAGGCTCAGTAATCCCCTCCCTCACCTCCCACAGTAGCCTGGGGTACATCTTGTCCTGTCCCAGTGACTTATCCAACTTGTTACTTTCCAAAACCTCCAGCACAACCTCTTTCTTAATGTCTACATGTTAAAGCTTTTCAATCCACTGTTAGTCATCTCTATAATTGCCAAGATCCTTTTCTGTAGTGAATATTGAAGCAAAGTTTTTATTAAGTACTTCCACTATTTCCTCCGGTTCCATACACACTTTTCCACTGTCACACTTGATAGGTCCTACTTCTTGACGTCTTATTCACTGGCTCTTCACATACTTGTAGAATGCCTCGGGGTTTTCCTTTATCCTGTCCACCAAGGCCTTCTCATGGCTTTTTCTGGCTCTCCTAATTTCATTCTTAAGCTCCTTCCTGCTAGCCTTATAATCTTCTAGATTCCTATCATTACCTAATTTTTTGATTCTTTCAGAAGCTCTTCTTTTCTCCTTGACTAGATTTAGAACAGCCTTTGTACACCACGGATCTTGCAGCCTACCATCGGAACATACCTACTCAGAAACCAATGCAAATGTCCCCTGAACATTTGCCACATTTCTTCCGTACGTTTCCCTGAGAACATCTGTTTCCAATTTATGCTTCTAAGTTCCTGCCTAATAGCTTCATATTTCCCTTTACTCCAATCAACTGCTTTCCTAACCTGTCTGTTCCTATCCCTTTCCAATAAAGGTGGCCCTGTGGCGACCCATTTCCTGGCACATCCGAACCGACTCACAATTAGATAGCCTACGGGGGTTTGCGAGCACAGAGCTTTGGAGCCTCTGCGCCATGGGGGGGCAGGTTGAGGGAGGCTTAAAAGTGAGGCTGAAGATTTCGAATAAAGTTTTTTCCTTCGACTGCAGTTACCGACTCCGTGTCGTAATTTTAGCGCTGCGTGTAGCACACCGCTACAGCCCCTGTTTTTTGAATGTCTGCTTTACAACACCTCACTATTATGAAAGACCTACATGAGTTACCTGATTTCGCTAACAGAAGGTGTTTTCACTGTTACAAAGAAAGGTAGCGCGTGCCCCGAGCAGCCAAGCATTCTAGCTGCCATAGCTTAAACATGTGCCTGTGAGCATCTGTGCTTTATCTCGATTTATTTTGTGCTCCCATTAACAAGATGAGTTCTAAGGTATTGGAAAAACCTAGAAGAGCTTGTAAGGGTGTCACACTTAGCGTAAAACTAAACATAATTAAGTGTTTCGATCGTGGTGAACAAAGTAAGGACACTGTCCATGCGTTGAACCATTCGCACTATTTATATACAGAGAGAAAGGATCTTGAAAGCTGACAATGTTACTGTTTGTTCTGCTCGTAGCAAAATGGTCTCTCTTAGTCGGCATCCAATAACGGATAAAATGGAAAGTCTATTGCTTGAGTGGATTGATGGATTCACAAAGCGAGGTGCTCTGTTAAGTTACAGTGGCATGCAAAAGTTTGGGCACCCCGGTCAAAATTTCTGCTACTGTGAATAGCTAAGCGAGTAAAAGATGACCTGATTTCCAAGTGGCATAAAGTTAAAGATGACACATTTCTTTAATATTTTAAGCAAGATTACTTTTTTATTTCCATCTTTTACAGTTTCAAAATAACAAAAAAGGAAAAGGGCCCGAAGCAAAAGTTTGGTCACCCTTCATGGTCAGTACTTAGTAACACCTCCTTTGGCAAGTATCACAGCTTGTAAACGCTTTCTTTCAATTCTTGTTTGGGGGATATTTGCTCATTCTTCCTTGCAAAAGGCTTCTAGTTCTGTGAGATTCTTGGGCCATCTTGCATGCACTGCTCCTTTGAGGTCTATCCACAGATTTTCGATGATGCTTAGGTCAGGGGACTTTGAGGGCCATGGCAAAACCTTCAGCTTGCGCCTCTTGAGGTAGTCCATTGTGGAGTTTGAGGTGTGTTTAGGATCATTATCCTGTTGTAGAAGCCATCCTCTTTTCATCTTCAGCTTTTTTACAGATGATGTGATGTTGGCTTCCAGAATTTGCTTGTATTTAATTGAATTCATTCTTCCCTTTACCAGTGAAATGTTCCCCATGCCACTGGCTGCAACACAAGTCCAAAGTATGATCCATCCACCTCCATGCTTAACAGATGGGAGAGGTGTTCTTTTCATGAAATTCTGCACCGTTTTTTCTCCAAACATACCTTTGCTCATTGCGGCCAAAAAGTTCTATTTTAACTTCATCAGTCCACAGGACTTGTTTCCAAAATGCATCAGGCTTGTTTAGATGTTCCTTTGCAAACTTATGATGCTGAATTTTGTGGTGAGGACGCAGGAAATGTTTTCTTCTGATAGCTCTCTAATGAAGGTCATATTTGTGCAGGTGTCGCTGCACAATAGAACAGTGCACCACCAGAGTCTGCTAAATCTTCCTGAAGGTCTTTTGCAGTTAAATGGGGGTTTTGATTTGCCTTTCTAGCAATCCTAAGAGCAGTTCTCTCGAAAGGTTTCTTGATCTTCCAGACCTCAACTTGACCTCCACCATTCCTGTTAACTGCCATTTCTTAATTACATTATGAACTGAGGAAACGGTTACCTGAAAACGCTTTGCTATCTTCTTAAAACCTTCTCCTGCTTTAAGGGCATCATTTATTTTAATTTTCAGAATGCTTAGAGGAGCCCATGGCTGCTGATTGTTGGGAGAAGGTTTGAGGAGTCAGGGTATTTATAAAGCTTTGAAATTTGCATCAGCTGGCCTTTCCTAATGCTGACTATGAACAAACCATAGCCCTAACAAGCTAATTAAGGTCTGAGACCTTGGTAAAAGTTATCTGAGAGTTCAAATCTCTTGGGGGTGCCCAAACATTTGCATGGTGCTCCTTTCCTTTTTTTCACTCTAAAGTTATACAAAACAAAAATAATACACTAATCTTGCTTAAAATGTTGGAAAGAGAGTTCCATCTTTAACTTAATGCCTTTTGGAGATCAGTTCATCTTCTACTCACTTAACTATTCACAGTAACAGAAATTTTGACCAGTGTACCCAAACTTTTGCATACCACTGTATCTTATACTTAAGGAGAAATCAGTCAGTCTTTTTAATAAGCTGAAACAGAAAGCCCTGGACAATGGTGATGAAATTGTGGTTTCTGAGGCAAGGGCAGCTTCATAGCTTAAAGTTTACTGGAGAAAGTGCTTCAGCTGATACTGAAGCTGCCGAAAAGTTCCCAGCAGGACTGAAGTAAATCATTACAGAAAGTGGTTATTGGTATAAGCAAGTGTTTAACTGTGACGAAACTGCAATTTATTGGAAAAAAATTGCTGACCTCCGACGACTCAGCATAACATCGTGGATAGAGATGGCAACATTTTGGTGTAATGTCTATTGTCTATTTGTAGTGAAGTAATTGTGTTTGCCACTGTTTTGTATATATTGTATAGCACCGATATTTGTAATAAAGGATTTTGTAATAAAAAAAAACACCATCATCAGTGTGCTCACTGTCTTCCTAATTCCGGTAGGTGAAACTACATTGTACATACTTTATTTCTACTTTATATAGGCTGTGTATTTTTATGTGTTATTTGGTATGATTTGGCAGCTTCATAGCTTAAAGGTTACTGGAGAGACTGCTTCCGCTACATACAGGTAGTCCCCGAGTTACAAATGTCTGACTTACAGACAACTCGTACTTACAAACTGAGGAAAGAGAACGCCATCCGCCATTTTAAGTTGGATCACGACACCATCCGCCATTTTAAGTCATTGCTGTTGACACTGTGTTGAGTGTGTAACTTTGTACTTGGCTTAAATTTTTCTTAACAAGATTCACCCTGACCCCGTCCCCCCATTCCGGTTGGCTGGTGGCGCAGTGAGATATGCACCGGGCTGGAGATTGGAGTTTCCCGAGTTCGATCCAGTGACAGACCGCTCCTGTGCCAAGTTGATGTCGATCCAGTGACTCCCATACCATCCATGCTGGGTTGATGTTGAGCGCGCAACTCAACCTCATAAAAAAAAACACTGCCACCTCCAGTTTAAATTCCCACGCAGAATATTGTGGAGGATCAAATACCCAAACCCAGTACAGCCCCCACTTGTCCCATTTAACCTGTCTCAGTGCGGTGGACTTTCGGACCCAGGGAATTCAGTGCGGAGGTCCTTAGGACCCAGCAGACCTCGGGAGCCGGCGGAGGTCGGGACCCGCCGCCGGCAGTATTTCTGTTCCATTGATGGGAAGCGATCGCGATTGAAAATGAAGTGGAAAATATAAAGCGTTTGGAAAGAGTTGAAAAGCTATCGGTCATTGGAAAAGCGTTAGGCTACAGTCAGTTAACGATCTGAACAATTTTAAAGGATAATGGATAAAGTGAGAATAATGGAGCATGTGAAAGGCTCTGCCCCGATGAAAGCTACAATTATTACTAAGCAACTCAGTGGTTTAATTATTGAAATGCATATGTTTCTTAAGTGTTTTATATGCATAGAAAGGTAAAATATCAACTATATACTAAGACAAACGTTTGACTAACTGACGCTAAGTAATACCGGATGTACTTGTTCTGACTTACGTACAAATCCAACTTAAAGACGGACTCAGGAATGGAATTCGAATGTAACCCGGGAACTACCTGTAGTGAGATTTTCACTACACTAGACAGAGCTGCAATAACTGTAGAAAAGTATTTCTACTTTATATAGGCTGTGTATTTATCATAACATTCCTGCTTTTACTATATGTTACGGTTACTTTCGGTTTTATGTGTTATTTGGCATGATTTTGTAGGTTATTTTTTGTGTCTGGGAATGCTCACAAATTTTTTCCATATAAATAAATGGTAATTGCTTATTCACTTTACGTCATTCCGGCTTACGACCCATTTCGTAGGAACACTCTAGCTTCAGATAGTGGGGGGAAACCTGCACTATGGTAAAGGAGATGGAATTAAACACGCTTTTGCCCTCTTTGTTGCCATTTGCTGCAATTTCGGATGCCACCATGTTTGCAGCAAACTGTATACCTTTCCCTCCTTTCTGAGGTGAGTACAAGTACGAATATAATCAAGGATGATTGGTAGAAATTGGGTAGGGATGCAGACCTGTCACGCAGGGGTGAACCAGAGGCCTGTCATCGGACCCTCCTTACAGCCCATCTGTGAGCATAGTCTGTGTTCCTCCTCAGGGGTGTCCCCCTGGAATGTACATAACGGCTTGCATGTCTGGCATACCCGTGCTGTGTGAGAGGCGCAAGGGGTTTTGGCCGGGCCCCAATGCGACTATAATTTCGAGTGTCTGGGCTACGGCTTTGGCAGCCTCATTGGCCATGGCATTACCAGTGGAGATTTTATCAGTCAGGCAGATATGAGTGGAGCATTTGATAATGGCCAATGTTTTTGGAAGTTGCAAGGCAGTGAGGAGATTCTGTACAAACACAGTATTGCTAATAGAATGTCCTAAGGAGGTGAGGAAACCCCGGCATTCCCAAAGCGCTCCATACTCATGACCTGTCCCCGAAGGCATATCAAGAATCAGTGCAGATGTTTGCACATCTGTTGGTGGCGAGGATACAGGCACGAGTAAGAGCAAGTAACACAGTTTTTTGTGCCGACACAGCTGTTGAAAGGATGCCAGCTCGAGTACCATGTCATGTGATCTGTGACCACTTGATAGCGGCAAGTATATTGACTGGCTGCATCACTGTATGGAAACACCAGAGCTCACACTGCCAGGTTCAGGAATAACTATTACTCCTCAATCATAAGGACCAAGGAAATAAAGACACTCAGGATTTAGAAGAAACCATTGTCAATGTATTTGACAATTTAGTTGCAAATCTATCAACTATTGCTCAATCACTCAACAATCTGCTGAAGGACAATAAGTGCTCAGCCAACCTTCTTGAAGAACTGAAAGCATTTCAAAAGAATTAAAAGGTGACTTTGTCAACTGCACCTGCATTAAGAATCCCTGATACAGATAAACCATTTACCCTGTATGTTAATGAGAAACACGTGCTGCCAGTCTCAAGAATATGGAGACCGACAGTGTCTTGTGGGTTATTACACTGAAGATCTGATTCTGTACACTAATGGCTTCTCAATAACTGAAAGAGGAATTCATATCAAAGAGGCTCCCTCACATCTGCCCCTCTGACCCTCAACACAAGTGACACTCAGGATTGTGTCCTGAGTTCCCTCCTCCTTTTATACCCATGACTGTGCTGCCACACACAGCTCAAATCTGCTGATCAGATTTGCAAATGACATAACATTGATCAGCTTTATTTATAGCGATGACAAGACAGCCTACAGAGAAGAGGTTTACACCCTGATACACTGGTGCCAGGAGAACAACCTCTCCCTCAATTCCCAAAAAGCAAGAGAGCTGATTGTGGAATTCATAAACAGAAAGACGAGGGAACACACACCAAACCTCAGAGAGATCAGAAATGGAGAGAGCGAACAATTTTCAGAGTTGGACTGTGCTTAATCAGCGAGCTGGAGCATGAGAAGCAGCAGCAGTTTCATTTAGGTCCAGGGATGAAGTTTAAAACAGGCAGCGCTTCATAGCGGTTTTCGGAGTTCACTGTGCCCAGTGAATAGAAGCATGATAAGAAGCAGTGATTCCATCTAGGTCCGCGGCTGAAGTTCAAAAAAGACAGCACTTTCCAGCAGTTTTCAGTGAATAGGGTACATTAGAAAGGGCGAATAAAAATAACGGAGAATGAGAAGTTTATAGATAGTAATTTCAGGGAGGTAGTATTGGAGTATAAAAATATTATGGAGTATAAAAGTTGTATTATTTGCTGTGTAACCAAAACTATGTAGTCAGCTTGCTATGCATGTAACCAAAATGAAATCCTAGGAATGTAGAAGACAATGATGTGTTAATGAGAGGCAGCTTAGAGATGTAGATTAGAACATTGGTCAGTTCTGAGTTTGCTATTATTTTGCTCAGTTCTGAGATTGCTATTTGCTATGCATGTACCCAATTTAGCAGGAGAATGAAGTATTAAGAATGTAAAAGACAATGGTGTGTTAATGAGAGGTAGATAAGAGATGTAGATTAGAACATAATTAAGTCAATGGGACATAGGTGTGGTACCTGTGAAACTGGACCAGGAGAATGCTATAAAAAATGCTGTGTCCCGGGATCGGTGGGCAATCAGCGACTAGCTCAATGACTGTCTCAGCTTTGATTTGCAAATTAAAGTTTAACCCTTCTTGAAGAATCTTCTGCGTCTCTTGGTCATTTCTGGGGCACGAGAAACCACGACAAAATTGGCGACCGCAGCAGGACCGGAAAGAGACCCACGGAAAGGAACCGGCAGATTGGGGACGCTTCCCAGTCCTCCGGGACCCCCACAAGGCTAACAGAATTAAGGGTGCACCCAAACAAAAGGTAAGTGCTTTTGCGACAATTTGGACTAAGAATTCTGTTGGCTTTGGGGAGGTCTTGGAGTCTCAGAAGTGTGGAACCACTACCAAAGGGTCTCTCCGGTCCAAAGAATCTGGCAGAATTGGGGGTTAACAGAGGAGGCTCAGAGGATTGATCAAGAACACTGCAGTGAAGGTAAGTACAAATAAGTTAATAAGAAGTTAAGAAAAAGTCCACATGGTGTTGGTAAATCCCTGTGGGTACCGCATCGTATGAAACGAAGGGCTGAATGGGCAGGGAAAGGAAAATAGGGGTTATAGGAAGAAGAAGTCCATGTGATGTTAGACTAGGAAGAATATTTGACAGTCTTTGCAGAGAGAGGCATATCCCTGATTTTATGCACAATTTCACTCTTGTTTTTAAAGTCTGTGAATAGATGTTCTGAAATCATATTGAAAGATTCTTTTATATATTCACCATCTGTAAACTGCTTCCCGTGCCTGACTATTTCCTGAGCGGCAACAAAACTAGCATATGTCGTTGATTTTCCAGACATCATCCACTTCTTGAAATGATTTTTGCTCAGATCAAACTTCCGCAGCAGTTCCGAAACGTCTTTTTTACTCTCATCTCCATCTGGATATTTTTGAGCAAAGGCTGCGTGTTTATTCTAGAAATTTCTTGCGACTTTTGACTTTTTGTTGTTTGCTAGTTTCTCATTGCATATTAAGCAAACCAGTAAACCAGTCTCGTCAGCAGTGAAAACAAATGAATCTGCCCACGTATCATTAAACGTTCTGTTTTCTTCAGTCACTTTTCTTTTTTTAGAATTCTTCATAGTTAGCCTACCTTGGATCGAAAAATTAAAGAAATCGCGCACTGGCAGGTGTTAGGCATTGGCAGTGGTGACGTATATTAATAGCCACAAAAACACGTTTTATTTAGATTGCACAAGATCACCATAATCTTCAAATTTAGAATTACATTTCAAAACTAACAAACTAACATAAAATACATTTTAATTAAATACTCATCATTTATTTTCCAAAGCCACAGGGAGCTGCAGCACAGACATGAAAGAGTTGCATGCGGCTCCGGAGCCGTAGGTTGCCGACCCCTGCTCTAGCCGATCAGTGTCAGTATTTGTTTGCATTTACTTACAGAGGTGCTCAGTATACCTATACCAGAATGCCGCAAGGATTTAAACATTCACCACACGTTTTTAATCAGGTATTGAAGGCTGACCTAGAGGGTATGTCATTGGAAAGTACATTGTTACAGTATGTGGATGACCTGTTGATTTGCTCCCACAGCGAGGAACAGTGTGAGCAGGACACTATAAGAAGCTAGCGCACGGAGGACATAAAGTATCAAAAAAGAAACTGCAATTTTACACGCAGCAAGTGCAATACTTAGGCAGGGTAATATCCAAGGGAGTGAAGGCAATAGCACCAGATCAGATTGAGGCAATAACTAAGGCCCCCAAACCCCAGACTGTAGGGCAGATGATGACGTTTTTGGGAATGGCAGGGTACAGCTCAGATTGGATAGGAGAATATGCTGAGATTGTGGCACCTTTGAGAAAGATAATGAAAGAAGCAGGACATACAAATTTGAAAAACGGCTTACAGTGGAATGGAGAGGCGGAGACAGCTTTCAATACTATTAAGCAGGAATTGCAGTCAGCACCAGCATTAGCTTTGCCTGACTACGAGAAGGTTTTTCATTTGTATGTATCTAACCGACAGGAGGGTTATGTTACAGCGGTTCTAACACAAGAGACAGGCACAGGAAAAGCAAAGCAGCCGATAGCATTCTACAGTACGAGACTAGATGAGGTGGCTCAGGGGTATCCACCCTGTTATCAGGGATTGGCGGTGCTGTACTATGCATATGAAAAGGCATCATCTGTAACCCTGGGCCATCCCGTGACTCTGCACACACACCACAAAGCAGCAGAATTGCTGGAAAGAGGGAAATTTGTGCTGACGCCAGCCAGGATAGCAGCATATCAGATGCTATTGACATTTCCAGACATAACTATACAGAGATGCACTACCAGTAATATAGCCAATTATGTCCCTTTAGACTATGAAGGAGAACTCCATGATTGTGTAGGGAAGACGATGGCATTTGCCAAATTAAGAGCAGATTTACGGTCAGAACCACTAGAGGATGCAGATAAAAAGGTTCTGTTCGTAGATGGCTCTTGTTATAGGGACTATGATGGAAATCATGCAGGGTTCTCAGTCGTGCAGCAGGATCAGTCGAGCTATAAGATTATTAGGATGGAATCCTGTCCCCAACTGTGTTCCGCCCAACTAGCGGAAATCAATGCCCTGACAGCTGCGTGTGAAATGATGGAAGGTGAGAAAGTAGACATCTATACTGATTCGGCATATGCTCATGGAGTATGCCATTTGTTCGGGGCAGTGTGGAAGCAGAGAGGTTTTAAAAAAAGTAGCGGAGATCCCATACAACATTGTCAGCAAATTCTAGACTTAATAAAAGCCATAATGAAACCTAAAGCATTGGCTATAGTAAAATGCCAGGCACATAAAAAGGGAAATGTAATAACAAAGGGAAATCAAGCTGCGGACGAGGCAGCCAGAAAAGCGTCTGTGTGTACGTCAACTGTCATTGCCCCCCAGGTAAGACTAACTCCAGAACCTGATGTAAAGGACTTAATTGAAATACAAGGTAAGGCAACTTTGGCAGAACAGACATTGTGGAGGAAAAGGGAGGCCAAGCAGAACCCGGAAGGCTTGTGGAGCACGGAAGACGGTTTGTTGGTAGCGCCCACCCCTCTCCTGACGATTCTGATTTCACAAGCGCATGGGATGGACCATTGTGCAAGGGGGGAAGTGATAAAGACAATAAAGGCTGGTTTTTGGTCACCTTATTTACAGGCTTCAGTGGACTTTGCCTTGAGGTATGCGCACAGAATAATGTTCGAAAGGGAATTACAACCCCAATAGGCCACATACCTGTACCTGAAGGACCATTTAAACATCTAGTGATCGATTACGTAGACATGATAAAGACAGTGAGAGGGAAAAGATACATGCTGGTAGTAATTGATCGATTTAGCAGATGGGTGGAGGCGATACCTTCAAAAGATCAAGGGGCAAAGACAGTGGTAAAATTTCTGACAAATGAAGTGATCCCAAGGTTTGGAATACCTACAGAAGTTAGCTCAGACAATGGTTCAGCTTTTATCCAGAAAGTGGTCAAACTGGTACTACAGGCGCTGAGGATAAAGCAAAGATTTGGATGTGTATACCACCCTCAGTCGCAGGGCATGGTAGAAAGAATTAATGGAACCCTGAAAGCCAAACTAAACAAAATTTGTGCAGGCACTAAACTTAATTGGGTCGATGCTTTACCGTTAGCATTGATGAGTTACTGCATGCAAACTAATCGAATAACATGCCTAACACAGCATGAGATGCTCACTGGGAAGCTATCATACCTGTGATAGGGGTAAGCAAAAATGTTGAATGGATAAACTATATATACTATAATCAACAGAGGTTCATCAACTACACCAATGATGTACTGGAGGCCTTAGGGCAACAGCTAGATGCAATTAGCAGGATGGCGTGGCAAAACAGACAGGTACTAGATTGGCTTTTGGCAGAAAAAGGGTGTGTGTGTGTAATGTTTGGAGAACAATGCTGCACTTTCATACCGAACAATACTAGCCCAGAGCAATGAATAAATTAAAGAATCTGCGAACGGAGGTCAAACTGAATGCAGGGTTCGGACATCAGTTTTTTGATTGGTTAGAAAGTAGACTCGGAGGATGGGGAGCATGGCTGCCTAAAATAGCAATAACTGTCAGTATTGTATTGTTGAGCTGTGCGTTTGTGCTGTGCTGTTTTCTTCCTTGTCTCAAATCTCTTGTAGTTGCGGCTGCAACCAAACAATTTCCAATGCTCGTGGCAATTACTGAAGCAAGCTTAGTGGAGAAAGAAACACCGAAAATGTATCGTTACAGCCTACAACACCTGCAGGATGAACAAGAGCAAAACGACAGTGTGGGAGTAGATTGTAAGGGTTTATGAGTCTTTTTCCCTGTCTCAGGTACAAAGGGACAGGTTTTTGGCTCAGTGGCCCAGGGTAACAGGGAAAAAATACTTTGAGGTCTTGGCGCAGAAAATTATAGTTTAATCCGAGATTTGGGAATAAATACTTGAGTTTATTGGGGCTTTTGTGCGCGGACTCTTAGTCTTTTCTCTGTGTGAGACCCTCTGGGTCTCAAAGGGGGGATATATTGGAGTATAAAAATATTATGGAGTATAAAAGTTGTATTATTTGCTGTGTAGTCAGCTTGCTATGCATGTAACCAAAATGAAATCTTAGGAATGTAGAAGACAATGGTGTGTTAATGAGAGGCAGCTAAGAGATGTAGATCAGAACATTGGTCAGTTCTGAGTTTGCTATTATTTTGCTCCGTTCTGAGATTGCTATTTGCTATGCATGTACCCAATTTAGCAGGAGAATGAAGTATTAAGAATGTAAACTTGCTATTTGCTAGACATTGAAATCTTAGCAATGTAAAAGACAATGGTGTGTTAATGAGAGGTAGCTAAGAGATGTAGATTAGAACATAATTAAGTCAATGGGACATAGGTGTGGTACGTGTGAAACTGGACCAGGAGATTGCTATAAAAAATGCTGTGTCAGGCGATCGGTGGGCATTCAGCAACTAGCTCAATGACTGTCTCAGCTTTGATTTGCAAATTAAAGTTTAATCCTTCTTGAAGAATCTTCTGCATCTCTTGGTCATTTCTGGGGCAAGAGAAACCACGACAGTAGTTATGACAAAGGAGCAGCGCACAGGTTATTGGGTTACCGTCAGGCGAAGGAAGGGGAAAGGGCAGGTGGAGCAGGGCTCCCCTGTGGCCATTCCCCTCACCAAGTATACCGATTTGGATACTGTTGGGGGGGATGACTTACCTGGGACATGCGGTGGCAGCCAGATCTCTGGCACTGAGTCTGGTTCTGCAGTGCAGAAGTGGGGGGGGGGGGGGGGAAGAAGAGGAGAACGGTAGTGATAGGGGACTTGATAGGTAGAGGTACAGACGGGAGGTTCTGTGGTCGTGACAGAGACTCCCAGATGGTTTGTTGTTTCCCGGGTGCCAGGGTCAGGGATGTCTCTGATCGTGTACACAGCATTCTGAAAAGGGAGGGTGAGCAGCCAGATGTCATGGTACACATCGGTACTAATGACGTAGGAAGAAAGAGTGAGGAGGTCCTGAAGAATGTCTATAGAGAGCTTGGTAAGAAGTTAAAAAGCAGGACCTCGAGAGTGGTAATCTCAGGATTGCTACCTATGCCACATGCCAGTCAGGGTAAGAATAGGATGCTCTGGAGGATGAACTCGTGGCTGAGGAACTGGTGTAGGGGGCAGGGTTTCAAATTTCAGGATCATTGGGACCTCTTCTGGGGCAGGTGGGACTCGTACAAGAGAGACGGGTTACACCTGAAGTACAGAGGGACCAATATACTTGCAGAGAAGTTTGTTAGTGCTATGGGGGGGGGGGGGGGTTAAACTAGATTTGCAGGGGGGTGGGAACCAGATAGTGGAGCGGGGGTGAAAATAAATGATGTTAAAGTTCATGCAAAGTCACAAATAGAAGGGTTATGTGTGGTGGTAATAACCTTCTGAGGTGCATCTACAACGTTCGTATTTCAGTGCAAGGAGTATTGTGGGGAAGGCTGATGAGCTGAGGGCATGGATTGACACGTGGAATTATGACATTGTGTTGTCTTTATGGCAGTTATTTAGTTTATAATATTTTCGCTTAGTAATTCATTTGTTAGTATTTTCTAGTTAGAATTAGAAGTGTTTAAAGTATATTCATTGCCTGTAAAATATATCGGCATGCGATGACGTCACATCCGATTTCGCCGCGTCTTGTGGGAAAACACGGGTTTGAGATCAACACGAGGGCGGGGGCTCACCACGAGGCAGACCCGAGCAGAAGTTGTTTTGCAAACATTAGAAATCACAGTGAGAGCAACACTGTAAGTTAATAGATAATCGATATGTTGAATTAAAATGTTAACGCCGATCCTGTTAAAAGTAACGACGGTCGATAATGTTTAAGTTTTCGTTAGTTAAAGAGTTGCGGATAGTTTGCATTGAAGTGTATTTAAAGTAGTCAGTGGCGTGGGTAAACTCTGCTAGTATACTGCACTTTAATGTAATGTAGTTATAGTTACTTTTACAAGTATTTACAATGGAAATGTAATATCAAGAAAGGAACAAATACTGTATCAATCTTGTATTGTTTTATCAACAGTTTTCACCATATGTTAATGTGAAGAGTGAACAGTAAATGGTTAATCGTACTGCGACGTTGTTCTCATTGACCGTGGTTTATCTCGGAGTTTAATTCGGCGTTTCAGTTACACCCGAGCGAGAACGCCACAGTGAAAAAGCGGCATTATCAGGTGTTTCAAGTGCTGCAATGTCATCTCGATCCAGCATCAAGTCGATGCCGCCCAGCGACAAGGGCAGTAGAGCGACATCAAGTAAGTCCACCCATGCAAGAGCCAAGGCAGAAGCCAGACAAGAAGCAGATTTGAAAATGGAACAGGCTGCCAGAGAAGCCGAAATCCAGAAGGAAAAGGCTGCCAGAGAAATGGAAGCGGCCACCAAAGAAGCCGAAATCCAGAAGGAAAAGGCTGCCAGAGAAATGGAAGCGGCTACCAGAGAAGCCGAAATCCAGTTGGAAATGGCAAGGATATCGACAAAGTTGCAAGTGCTGCAGCTGGAAAGAGAAGAAGAAGCTGCCAAGGTGGAAGCAGAGTACATAGAAGAAGCTGAAGAAATGCATGATCTGGCCGAAGTAAGATCTACTTCAGAAAGGACCAGATTGGAACGCACAAGCGACTATGTCCGATCTCAAATAGACAGGCAGGCTCGTCCTTCCTCTCCATACGTATTCGATAACATCCCATGCCATGAGGAACCTCAGGGAGGCCCGATTGCATCACTTCCATATGAGGAAGACAATTTACCCTCGCAACCCCGCGATGAAGTCGAGAATGAAAGAGCCGACGACCAATACTTCTCGACACCAAACTTACAAGATTTGGGGAGAAGAGATGCAGAGGTCGGATTCAGGACAGAAAATTCCATAAGAAATGTACGCCCTCAGTCATATACGCGCCAACGTATTTCCCCAGCCCGCATGCCGCTTACAGTTGATCCCACGATGCACTATTTGGCACGACAGGATCTCGTCACTTCGGGACTGTACCGGTTTGACGATAAACCTGCAAATTACCGTGCATGGTGCTCCACATTCACCAACGCTATCGAAGGAGTCCAGCTCAGAGCAACCCAAGAGTTGGATCTTATGGCGAAATGGCTGGGAAAAGAATCATGCGAACAGGTGAGACGCATACGTTCAGTGTACATCATCAAACCCGAGTTAGCCTTAAGCAAAGCATGGGAGAGACTTCGGGAGGGCTATGGGGCCCCCGAAATTATTGAAGCGGCACTATACCGACGTCTGGAAAACTTTCCTAAGGTGTCAGCCAAAGATCACATTAAGTTAAGAGAACTCGGAGATTTACTCATGGAGATCCAAGGCGCCAAAGAAGATGGCTACTTAGCTGGTCTAGTATACCTAGATACTCCATCCGGGATTAGACAAATTGTGGACAAACTTCCATTTGGGCTGCAGGACAGGTGGCTGCCTGTTGCCTCAGAGTACAAAGAAGGCCACGGTGGTCGATTTCTTCCCTTTAAGCACCTCGCTAAGTTTGTGTGCAAGGAGGCGAAGATGTGAAACGACCCTAGCCTCATGGATCCAGGAAGCAGTACGATTGACATCAAGCCAGGTAGATCCTCTTCGAATACTTTCAACATCAATAAACCCATCTCAGTGCTCAAGACTGAAGCCTTTACAACTAACAATGACCCTAGCAAGTATTGTCCATTGCATAACAAACCTCACCCCCTCAAAGGATGCAGAATGTTTAGGGAAAAACCCCTTGAAGAGAGGACGGACCTTCTCAAGGAGAAAATAATATGTTTTAAATGCTGTTCCTCAACCTCTCACCTCGCCAGAGAGTGTACGATCGCCGTGAAGTGTCCGGAATGCGATAGCACTAATCACGTCGAGGCCATGCATCCCGGCCTATCACCGCAAACCAACAACGCTCCTTCACCCCCACAACAGGACGGCGGGGAGGGAGAGGCTCACTCCAGGACAACAGTTGTCAGCTCGAACTGTACAGAAGTTTGCAGTCAAGCTCATTCAAGCCGTTCTTGTTCCAAGATCTGCCTCACTAAGGTGTACCCTAAAGGAGCCAAAGACAAGGCCATCAGAGCCTATGTGATTCTGGATGATCAGAGCAATCGCTCACTAGTCAGTCCAGAGTTCTTTAAATTGTTCAACATTGAGAGTGAGCAGTTCCCATACTACCTCAGAACTTGCTCAGGCAACATGGAAACCCAAGGAAGGAAGGCAGAAGGCGTCCAGATCGAGTCCCTGGATGGTAAAGTCGTCATCTGTCTCCCTCTGCTCTTAGAGCGCAATGAAATCATGAATAACCCCACTGAGATCCCGATGCCAAGTGCGGTGCTACACCAGCCACATCTCCACCACATCGCCAAACACATCCCAGAACTGGACCCAAAAGCGGAAATACTCCTGCTATTAGGGAGAGACGTGCTCCGGGTGCACAAGGATAGGCAGCAGGTCAATGGACCACACGACGCCCCCTTTGCGCAACGCCTGGATCTAGGCTGGGCGGTGATAGGAGGGGTGTGCCCTGGCAATGTACACAAACCGACGGTTAACACACTCAAGACCAATGTGCTAGAGTGTGGCCGCCATTCAATTTTTCAACCCTGCACAAGTGTCCCGTGCATTAAGGAAGCACAACAAGACGTTAACAAGCGCAAAGTAACCGACGAGACGCTGGGCCAGTCAGTCTTTGTTCAAAATGAGCATGGTAATAAACTTGCTCAATCAGCTCAAGATGCCATTTCCTTAAAAACAAAGGACACCACGGTCTTCAGAGATGAAGCAAAGAATGGGGTCGCCCCATTGCCTTTCAGAGAACCATGCCAGCACTTGCCAAATAACAAAGAGCAGGCAGTCAAGCGGTTCACGTCCTTACAAAATACCCGGAAAAGGAAACCTGAGATGCAGCAACGCACCCGATTGACCCACGAGGTATTGTGCACCCTAATGGCAGAGGTCACAGCCATTATAAACACACGACCACTCCTACCTGTGTCTTCTGACCCAGAAAACCCCTTCATACTCTCGCCATCAATGCTCCTTACACAGAAGGCAGGAGCTCCCCCTCCACCAGGAGACTTCTCAGACAAGGATTTGTACACAAAGCAATGGAGACAAGTCCAAGCTCTGGCAAATCGATTCTGGTCTCGCTATTTTTACTCTCATATAAGTCCTATTTGTGATAGATGTCATTCTGAAATTGCATCTTTAACTCACATGTTTTGGTCGTGTTCATTTTTGGAGAAATATTGGAAAGATATTTTTGATATTATTTCTGCGGTTTTGAATATTGATTTACAACCTCATCCTATTACCGCAATTTTTGGTTTATCAATGTTAGATTCACAGCATTTATCTTCTTCAGCCCATCGAATGATTGCATTTCTAACTCTGATGGCTAGAAGATCTATATTGTTGAATTGGAAAGAAATTGATCCTCCCACTGTATTTAATTGGTTCTCTCAAACTATGTTATGTTTAAATTTAGAAAAAATTAGAAGTGGTACTTTTGAGACTTCTATTAAATTTGAAAAGTTATGGAGACCATTTATTCAACATTTTCATATGATGTAATATGACCCTGTGCCAAGTACATTTGATTTCCCAGCTTTTAGCTTATGTATTTTGAGAGGACCGGAAGTGACGGCATTGATGAATACTTATTTTTGTGAGATATTATAAACAGCCCACTTTTTTTTTCCTTCTCTTTTGTTTGTTTTTTTTTCTTTTATATTACTTATTAGTTATAGTTATTAGATTAGATTAGTTAGTTTTGCATTATATAATTTTTTTTTTCTTTTTTCTGTTTTTTTTATATTATACATTATGAAATATTTAGATTTACTATGTCCATACATATATCTTATGGCTTATGTCTTGGTAAACTCATTTATATTGTAACTATTATGTATGTTTTTTTTTCATATGTAATGGAATGTGTATGTTGGTAATTTCTTTATCAATATATCATCTGTATTCTGTCCATATTACTAATATTAATAAAAAGATTTAGAAAGAAAGAAAGAGACTGCTCAGGGACAAGCAAATCGCCCGTAACAGCTGGCCAATGGCCAGAATCACTGCTACATACCCTAGTGGGGATGGACATGTCAGGAAAATCGAGTTGAAGACTACCGACCAAGGTGATGTGAAAATTTACCAAAGGCTAGTTACAGAAGTTATTCTACTTCTACCTAATGACTGATTAAGAGACTAAGTTTTGTACGCTGTTCACTGTGACCTTACGAAGGTCAGGCGGGGAGTGTGTTGTCTTTATGGCAGTTATTTAGTTTATAATATTTTTGCTTAGTAATTCATTTGTTAGTATTTTCTAGTTAAAATTAGAAGTGTTTAAAGTATATTCATTGCCTGTAAAATATATTGGCATGCAATGACGTCACATCCGGTTTCGCCGCGTCTTGTGGGAAAATACCGGTTTGAGATCAACACGAGGGCGGGGGCTCACCACGAGGCAGACCCGAGCAGAAGTTGTTTTGCAAGCATTAGAAATCACAGTGAGAGCTACACTGTAAGTTAATAGATAATCGATATGTTGAATTAAAATGTTAACGCCGATCCTGTTAAAAGTAACGACGGTCGATAATGTTTATGTTTTCGTTAGTGAAAGAGTTGCGGATAGTTTGCATTGAAGTGTATTTATAGTAGTCAGTGGCGTGGGTAAACTCTGCCAGTATACTGCACTTTAATGTAATGTAGTTATAGTTACTTTTACAAGTATTTACAATGGAAATGTAATATCAAGAAAGGAACAAATACTGTATCAATCTTGTATTGTTTTATCAACAGTTTTCACCATATGTTAATGTGAAGAGTGAACAGTAAATGGTTAATCTTACTGCGACCTTGTTCTCATTGACTGTGGTTTATCTCGGCGTTTAATTTGGCGTTTCAGTTACACCTGAGCGAGAACGCTACAGACATTGTAGCCTTTAGTGAAACTTGGCTACAGGAGGGGCAGGGCTGGGAGCTTAATGTTCCGGGGTTCTGATGTTTTAGACGTGATAGAGGCAGAGGGATGAAGGGTGGGGGGTGACATTGCCAGTCAGGGAAAATGTTACAGCAGTATTGAGGAAGGATAGATTAGAAGGCTCATCTACCAAGGCCATATGGGTCGAGTGGAGAAACAGGAAAGATATGACCACAATAATGGGGTGGTATTATAAACCACCCAATAGTCAGTGAGAATTGGAGGAGCAAATCTGCAGAGAGAAAGCAGACAACTGCAGGAAACATAAAGGGGATAGTAGGGGATTTTAATTTTCCACATATTGATTGGGACTCCAATACTGTTAAAGGTCTAGACGGGTTAGAGTTTGTGAAATGTGTTCAGGAATGTTTTCTAAATCAATATGTAGAGATACCGACTTGAGAGGATGCAATATTAGATCTCCTATTAGGAAACGAATTAGGACGGGTGACAGAAGTGTGTGTAGGGGAACACTTTGGTTCCAGTGATCATAACACCATTAATTTCAACTTGATCATGGATAAAGATAGATCTGATCCTTGAGTTGAGGTTCTAAACTGGAAAAAGGCCAAAATTGAAGAAATGAGAAAGGATCTAAAAAGCGTGGACTGGGACATGCTGTCCTCTGGCAAGGATGTCATTGGTAAGTGGGAGGCCTTCAAAGGAGAAATTTTGACAGTGCAGAGTTTCTATGTTCCTGTCAGAATTAAAGGCAAAGTTAATAAGAATAAGAAACCTTGATTCTCTAGGGATATTAGAACTCTGATAAAGAAGAGAGAGATGTATGACATGTATAGAAGACAGGGAGCAAATAAGGTACTTGAGCATAAAAAGTGCAAAAAAATACTTTAGAAAGAAATCAGGAGGACTAAAAGGAGACATGAGGTTGCTTTGGCAGTCAAGGTGAAGGATAATCCTAAGATCTTCTACAGGTATATTAAGAGCAAAAGGATAGTAAGGGGTAAAATTGGTCCTCTTGAAGATCAGAGTGGTTGGCTGTGTATGGAACCAAAAGAAATGAGGGAGATCTTAAATGAGTTTTTTGCATCTGTATTTACAAAGGAAACTGGCATGGAGTCAATGGATATAAGGTAAACAGATGGTGAGGTCATGGAACCTATACAATTTGAAGAGGAGGTGGTGCTTGTTATCTTGAGGCAAATCAGATAAATCCCCAGGAACTGACAGGGTATTCCCTCAGACCTTGAAGGAGACTAGTGTTGAAATTGCAGGGGCCCTGGCAGATATATTTAAAATGTCGGTATTTACGGATGAGGTGCCGGAGGATAGCTCATGTTGTTCCGTTGTTTAAAAAAGGCTCTAAAAGTAATCCAGGAAATTATAGGCCAGCAAGTTTAACATCGGTAATAAGTAAATTATTGGAACGCATACTAAGAGATAGGATCTACAAGTATTTAGAGAGACAGGGACTTATTAGGGAGAGTCAACACAGCTTTGTGCGTGGTAGGTCATGTTTAACAGTTAAGAGTTTTTCGAGGAGGTTCCAAGGAAAGTGGATGAAGGGAAGGCAGTGGATGTTGTCTACAATGACTTCAGTAAGGCCTTTGACAAGGTCCCGCATGGGAGGTTAGTTAGGAAGATTCAGTTGCTGGGTATACATGGTGAGGTAGTAAGTTGAATTAAACATTGGCTCAAAGGGAGAAGTCAGGGAGTGGTAGTGGAGGATTGCTTCTCTGAGTAGAGGCCAGTAACTAGGGATGTGGCACAGGGATCAGTGCTGGGTCCATTGTTATTTGTCATCTATATCAATGATCTGGATGAAAATGTGGCAAATTGGATCAGCAAATTTGCTGATGGTACAAAGATTGGAGGTGTAGTGGACAGTGAGGAAGGTTTTCAAAGCTTGCAGAGGGATTTGGACCAGCTGGAAAAATGGGCTGAAAAATTTCAGATGGAGTTTAATACAGACAAGTGTGAGGTATTGCACTTTGGAATGAAAAACCAAGGTAGGACATACCAGGTAAATGGTAGGGCACTGAGGAGTGCAGTAGAACAGAGGGATCTGGGAATACAGATACAAAATTCCCTAAAAGCGGTGTCACAGGTAGACAGGGTAGTAAAGAGAGCTTTTGGTACATTGGCCTTTATAAATCAAAGTATTGAGTATAAGAGTTGGAATGTTATGGTGAGCTTGTATAAGGCATTGTTGAGGCCGAATTTGGAGTATTGTGTGCAGCTTTGGTCACTTAATTACAGGAAGGATATTAATAAGATTAAAAGAGTGCAGAGAAAGTTTACAAGGATGTTGCCAGGACTTGAGAAACTGAGTTACAGAGAAAGGTTCAATAGGTTAGGACTTTATTCCTTGGTGCGTAGAAGAATGAGGGGAGATTTGATAGAAGTATATAAAATAATGATGGGTATAGATAGAGTGAATGCAAGCAGGCTTTTTCCACTGAAGCTAGGGGAGAAAAAAACCAGAGGACATGGGTTAAGGGTGAAGGGGGAAAAGTTTAAAGGGAACATTAGAGGGGGCTTCTTCACACAGAGATTGGTGAGAGTGTGGAATGAGCTGCCAGATGAAGTGGTAAATGCAGGCTCACTTTTAACATTTAAGAAAAACTTGGACAGGTACATGGATGAGAGGTATATGGAGGGATATGGCCCAGGTGCAGGTCAGTGGGATTAGACAATGCTTCAGTACAGCCAAGAAGGGCCAACAGGCCTGTTTCTGTGCTTTAATGTTCTATGGTTCTATGGCAGGGCAGGCACTGCGTGAGTGGGCCAGTGTTAGAGTGGCTTTAGCTCATTAGGCATGGTTGAGGCAGGTAAAGAACACGGAAAAGCTACAGAACAATGCAGGCCCATAGACCCATGATGCTCTCCTAGCCCTCTATTTTTCTAAGCTCCATGTACCGATCCAGGAGTCTCTATCATATCAAAGACCCTATCATATCTGCCTCCACCACCATTGCCGGCAACACATTCCAAGCACTCACTACTCTCTACAGAAAAAACTTACCCCTGACATCTCCTCTGTAGTCACTTCCAAGCACCTTAAAACTGTGACCTCTGGTGTTAGTCATTTCAGCCCTCAGAAAAAGCCTCTGACTATCCACACAATCAATGCCTCTCATCATCTTATGCACCTCTATCAAGTCACCTCTCATCCTCCGTCACGCCAAAGAGATAAGGCCAAGTTCACTCAACCTATTCTCATAAGGCATGCTCCCCAATCCAGGCAACATCCTTGTAAATCTCCTCTGCATCTTATCTATAGTCTCCACATCCTTCCTGTAGTGAGGTGACCAGAACTGAGCACAGTACTCCAAGTGGGGTCTGACCAGGGTCCTATATAGCTGCAAAATTACCTCTCGGCTCCTAAGTTGCTTCTTTATTCCGCTTTCCTCACCTATTAGGGCACAATTAGTGCAGTGAGAATGGCTTCAGAGACTCATGTTTTTTTCTGTTTGTAAGATGTGGGATAACCACATCTGCGTCAGGCTGCAGCTCCTCATAGAACGTGTTAAGGAACTGGAGCTGTAGATAAGGGGCCCAAAGCTGCTCACAAAAGTCAAAGTGAAGCTTCCCTAGTGGTTTATAAAGCATCAAAATTACATCCTTGCTTTTATATTCTAGTCCTTTTGAAATGAATGCTAACACTGCATTTGCCTTCTGACTATTCCACTGACTCAACCTGCAAGTTAACCTTCAAGGAATCCTTAACAAGGACTCGCAAGTCTCTTCGCACATAAGATTTTGGATTTTTTTCCATGTAGAAAATACTTACCCTTTTACTTCTACCAAAGTGAATGGCCGTACATTTCCTGACACTGTATTCCACCCGCCACTTCTTTGCCTATTCTCTTAATCAAAGTCCTTCTGTACCCCCTCCACTTGGTCAAAGCTTCTTACTTCTCCACCGATCTTCATATTGTCTGCAAACTGTGCAACAAAGCCATCAATTCCGTCATCCAAGTCATTGATAAACAATATAAAAAGAGCGGTCCAATTCAGACCCTTGTGGAACACGACAAGTTGCTGGCAACCAACTAGAAAATGCCTCCTTTCTCCCCCACTCTTTGCTTCCTGCCAATCAATCACTGCTTATCCAGGCTGATATCTTTCCTGTAATACCATAGGCTATTAATTTTTATGCAGATTCATATGTGGCACCTGTCAAAGGCCTTCTGATAATCCAAGTACACAACATCCACCCATTCTCCTTTGTCCATCCTATTTGTTATTTCTTCAAAGTATCTGAAAAGATTAAAGATTTTCCCTTGAGGAAACCATGCTGACTACGGCGTATTTTATTATGTGCCTCCAAGTCCCCAAAAAACTACATCCTTAACAATCAACTCCAACATGTTCCCAACCACAAACTAACTGACCTATAATTTCCTTTCTTCTGCCTCTCTCTCTTCTTCAAGAGTGGAGTGACATTTGAAATTTTCTGTTCTTCTGGAACCATTCCAGAATCTAGTGATTAGAAACATAAAAAACGTAGAGCACAACACAGGCCCTTCGGCCGAACATGTCCTTACCTTAAAACAACCTAGGCTTGCTTACCCATAGCCCTCTATTTTTCTAAGCTCCATGTATCCATCCAGGAGTCTCTTAAAAGACCCTATCATGTCTGCCTCCACCACCGCTACCAGCATCCCATTCCACGCACTCATCACTCTCTGCGTCAAAAACTTACCCCTGACCTCTCCTCTGTACCCGTTTCCAAGCACCTTAAAAACTGTGCCCTCATGCTAGCCATTCCATCCCTGGGAAAAAGCCTCTGACTATCCACACGATCAATGCCTCTATCAGGTCGCCTCGCATCCTCCGTCACTCCAAGGAGAAAAGGTCGAGATCACTCAACCTATTCTCATAAGGCCTGCTCCCATCTCCAGGCAACATCCTCATAAATCTCCTTTGCACCCTTTCTGTGGTTTCCACATCCTTCTTATAGTAAGGTGATCAGAACTGAGCACATTACTCCAAGTGGGGTCTGACCAGGGTCCCCTTTGGCTGCAACTTTACCTCTCAGCTCCTAAACTCAATCCCACGATTCATGAAGGCCAATGCACCATATGCCTTTTTAACCACAGAGTCAACCTGTGTAGCAGCTTTGAATGTCCTACTGACTTGGACCCCAAGATCCCTCTGATCCTCCACTCTGCCAAGAGTCTTACCATTAATGCTATATTCTGCCATCATATTTAATGGTGCATAGTTCCCTGAAGGTGAAATCTTATCTGGATAGGGTGGTGAAGAAAGTTTTTGGTATGCCGGCCTTTATAAATCAGAGCATTGAATATAGGAGTTGGGATGTAATGTTAAAATTGTACAAGGCATTGGTGAGGTCAAATTTGGAGTATTGTGTACAGTTCTGGTCAACAAATTATAGGAAAGATGTCAACAAAATAGAGAGAGTACAAAGGAGATTTGCTAGAATGTTACCAGGGTTTCAGCACCTAAGGTACAGAGAAAGGTTGAACAAGTTAGGTCTTTATTCTATGGAGTGTAGAAGTTTGAGGGGGGACTTGATAGAGGCATTTAAAATTGTGAGGGGGATAGATAGAGTTGAAGTGGATAGGCTTTTTCCATTGAGAGTAGGGGAGATTCAAACAAGAGGGCATGAGTTGAGAGTTAGGGGGAAAAGTTTAGGAGTAACACGAGAGGGAAATTCTTTACTCAGAGAGTGGTAGCTGTGTGGAATGAGCTTCCAGTAGAAGTGGTAGAGGCAGGTTCAATACTGTAATTAAAAAAAAGTTGGACAGGAAAGGAATGGAGAGTTACGGGCTGAGTGCAGGTCGATGGGACTAAGTGAGAGCTGCATTTGGCACGGACTAGAAGGGCCGAGATGGCCTGTTTCCATGCTGTAGTTGTCATATGGTTATATATTTGACCTACCAAAATGAACCACTTCAAACTTAATCTGAGTTGACTCCATCTGCCACTTCTCAGCCCAGTTTTGCATCCTATCAATGTCCCACTGTAACATCTGACAGCCCTCCACACTATCCACAACACCCCCAACCTTTGTGTAATCAGTAAATTTACTAAACCATCCCTCCACTTCTTCATCCAGGTCATTTATGAAAATCATGAAGAGCAGGGGTCCCAGAACAGATCCCTGAGGCACACCACTGGTGACTGACCTCCATGCAGAATATGACTCGTCTACAACCATTCTTTGCCTTCTGTGGGCAAGCCAGTTTTGGATCCACAAAGCAATGTCCCCTTGCATCTCATGACTCCTTACTTTCTCAATAAGCCTTGTATGGGATACCTTATCAAATGCCTTGCTGAAATCCATATACACTACATCTACTGCTCTTCCTTAATCAATGTGTTTAGTCATATCCTCAACACACGGTTTAGTAAATTTGCTGATGACACAAAGGTTGGGGGTGTTGTGGATAGTGTGGAGGGCTATCAGAGGTTACAGCAGGACAGTGATAGGATGCAAAACTGGGCTGAGAAGTGGCAGATGGAGTTCAACCCAGATAATTGTGAAGTGGTTCATTCTGGTAGGTCAAATATGATGGCAGAATATAGTATTAACGGTCAGACCCTTGGCATTGTGGAAGAACAGAGGGATCTTGGGTTTCAAGTCCATAGGACACTCAAAGCAGCTGTGCAGATTCACTCTGTGGTTAAGAAGGCGTATGGTGTATTGGCCTTCATTAATCGTGGAACTGAATTTAGGAGCCAAGAGGTAATGTTGCAGCTATATTGGAACCTGGTCAGACCCCACTTGGAGTACTGTGCTCAGTTCTGGTTGCCTCACTACAGGAAGGATGTGGAAGCCATAGAAAGGGTACAGAGGAGATTTACGAGGATGCTGCCTGGATTGAGGAGCATGCCTTATGAGAATAAGTTGAGTGAACTCGGTCTTTTCTCTTTGGAGCGACGCAAGATGAGAGGTGACCTGATAGAGGTATATAAGATGATGAGAGGCATTGATCGTGTGGATAGTCAGAGGGCTTTTTCCCAGGGCTGAAATGGTTGCCACAAGAGGACACAGGTTTAAGGTGCTGGGGAGTAGGAACAGAGGAGACGTCTAGGGTAAATTTTTTATTCAGAGAGTGGTGAGTGTGTGGAATGGGCTGCCGGCAATGGTGGTGGAGGCGGATATGATAGGGTCTTTTAAGAGTCTTTTCGATAGGTACACGGAGCTTAGAAAATTAGAGGGCTATGGGTAAGCCTCGTAATTTCTAAGGTAGGGACATGCTCAGCACAACTTTGTGGGCCAAAGGGCCTGTACTGTGCTGTAGGTTTTCTATGTTTCTATGTAACTTATCAACCACTGAAGTAAGACTCACTGGTCTCTAATTTCTTGGGCTATCTCTACTGCCTTTCTTGAATAATGGAACAACATTGTAATCCTCTCGTCCTCTGGAACCTCTCCCATCCTCAATGATGATGCAAAGATCATTGCCAGAGGCTCAGCAATCTCATCCTTCACCTCCCACAGTGGCCTTGAAAGATCATTACTAATGCCTCCATGATCTCTTCAGGCACCTCTTTCAGAACCCTGGGATGTCTAGTGGAGTACAGGGATTAAATTTCCCAAGAAACCTCCCCGTAGTAATGACAACTTCATACACTTCTGACCCCTGACACTCTGGAACTTCCACCATCCTCCCAGTGTCTTCGACAGTGAGACTGATGCAAAATACTTTCTCTGTTCTTCCACCATTTCCTTGTCTGCCCATTACTACCTCACCAGCATCATTTACCAGCATTCCAATACCCTCCCTCACCCTCTTATACACTATGTATCTGAAGGATCCTTTAGTATCCTCTCTTATATTATTGGCTAGCTTACTTTCGTATTCTATCTTTTCTTTCCTATTGACTTTTTTGTCGCCGTCTGTTGGCTTTTAAAAGTTTCCCAATACTCTAACGTCCCACTAATTTTTGCTCTATACACCCTCTCTTTGGCTTTTATTGCCTTTGACATCTCGTTAGTCATGGTTGTGTTATATTGCCTTTAGAATACACCTTCCTCTTAGGGATGTATAGATCCTGTGCCTTCCTAATTCCAGAAATTCCAGACATTGCTGCTCTGCCGTCATCCCTGCCAGTGTTTTTTCCAATTATTTCTGGCCAATTCCTCTCTCGTGCCTCTGTAATTCCATTTACTCCACTATAATACCGATGCATCTGACTTTAGCTTCTCCTTCTCAAATTTCAGGGCGAATTGCATCATATTTTGCTCACTGGCCCCTCAGGGTTCTTTAACCTTTATCAATTCTGGTTCATTGCAGTACAGCAAATCCAGAATAGCTGATCTCTTAATGGGCTCAACCACAAGCTGCTCTAAAAAGCCATCTCATAGGTATTCTAGAAATTTCCCCTCTTCTCTCCTGCACCAACCTGATTTTCCCTATCTACCTGCACAGTGAAATTCCCCATCACTATATAACAGTGCCCTCCCATCGGGATCTTTTTACCCTTGTTGTTACTTAACTCTACCCACAACAATTCAACACCTTCCAATCCCATGTCACCTCTTTCTAGTGATTTAATTTCTTTTTTTTACCAACAGAGTCACGCCACTCTCTCTCTACCTGCCTGCCCTTTCGATTCAATGCGTATCCTTAGGCATTAAGCTCTCAGCTGTTATCTTCTTTCAGCTATAATTCTGTGATGTCTACAACATCATATATGCCCATCTGTAACTGTGCTACCATTTCATCTACCTTATTCCATGTACTGCATGCATTCAAATAAAACACCTTCAGTCCTGCATTCACCCTTTTCCATTTGGTCTGCCTTTTACATTGCAACTCATCTTGTTGACCACAATTCTGTCTTATCATCAGCCTCTTCTTGACAGGAGTCTCACTACAGACTGCCTCTGTTTGGAAACCAATTACCTCAGCCTCAGCACTATCACTCCAGTTCCCATCCTGCTTGCAAATGAGTTTTAACCCTCCTGAACAACTCTAGCAAACCTACTCACAAGGATATTGGACCCCCTTGGGTTCAAGAGTAACCCATCTCTTTCGTACTTTCGTCACCACCTGAAATTCTGCCAATTGTTGCATCGTAGCAAACTTATAGATGGTACTTGAGCTATGCCTAACCACACAGTCATGTGTAGAGAGAGTAGAGCAGTAGGCTAAGCACGTATCCTTGTGGTGTGCCAGTGTTGATTGTCAGCAACGTAGAGATGTTATTACCAATCTACCAATCTACACAGATTGTAGTCTTCCTGTTAGGAAGGCGAGGCTCAAGTTACAGAGGGAGGTACAGAGGCCTAGGTTCTGTAGCTTTTCGATCAGACTATCGGAATGGTGTTAAATAGTTAATAAACAGCATCCTAACATAGGTATTTGCATTCTCCAGGTGATCGAAGGCTGCATGGTGGCATTGAGATCATGTCTGCTGTAGACCTATTGTGGCAATAGGTGAATTGCAGTGGATCCAGGCCCTTCCTGAGACAGGAGTTGATTTTAGCCATGACCAAACTCTCAAAGCATTTCATCACCGTAGATGTGAGTGTTACCGGACAATAGATTTTGAGGCAGCTCAAGCTGTTCTTCTTGGGCATGGTATAACTATTGCTCTTTTGAAGCAGGTGAGACTTCCAACTGCAGCAATGGGAGATTGAAAATTTCTTTGAATACCCCTGCCAATTATTTGGCACAGGTTTTCAGAGCCTTACCAGGTACTCCATTGGGCCCTGCCACTTTGCAAGGGTTCATTCTCTTGAAAAATAGCCTGATGTCGGCCTCTGAAACAGAGATCACAGGATCATTGGCTACCACAGGAATCCTCTTGGCTTCAAAGTAAGCATAAAAGGCATTGAGCTCATCTGGTAGTGAAACATTGCTGCCATTCATGACTTTGGGTTTTGATTTGTAGGAAATAATGGCCAGCAAACACTGCCAGAGTTGTTGTGCATCCAATGTCACTTCTAACCTCTCCCAGAATTGTTTCTTGGCTCTTGAAGTAGCCTTCTGCAAGTAGTTTTCTTATACAGAACTAGATCGCCAGATTTAAATATCTAGCCCTCAGCAGACTACAAGCCTCCTGGTTCATCCACGGCTTTTGGTAAGGGAATGTACAGCAAGTTGGTGACAACTGTGGCATGCTCATCCAGGCTCAAAGATGACTCCCTGAACACAGTCCAGTCCACCAATTCAAAGCAGTCCTATAAGTACTTCTGTGCCTCTGGTCCATACCTTCTTGGTCCTCACTACTGCTGCTGCAGTCTTCAATTTCTGGCTATACTCAGGGAGCAGAGGTACAGCCAGGTGATTAGAGTTAGCAAAATGTGGGTGCTGGTTAACACAGTAGGCACTCTTGAACTTGTATATCAGAGGTCCAGTGTGTCATTTCCTCTGGTACTACACGTGATTTGTTAATTATTTAGTGACCTTATCAAGATGGCCTGGTTAGAATCCCACAGAATGATGGGAAAGGCATCAGGATGTGCTGTTTCTTATGTATTGATTACATAGCTTACTTTGTCCACAGCTTACTTGACACTGGACCGATGTGCAATGTACACCGCTACCAAAATAATTGTTAAAATCTCCCACGGCAAGTAAAATGGCCAGCACTTAATTAATTGCAGGGTATTCCAGGTCTGCTGAGCAGTATTGATACATATCACTGATACATTAGCACACCACAAGTTGATCATGAAGCATACACCTCCACCTCTGCTTTTGAGGGACTTGACCGACCTATCTTGATGATATATTGTGAGCCCGTCCATTTGAATCGCTGTGTCTGGCATAGAAGGGATTAACCAAGATTCCATAAAGCAAAGGACTCACGCAGTCCTAATTCTGAGGTCGTCAATTTTATTTACCAGACACATTTGCCAGCAAGATAGTTGGCATTGGGAGTTGAAAACCTCGCTTTTTTAAAAATATAAATGCACCATCTTTTTCTGGCAACAATCCAGTCTTTTTCCATCTTTTTTTAAACAGCGATAGATCATTCAATCAGATTAAAACTTCATTGCTGACTGTACACATCATAGATGTAGTCATGGTTCTCAGCCATAGCAGTCTAAAATAAGAATATTTGATGATTTCTATCGTTTTCAATGAGAGCTACCATTTTGGGTCATCCACATCCGTAATGACCACATAATAAACATACTCTAAAATCAGGAGGTATAAATTTTTAAATTACTCACATTTCTGGAATCAAAATGTCAGTCTTCTGCTTTTGACAACCTCATGCTCCCCTGTCACTTCTCACTTCCATGGCAACCACAGAAGCATTGTTTGAAAAAAACTTAATTGCTCTCTAAAATTTGTTGTGTGTTGGTAATGACACAAGTGTTGGGGACAGCAGTTGTCATAAGAAATGTACAAATTGTATAAAAAATAATTCATATGAATTTGATGTATTTTAAAGATTCTTGTGAGAAAATACAGACTAAAAGTTTCATGAATTTAACACATCATTTCTTTATTTTGAAGACAAAATTACAGAATCTGGCTAGGGGACAAGCCCCAAAAAGTGAAATTCTGGCACATTCAAGATTTTAACTCACTTAAAAATTAAGAAAATATTATTTATGAAACACACTGAAAAAAGTTGAGTTACTATTACTTAAATTTTAAAACTTTTACCTAAATTGTTTTTGTAAAACCTATTTTTTCCAAGTTACCATAATTAAATAATCACCCATTTACTTATATACAGGTAACTGCTTACTATGCTACCTCAGGGTCTCAGTGTGTCTACGTGGTTGTCCAATGTGTCTCTTAGTGGTTACATTTGTATGATTCTGGAAGCTTCTCTTGATGTATTATTCGAACAGGGAATTGTTGATTGGTTGACTCTAACTGCAAACAAATAGAATTTTTTAAACTCTATATAGTACAAAATAGCTGACCACAAGGCCAGCACCTTCTTTTTGTTTCTGTCTCCCTTTGCTTAGCAGACTGTTAATTTCTAATTTCCTTTGTTCTCTCAACTGTTAATAAAACTATCGTGAAGCAACAAGTTTTGTGCCTTTCTCCTGACTTCTGAAAGAAGCTTGGATTAAAAACATCAGAATCCAACAAGGGTAGAGTGGAAGTTGGAGGCAAAGTTGATGAAATTGAAGAGCTCAGTGTAGGTGCATGACGCAGCACCAATGCGGTCATCAATATAGCACAGTTGGGGAGAATTACTGTTGACAGTTTGAAATATGGACTTTTCTAAAAATGCTAGTTGAGCTACAAGCATTTTAAAGTGCTTTATGATACAGTTACACTAAAACTGCAAAATATTCATGTTCAAAGAAGTTCCTGACATTTATATGCAATCATTGTCCTCCATATTAAATTTAGAGACCAAATGAAGGGTCTCAACCCAAAATGTTGAGTTCCATAGATGCTACCTGACCTTCTGAGTTCCTCCAGTATTTTGTGTGTTGCTCTATTCAGAAAGTAGTCTAACTTCCTCAGTCTAATGATGCAGTGAAAATAACCTATTGAAGTACAACTTTGTTTCACAAGGTTAAAGCTTTAAAATAACCTCAGCAGTGTCTGTTCAACATTTTAATGTGCACCAACGCCTAGGTTTCGTGTCTATTCAGCTAAGCAGAGGAAAATAAATATCAGATGTAAATAATCAGTCATCCTAAACTGTCTCTCAATATGATACAATTAGAAGTTTGAATATAGAACACTATAGCACAGTGCAGGTCTTTCAGCCATCAAAGATGTGCCTTTTAACCTACTTTTCCCACTTACACTGCCTCCATTTTTCTGTATTCTGTGTGCCTATGATAGAATGACCTTCCTCAATCACCACCCACCCCTCACTCACCACTTTCAGTGTAAAAATTTACTTCTAACATTACCCCCTCCCCCAACAAAAAAATTAACTCCAATCCCCTTAAAATTATGCCCCCAATATTAGCCATTTCCACACTGGAAAAAAAATTCTCTCGCTATCCACTCAATCTATGCCTCTTACCCTGTACACCTCAATCAAATCATCTCATTGTGTTTTGCTCCAAAGAGAAAAAAGCCTTATCTTGCCCTATCCTATCCTAATAATCCAGGCATCATCCCGGTAAATCTACTCTGCACACTCTAAAGCTTCTACATCCTTCTGATAATGAGGTGACCAGAACTGAACACAATACCCTAAGTGTGGTCTAACATGAGTCTTATAGAGCTGGAACATTACTTTGCGGCTTCTAGTCCCTACTAACTTAAGTCAATCTATACCTTCTTAATCCCTTTGAATTTACGCAGCAACTTTGAGGGATCTATAGATTTATGGATGTGGATTCCAAGATTCCTCTGTTCCTCCACACTGCTAAGAATAATGCTATTAATTCTGTATTCTGCCTTCAAATTTGACCTTCCAAGGAGAATCACTTCACATTTCTGCGGGTTGAACTCTACCTGCCACTTTGCAATCCAGCTCTATATCCTGAGGAGACTGAGGTTCTTTAACATCTGCCGGATGATGCTGAGGATGTTCTAACAGGCTGTGTGGCCAGTGCTATCATGTTTGCTGTTGTGTGCTGGGGCAGCAGGCTGAGTGTAGCAGACACCAACAGAATCAACAAACTCATTTGTAAGGCCAGTGATGTTGTGGTGGGTGGAACTGGACTCTCTGATGGTGGTGTCTGAAGAGAGGATGCTATCCAAGCTGCATGCCATCTTGGACCATGACTCCCATCCACTCCATAATGTACGGGTTAGGCACAAGAGTACATTCAGCCAGAGACTCATTCCACCAAAATGTAACACTGAGCGTCATAGGAAGTCATTCCTACCTGTGGCCATCAAACTTTACAACTCCTCCCTCGGAGTGTCAGACACCCTGAGCCAATAGGCTGGTCCTGGACTTATTTCCACTTGGCATGATTAACTTATTATTATTTAATTATTTATGGTTTTATATTGCTATATTTCTTCACTATTCTTGGTTTGTGCAACTGTAACAAAACCCAATTTCCCTCGAGATCAATAAAGTATGTCTGTTTGTCTGTCTGTCTCAGTATCTTGTCAATGTCCCGCTGTAACCTTTGACTTCCTACACTATCCACAACTCCACCAACCTTCATCTTATCTGCACACTTACTATCCCACCTTTCCTCTTCGTCATCCAAATCATTTATAAAAATTACAGAGTTAAGTGGTCTTAGAACACCACTGGTCACCAACTTCCAGGCTCTACAACAACTTTCTACCTTCTGTAGGCAAACCAATTCTCAATCCAAAGAGCTACCAAAGAGGTAAATATGCTAATACCTACAAAATAGAACACGCCAGTATTTCAAAAGCAGCAAAAATTGAATATTTCCTCACTGCTTTTGTTGAAATTGCAATCTGCTAAGATAAATTCACAAGACATGTACAGACAATGTTGTTTTCAGCACATTCTCATGCATCTTAGCACAGCAACTGTAAACTCTCTTCTGCTCACAGGTAATTTTATATACAACAGGGAAAAAGGAAGAACTCCAGTTATTCTCCATGGGGATAAAAAGCACAAGCATGTATTTAATGAAGCACCACAGAGACGCTATTGGCAGCCAATATAAAATTAACAGATGTTTCAGTAGATGAACAGAAGTCTCCAATCCATTCTACGTTCTCTCCACCAGCGAACTTTTTTTTATAATATACTACTACTGCTTTTCCCACTCATGGAGCACTACAGTACAGAAACAGTCCTTTTGCCCATCTAGTCTATGCCAAACTGCCTAGTCAGTCCCATCAACCTGTGCCCAAACCACAGTTCTCTCTATTCCTCCCAATCAATTCCTTATCCAAATTTTTCTTAAATGTTGAAATTGACCCCGCATCCACTTCCGATGGCAGCTCGGACCACACTCACACCACCCTGACTGAAGATATTCCTCCTCGGTGTTCTGCAAACTATTTGAAAGGATTCTTAAGGATAGGATCTACGAGCATTTGGAGAAGTACTCAAGGATAGTTAACATGGCTTTGTGAGTTTTTTTGAAGAGGTAACAAAAGAAATTGATGAGGGTAGGGCAGTAGATGTGGTCTACATGGATTTTAGCAAGGCATTTGACAAGGTCCCCCACGAGAGATTCATCCAGAAAGTCTTGAGGCATGGGATCAGTGGAACCTTGGCTGTTTGGATAAAAAATTGGCTTACAGGAAGAAAGCAGAGGGTAGTAATGGAAGGAAAGTATTCTGCCTGGAGGTCAGTGACTAGTGGAGTGCCGCAAGGATCTGTCCTGGGACCCCTGCTCTTTGTGATTTTTATAAATGACCTGAATGAAGAGGCGGAAGGATGCATTAAGTAAGTTTGTGGATGACACAAAAATTGGAGGAGTTGTGGATGGAGCTGTAGGTTGCTGAAGGTTGCAAGAGGATATAGACAGGATGCAGAGTTGGGTAGAAAACTAGCAGATGGAGTTCAATCTGGATAAGTGTGAGGGGATGCATTTTGGAAGGACAAACCAGAAGGCTGAGTACAGGGTTAATGGTTGGTTACTTAAGAGTGTGGATAAACAGAGGGACCTTGAGGTTCAAATCCATATACCCCTCAAGGTCGCTGCACAGATTGATAGGATAGTTATGAAGGCCTATGGGATGCTAGGCTTCATTAATAGGGAGACTAGTTCAAGAGTAGAGAGGTCATGTTGCAACTCTACAATCTCTGGTGAAACCACACTTAAGAGTATTGTGTTCAGTTCTGGTCACCTCATTCTAGGAAGGATGTGGAAGCTATGGAAAGGGTGCAGAGGAGATTTACCAGGATGTTGCCTAGTTTGAAAAACAAGTCTTATGAGGCAAGGTTAGTAGAGCTGGGACTTTTCTCTTTAGAGCGTAAAAGGATGAGAGGGGACTTGATGGAAGTCTACAAGATTATGAGAGGCATAGATAGGGTGGATAGCCAGTACCTGTTTCCCAGGGCATGAATAGCAAACTCCAGAGGGCATATGTACAAAGTTAAAGGAGGGAAGTTTAGGGGAAGACATCAGGAGTAAGTTGTTTTTTTTTTACGCAGAGAGTTGGGGACGCCTGGAATGACTTGCCAGGGATGGTGGAGGAGGCTAAAACCTTAGGGGTATTTAAGAGCCTCTTGGACAGGCACATGGATGAAAGTAAAATAGAGGGTTATGGTGTAGTGTGGGTTTAGTACTTTCTTTTTAAGGAATATATGGGTCAGCACAACATCAAGGGCTGAAGGGCCTGTATTGTGCTGTAGTATTCTAGTGTCTAGTTCTAAGATCCCCTTAAATATTTCACCTTTAAGTATGACCTCTAGTTCTAGTCTCACCCAAACACAGTGGAAAAAGCCTGCTTGCATTTACCACATCTATACTGCTCATAATTTTGTATACCATTATCAAATCTCTGCTCATTTTCATTATGTGCTAGGGAATAAAATCCTAGCCTATTTAACCTATCCCTATAACTCAGGTCCTCAAGTTCCAGCGACATCCTCGAAAATTGTCTCTGTACCCCTTCAATCTTATTGATATACTTCCTGTAGGTAGGTAACCAAAACTGTACTCAATACTCCAAATTTAGCCTCACCAACGACTTATGCAAGTTCTACATAGCATCCTAATTTCTGTACTCAGTACTTATATTTATGAAGGCCAATGTGCCAAAAACACTTTTTATGACCTTATCTATGATGCCACTTTCAAGGAATATTCCCAAATTCCTTTGTTCTACCATACTCCTCAATGCCGTATCATTCACTATGCAAGTCTTACCCTGGTTGCTCCTCCCAAAGTGCAACACCTTGTATTAAATTTAAATTCCATCTGCTATTTTCAGCCCATTTTCCCCGCTGGTTCAGATCCCACTGCAAACTCTGATCAGAATCAGATCAGTCCTAATATCACTAGCATAAGCATGAAATTTGTTAACTTTGTGGCAAGGGTACAATTGCAATACATGATCATATATTAAAAAAACTGAATTACAGTAGGTACATATATGTGTATATTAAATAGTTAAAATAACTAAGTAGTGCAAAAACAGAAATAAAATAGTGAGGCAGTGTTCATGGTTTCAATGTCCATTCAGAATTTGGAAGGCAGAGGGGAAGAAGCTGTTCCTGAACAGCTGAGTAAGTACCTTCAGGCTTCTGTACCTCTTTTCCTGATGGTAACAATGAGAAGAGGGCATGTACTGGGTGGTGGGGGTCCTCAATGAGGGATGTTGCTTTGCTGAGGCACTGCTCCTTGAAGACATCTTGGATACTATAGAGGCGAGTACCCATGATGGAACTAACTAATTTTACAACTTTCTGTAGCTTCTTACAATCCTGTGCAGTAACTGCCCCCCATCAGACAGCGATGCAGCTTGTCAGAATGCTCTCCAAAGTAGATCTGTAAAAATTTGAGTGTTTTAGGTGATATACCAAAGCTTGTCAAACTCCTAATGAAATATAACCACTGTCTTGCCTTCTTTATAGTTGTATTGATATGCTTGGATCAGGTTAAGTCCTCAGAGATATTGACATCCAGGAACAAAAATACTCATGCTATCCACTTCTGATCCCTCTATGAGGACAGGTGTGCGTTCCTCATCTTACCCTTTCTGAAGTCCACAATCAGCTCTTTGGTCTTACTGACTTTGAGGTCAAGGCTGTTGCTGTGGCGCCACTAAACTAGCTGATACAGTTCTTATCCGCAGATTCCGCATGCGCGAATTCAATCAACTGTGGATCGGGAAAACCCGGAAGTGCTCTTCCAGCACTCGCTGTTTGAGCATGTACAGACTATTTTTTCTTGTCATTATTCCCTAAACAATACAGTATAACAACTATTTTCATAGCATTTACATTGTATTAGGTGTTATAAGTAATCTAGAAATGACTTAAAAGTACAGGCATTCCCCGGGTTATGAATGAGTTCTGTTCCTGAGTCCGTCTTTAAGTTGGAACAGGTACACCCTGTATTATTTAGCGTCAGTTATTCAAACGTTTTTCTTAGTATATAGCAAATATTTTACCTTTCTATGCATATAAAACACTTAAGAAACATACGTATTTCAATAATTAAACCACTGCATTGCTTAGTAACAATTGTAGCTTTCATCAGGGTAGGGCCTTTTCCATACTCCATTAGAATTGTTCCGATCGTTGACCGACTGTAGCCTAACACTTTTCCAATGACTGATGGCATTTCAGCTCTTTCCAATCGCTTTATTACTTTCACCTTATTTTCAATCGTGAGTGTGATTATTTTCGTGAACAGAAACACTGTGGACTCAGAGCTAACGTCCACTGCACTGAACATGTTAAATAAAGTCCGGGGTTCCGCTGGGTCCTAAAGACCATCACACTGATTCAGGTTAAAGAAGGAACTTGAGCATCCGTGTTTTTTGGTATCTGCGGGGGGGTCTCAGAACCAATCCCCCACTGATAAGGAGGGCCGACTGTATATCTCACTTCTGTATGCACTCTCGTCACCATCTGAGATTCTGTCAACAAATTTATAGAAGGCACTTGAGCTATGCCTAACAACACAGTCATGACGGTAGAGAAAGTAAAGCAGTGGGCTAAGCACACATCCCTGAAGTGTGCCAATGGTGACTGCCAGCAAGGTGGAGTTGCTATTACCAATCCACATAGATTGTAGTCTTCTTGTTAGGAAGACAAAGATCCAGTTGTAGAGGGAGTTAGAGGCCCAGGTTCCGTAGCTTTTCTATCATAACTGTAAGAATGGCGTTAAATGCTGAGCTATTGTCAATAGACAGCATCCTGACATAGGTATTTGCATTGTCCAGGTGATCCAATGCCACAAGAGAGCCAATGAGACCTATTGTGGAGATTTGCAGTGAGCCAAGGTCTTTGTTGAGGCAAGAATGGATTCTAGCCATGACCAACGTCTCAAAGAACTTCATCACCATAAATCTGAGTGCTACTGGACAAAAGTCATTGAGGCAGCTCATACTGCTCTTCTTGGGCACTGGTATAATTGTTGCCCTTTTGAAGGAGGTGGGAACTTCAAACTGTAGCAGTGAGAGATTGAAAATGACTTTGAATACCCTCACCAGTTGGTTTGCAGAGGTTTTCAGAGCCTTACCAGGTACTCCATCAGGGCCTACCGCCTTGTTGAGTGTTCACCTTCCTGAAAGACAGCCTGTCATTAACCTGCAAGACCAAGATCACAAGATCACCGGGTGCTGCAGGGATCCTCAGATGTAGTTCTATTCTCTCTTTCAAAGTGAGTATAAAAGGGACTGAGCTCATCAAGGGGTGAAGAATCACTGTCATTCATGATTTTGGGTTTTGTTTTGTAAGAAGTGATGGCCTACAAACCCTGCCAGAAATGATGCGCATCCAACATCCCTTCCAATCTCGCTTGGAACTGTTCCATAGCTTTGAAACAGCCCTTCACAAGTTATACCTGGTTTTACTGTACAGACCTGGGTTACCAGACTTAAATGCCTGATTCATCCACAGCTTTTGATTTGGGTATGTACAGTAATTTCTTGCAGGCCCACACTCATCCAGATTCAAAGGTATATCACTGAATAACATCCAGTCTACCAATGCAAAGCAGTCCTGTAAGTACTCCTGCACCTCCCTTGACCATACCTTCTTGGTCCTCACTACTGATGCTGCAGTCTTTGGTCTCTGCCTATATTCAGGGAGTTCTCATTTTTACTAAGTACTGTACATAGCAGTTATGGTCAAAATGACAATAAAAGTGACTTGACTTGACCTGAGAAGTACAGCCAGGTGATCAGACTTTACGAACTGTGGGTGTAGGATGGCACAGTAAGTACTCATGATGGTGATGTAAAGTGTCTCAGTGTGTTGGCTCCTCTGGTACTACATGTGATTTGTTGATAATAATTATTTGGAGACTCCTTCAAGCTGGCCTGATTAAAATTCCCTGGAATGACGGGGAAGGTATCAGGATGTACTGTTTCATGCCTGTTGAACACATTGCACAGTTCATCTAGAGCCTGTTTGACATTGGCCTGCAGTGGGATGTACACCACTATCAAAATGATCACTGAAATCTCCAGCGGCAGGTAAAATGGCCAGAACTTGATCACGAGGTGTTCCAGGTCTGGTGAATAGGACAGGGACAGCACCACCACAAGGAATTGATCATGAAGCATACTCTGCTGCCCTTTGGTTTAAAAGATTCAGCAGGTCTACCTTGGCTTTGTGAACCTGTCAATTTGAATCGCTATGTCTGGAACAGAAGAGGTTATCCAAGATTCCATGAAACAAAAAACACAAATGACCTAATAGTCTTCCTTGCTGTCTACTACTCTCCCATCTTCGTGTCATCCACAAATTTGCCAGTCCAGTTTGCCCCATTATTATCCAGATCATTGATATAGATGACAAGCAACAACAGATTGAGCATTGATCCCTGCGGCACAACACCAGTCACAGACCTCTAGTCAGAACTGCAGCTATTCACTACCATTCTCTGACTTCTCCCACAAAGCAATGTTGAGTCAAATTTACTATTGCATCCTGAATGGCAGGCATTCTTTACCAGCTTCCTATGCAGGATTTTAAAGGCCTTGCTAAATCCATGTAAACAATATCCACTGCCTTTCTTTATCAACTTTCCTGGTAAATTACATGAAAAACTCTATACAATCAGTTAGGCACAACCTATCATGCACAAAGCAATTTTGACTATCCATAATCAAGCCCTGTCTCTCCAAATACTATGTATATCCAGTTCCTTAGAAAACCTAATAATTTAGCCACTGCTGACATCAGGCTCACTAGCCTATGATTTTCAAGTTTATTCTTAGAGGCTTTCTTGAACAACGGAACAACGTTAGCTACCCTGCAGTCCTCGACACTTCACCATGGTTAAGGATACTTTAAATATCTCTGCTAGGGCCCCTGCAATTTCTGCACTAGTGATCCCATCCCTCAAAGTGTGAATTTCACAAGTATGGAAAAGAATTCAACAGTCTCAAAAGAAATGACAAAATATGAAAAGAAATCAAATGGCCTTTGAAGTAGCGATGTGGAAAACAGAGAATAATAAGTAGCAGAAAAGTGCTGAATACCAGAAACTAAAGTAAGGCATGAGAGAAATCAAATACTTTATCAAAGCCATTGCACAAAATAATGTCTGAACAAGCAATCTGACACGATAGGTAAAATGGAAAGATTGTAAAAATGGAAGGTCTGGAAGACAATTAATGATGGACAATAAACAAAAGTAGTAGATTGAGATATCATGTACCACGAATAAATCATAAAAAAACTCACCATCTCACCAAAAATATTGACACTTTAAAGAAACTAACAGTGAGAGCACTGTTAATCTTTAATTCTTCAGTTATCAAAATGTTACAACTATTCTAAGGACTAGTTCAGTCTTTTACTTAGCTAATTCTGTATTGCTTATTTTATGTAACAGGTTCTAAGGGAATAAAGTTCATCAGTAAAACACTTGAAACTTGAAAACCTGCCAGATTGCTCAGAAAATTCCTGAACTAATTATCATAATTGATTGGTGACACCACAATTCTCCAGTTGCAAATCTTAGGCAATAAAGAACTTCCAGTAATACCAATTGCAGAATGTGTTAATTGAATTAATTTCTTTAAATACACACAGTTGCAATCTGCTTCCACATTTCAGCACTGCAGCCTCATATGTTCCAGCATGTATTGTGTAGATGGAACATTTAAGTGTGTGTGTATTTTAGTACTTTAAACAGGAAGGTATCTATGCAACCAACCCTCTCCCCATTTCACTTATCAGAAAGTTCAAAGGTATCTTGGAACAGGACTGAAACTCGCTAACCATTTGCAATCACATCCCCATTGAGAGCAAAGCCTAGCCCAGAGGTGGGCAAACTTTTTGACTTGTGGGCCACAAAGGGTTCTAAAATTTGACAGGGGGGCCGGACCAGGAGCAGATGGACGGAGTGTTTTGGTAATACACCTCATAAGAGAAAATAAAATATCATGGGATATGTAGAAAACATGTGCTTTAATTTCAATTGAAAATGAACAAATGCATTACAACAAAATATCTGTCTTTGAAGTCCCATGGTATTTAGCTATTTATTGAAATGACTTTTAAAACACTGAAAATTAAATGAATAAAATACAGCTTTTTTTTTATAGTAACAGTTATTATTTTAAAGCACTGAAAATTCTGTTATCCTTCAAGATATTATCATCATCACTCTCCTCCTGACTGTCTTTATTTCAAAAACCATAGGAGATGCAGGTCTACTTGTCCTGCTCCTTCTTATTCAATTGTCCCCTGTGCCAAAACTCAACAACTACCAGCACAAAGACAGAACACTGACAGCGCGCCAGTATGCGGAGCGCGTTATTTGATCTGGAGCGCATTTTTTTATTTTGAGAACGTACGTGCACCTGCGCACTACTCATGTCCATCACTTAACAGAAATGACATGTAAGGCTTATTGAAAAAAATATTTTCAAATGCATTTTTTACATAACACAACGAAGAAACTTATTTTTAATTTCAGTGGGAACAGTGTTGTTGGTCTCCCTTTTTAGCCAGCGCATCAAAGTCTGGATTTAGTTTTGTTGTGGCGATCCTCAGGATGGATCTGAGGTGTTGGTCAGTTAACTTGGATCTGTGGCTGGCTTTGTTGATGTTCATGACGCTGAACACCTGTTCACACAAATAGGTTAACAAGGTTTATTAATATAATTTCATCAAGTTCTGCGGGCCGGATTAAAAAGCTTAACGGGCCGCATATGGCCCGCGGGCCGTAGTTTGCCCATGCCTAGCCTAGCCTCAAATGACTACTGCCAATATGAGCTACTTATGAAGAAGAAAATAAAGGGACACAGAATACCACAACAGATGCTACTCTTTACCTACAGATGATAGGGATAGGGGCAAATACAGAACTGAACTAAAACTTAATGGAACAGACAGAAACCAGCATGCTAATGCATCTTTTCTTTAGAGAATGGGCTTCACACTTAGAAAACAATGAGTACCTTATTTTTCTTTAAACAATTTTAAATTAAAGCTATCTTCAAACATAAGTTCATTATATGCACCACTCATTCCATAAATCTAAATTCAGAACTGAAGAATGCAGCAATCCCTTACATTTTAAGCACATTTAAAAAATAAATTATCCACCGCCCATGAACAACCAAAACTGTCCTGCATGTCATGACTACTGAAATTAAAATTAAGATATTGAACCCCTCTGTTTTAAAACACTAAAATATTTTTTAAATTATAAAGCAAATGCAGGTCAAGTAGCGTTGCATCATTTAGTTTTGTGAGGACAGCAACATAACTCAGCACCAATTGAAATGAATAGCTGTACTGCAAACCATGGGAACTATTGAATCAGCCAATTCAGTGCAATGCAGATGTAAGCACGCAGCAGCTTATTATGTAGCCCTTTCTTCTCGCATGAGATGACAGAATCACTCTTCTTGTTGACAGAGATCCGAACTCTTTCATAAATTGTGCACATGGTTTTCAAAGTTCAAATTACCCTGAGATCCATTTTCTTGCAGACATTCACAGTAGAACAAAAAACAATAAAATCAGTGGAAAAAAAACTACAAAGACTGACAAGCAAACAATGTGCAAAATACAAACTGTGTAAATACAAAAGGACAAATAAGTAAACAAACAATACTGTGCAGACATTCACAGTAGAACAAAAAACAATAAAATCAGTGGGAAAAAACTACAAAGACTGACAAGCAACCAATGTGCAAAATACAAACTGTGTAAATACAAAAGGACAAATAAGTAAACAAACAATACTGAGAACGTGACTGTAGAGATAGCAAATCTGTAGGCAGTATTCAGTGATCACTTCAGTGCTGAGGTGAATGACATTATCCAGACTGCTTCAGGAACCTGATGGTTGAAGGCTGAACCTTGTGGTGTGGGACCTGAGGCTCCCGTACCTCCATCCTGATAGCTGCAATGAGAAGAACATGGCCTATATGGTGGGAGTCCTTGATGATGGACACTGCTTTCTTGTGGCAATGCTCGTTGTAGATATGCTCAGTTGTGGGTAGGCATGCAGTTTCAACAATAAAACAGCAGAAATGTTTTATGTTTCAGAAAAGCTGTAGCAACTCATTTATTGAACACCAATAAACTGAACACAAAGCATGCTATAAACCCTTTATGTAATTACGTCATCATGTCAGACCAGCCTCTTAGATGTGTAATTTGTTAACTTAGCAGCAGCAGTTCAATGCAATAATCTGGAAGAGAAAATAATAATAATAATAATAATAAATAAACAAGTAAATCAATTACAGTATATGTATATTGAATAGATTTTAAAAACTCTGCAAAAAAAACAGTAATACTGTATATTTAAAAAAATGAGGTAGTGTCCAAGGATTCAATGTCTATTTAGCAATCAGATAGCAGAGGGGAAGAAGCTGTTCCAGAATGGCTTAATGTGTGCCTTCAGGCTTCTGTACCTCCTACCTGATGGTAAAAGTGAGAAAAAGAAATGCCCTGGGTGTTGGAAGTCCTTAATAATGGACGCAGCTCCCTAAAGATGTCCCTGATACAATGTAGACTAATACCCAAGATGGAGATTTACAACTCTCTGCAGCTTTTTTCGGTCCTGTGCAGTAGCCACCCCTCCCTCCACAATTCCAGACAGTGATGCAGCCTGTCAGAATGCTCTCCACTGTATATCTATAGAACTTCTTGAGTGTATTTGTTGACATACCAAATCTCTTCAAACACTCTAATAAAGTATAGCCTCTTTATAACAGCATTGATATGTTGGGACCAGGTTAGATCCTCAGAGATCTTGACACCCAGAAACTACTCACTCTCTCCACTTCTGATCCCTCTATGAGGATTGGTATGTGTTCCTTTGTCTTACTCTTCCTGAAGTCCACTATCAGCTCTCTCATCTTACTGACATTGAGTGCCAGGTTGTTGCTGCGACACCATTCCATTAGTTGGCAATATCTTACTCCGGTATGCTCTCTCGTCACCACCTGAGAATCTACTAACAATGGTTGTATCATCAGCAAATGTATAGATAATATTTGAGCTATGCCTAGCCACACAGTCATGTGTATATAGAGAGTAGAGCAGTGGGCTAGGCACACACCTCTGAGGTGTGCCAGTGTTGATAATCAGAGAGGAAGATATGTTATCACCAATCTGCACAGATTGTGGTCTTCTGGTTAGGAAGTTGAGGATCCATTTGCAGAGAGAGGTACAGAGGCCCAGGTTCTGCAACTTCTCAATCAGGATTGTGGGAATGATGGGATTAAATGCTGAACTATAGTCGATAAACAGCATCCTGACTTAGGTGTTTGTGTTGTCCAAGTGGTCTAAAGCCATGTGGAGAGCCATTGAGATTGTGTCTGCCGCTGACCTATTGTGGCAATAGGCAAATTGGAATGGGTCCAGGTCCTTGTTGAGACAGGAGTTCAGTCTAGTCATGACCAACCTCTCAAAACATTTCATCGCTGTCGATGTGAGTGCTACTGGGTGATAGTCATTAAGACAGCCCACATTATTCTTCTTAGGCACTGGTATAATTGTTGCCTTTTTGAAGTAAGTGGGAACTTCTGCCCATAGCAGTGTCAGGTTGAAAATATCCTTGAATACTCCCACTAGTTGGCTGGCACAAGTTTTCAGAGCCTTACCAGGTATTCCATTGGGACCTTCCGCCTTGCGAGGGTTCACTCACTTTAAAGTCAGTCTAACATCAGCCTCGGAGATGGAGATCACAGGGTCATCAGCTGCAGCAGGGATCTTCACAGCTGTAGTTGTGTTCTCCTTTTCAAAGCGGGCATAGAAGGTGTTGAGTTCATCTGGTATTGAAGCATTGTTGCTATTCATGCTACAGGTGTCCCCCGTTTTTCAAACGTTCACTTTACGACACCTCACTGTTTTAAAAGACCTACATTAGTTACCTGTTTTCGCTAACAGAAGGTGTTTTCACTGTTACAAAAAAAAGACAGTGCATGAAAAAGGCAGCGTGCATAAAAAGGCAGCGCACGTCCCGAGACAGCCAAACTCCTCCCCCAGAACTGCATGCTAGCCGCCATTGCTTAAACACATGCCTGTGAGCTTCTATGCTTTATCTCAATTTATTTTGTGCATCTGTTAGCAAGATGAATTCTAAGGTATCCGAAAAGCCTAAAAGAGCTCATAAGGGTGTTACACTTACCATAAAACTAGACATAATTAAGCATTTCGATCGTGGTGAACAAAATAAGGACGAAGTGAGTTCGGCTTGTGGAAGCTGACGAAAATGATGTTGAAGAGGTTTTGGCATTCCATGACCAAGAACTGATAGATGAAGAGCTGATGCAATTGGAAGTGGAAAGGATAACATTCGAAACCGAATGCAGTAGCGAATGGACCTAAAGTGAAGTTGTCCAGGAACTGAACGTGAAGCAACTGCGTGAGATTTTTGCTGCGATTGACAACGCTACAATGATTGCAGAAAAGTATGACTTTAACTTTGAAGGAGTACATAGGTTTAGGGCATATTTGCAGGATGGTTTGAGTGCTTACAAAGAATTATGATAGAAAAATGTGCGGGGCTAAGCAGTCAAGCATACTGTCGTTTTTCAAGCCTTCCACATCAACCACACCAGATGATGAACCTTACCTTTGACATCGAGGCAGGCAGACACAGTAGATGACCTGCCTGCCCTGATGTAAACAGATGACGATGAGATGACACCCCAGTCTCCTCTACCTCCCACCACTCCAACCTCCCAACGACTCAGCCTAACACACCATCATCAGTGTGCTTGCTGTCTTCCTGATTCCAGTAAGTGAAACTACACTGTACATACATTATTTGGTATGATTTGGCAGCTTCATAGCTTAAAAGGTTACTGGACAGAGTGCTTCTGTAAGAGCGTTTGAGCCGAGTGTTTCTGCTGAGAGTGCTTGCACCAAGTGTTTCTGCCGAGGGCACTTCGCTTGGCTGAGATTTTCACTACTTGCCCTTTTCTATTTTTTTTATTTATAATTTATAATTTAAATTTTTATTATATTTACTATTGATTTGTACTCCAGGGAGCGGGAAGCGCAGAATCAAATATCGCTGTGATGATTGTACGCTCTAGTACCAATTGTTTGGTGACAATAAAGTAATATTAATATTAATACTGTGGACAGAGCTGTAATGATTGCAGAAAAGTATTTCAACTTTATATAGGGTGTGTATTTATCATATCATTCCTGCTTTTACTATATGTTACTGTTATTTTAGGTTTTATGTGTTATTTGGCATGAATTGGTAGGTTATTTTTATTTTCAACAAAATAAAGTACAGAGAAGATTTACTAGAATGTTACCTGGGTTTCAGCACCTAAGTTACAGGGAAAGGTTGAACAAGTTAGGTCTTTATTCTTTGGAGCGTAGAAGATTGAGGGGGGACTTGATAGAGGTATTTAAAATAGTGAGGGGGATAGATCGAGTTGATGTGGATAGGCTTTTTCCATTGAGAGTAGGGGAGATTCAAACAAGAGGACATGATTTGAGAAGGGGCAAAAATTTAGGGGTAACACGAGGGGGAATTTCTTTACTCAGAGAGTGGTAGCTGTGTGGAATGAGCTTCCAATAGAAGTCGTAGAGGCAGGTTTGGTATTGTCATTTAAAGTAAAATTGGATAGGTATATGGACAGGAAAGGAATGGAGGGTTATGGGCTGAGTGCGAGCCAGTGGGACTAGGTAAGTGTAAGTGTCGACAAGGACTAGAAGGGCCGAGATGGCCTGTTTCCGTGCTGTAATTGTTATATGGTTTGGGAACGCTCACAAATTTTCCCCATATAAATAAATGGTAATTGCTTCTTCACTTTACGACATTTCAGCTTACAAACCGTTTCATAGGAACGCTCGATGGCGGAGGAAGCCTGTATTGGGTTTTGCTTTGTAGGAAGTAATGTTTTGCAAACCCTGCCTGAGTTGCTATGCATCCAATGTCGCCTCCAACTTCGTTCAAAACTGTCTATTCGCCCTTGAAATAGCCCTCCACAAAACTGAATGTCACAGATCTAGCCTTCAGCAGATGGCCTACCTCCTGGTTCATCCACAGCTTTTGGTTTGGGAATGTACAGTAAGCTTCAGTAGGCACACACTCATCCACACAGGTTTTAATGAAGTCGGAAACAACGCAGCATACTCATCCAGATTCAAAGATGAATCCCTGAATACAGTCCAGTCCACCAATTCAAAGCAGTCCTGTAGGCACTCCTGTGCTTCCCTTGTCCATACCTTCTTGGTCCTCACTGCTGGTGCTGCAGTCTTCAGTCTCTGCATATACTCAGGGAGTAGAAGTACAGCCAGGTGATTAGACGTTAGCATGGTAGGTATTCTTGATGATGGTGTAGCAATGGTCCAGTGTGTTATTTCCTCTGCTATTGCAATTGATGAGTGCAACCCCAACTCAACGTTCCCCAATTACATCACCCTATGCAGTCATTGTCGTCTGAACTCCTAATGCCTAGGTGGCACATGGGGCCTCACCCTATGCAGGCCCCCTCAGAATTCACTAAAACCAGCATCGAGAGCCTGTCCGGAGCTCGAATGACCCACCTGGCTCGGGTCCTATGATCCACAGGTGGAGAAACAGCAAGCGCCTATGGTTTGTCCAGAGGTGTGTTGATACACTCATGGTCATGTCATCACACCAAGGACATGGTAACGGAATCTTCCAAATCTTGGTGGGCTGGTTTAAGGTAATCTATTGAAATACGTTCAGGTTTACTATGATAAAGTCTCCTCCCATTTCAAAACTTGGAACTGGCCATCATAAGGGGGTGTAAGGGGATGTTGGTGTGCATCATGGCAGATGAAAAGAAACGAAGCAGAATGTAGATCAACAGGAACCCAGGAGTGCTGTATGCTGTGATGGGTGGTAGGAATAGGTAAAAAGGAATTGAAATTACTGAGGAGCTGGTCAGCAGCTGACCATTATGTCAGGAATGAAATCACCAGGCACTCGTAATGGCTGTCCCTATACCAACTCAGCCATGGATAACTGCAGGTCCTCTTTTGGAGCTGTCTAAACCCCAGAAGGATCACAGAAACATAGAAAAGCTCCAGCACAATATAGGCCCTTTGGCCCACAATGCTGTGCCGAACATGTACTTACTTTAGAAATTATCTAGGGTTACTCATACTATTTTTCTAAGCTCCATGTCCATATCCAGGAGCCTCTTAAAAGACCCTATCGTATTTATCTCCACTACCGTCATCGGCAGTCCATTCCATGCACTCACCACTCTCTGCGTAAAAAACTTACCCCGACATCCCCTCTGTACCTACTTCATGGAGAACGTGGGCTTGGTAAGGCTTGGGAATTCATCCAACAGTCAAGTAAACTCACATGCAGTGGTGCATGCACTTGACAGAGTCGTTGTGGGGAACTTACTGGCAAAGCAGGGTAACAACCCAAAGTCCTTGACATCCACAAGCTGGCAGATCTTAAGGTTAATTAATAGTGCTTGGGCGCACATGAAATCTGCACCAAGCATTGGTCCAGCAACTACGAAGTCCCATGTATAATGTCATCCATTGAAGCAGAGCGTCATTCTGTCCCGTAGGTCTGGATCCTTCTGCCTGTCTGTCTGTAATTACATCATCATGTTAGACCAGCCTCTTAAAGTGAAACCCCCAACTCAATTATTGGTGGTTGTACATTTCCACCAATTACGTTACAGGGTTTTACCTGTGACTGATTGGGCAGAATCCACCACACTTTGTAGGCTTTTCTGTTCTTAGGCATTGCTATTTCCATACCAGACTGTGATGCAATCAAAGTTCAAAGTAAATTTATTAACAAAGTACATCACCAAATGCTACACTGAGCATCATTTTCTTGTGGGCATTCACAGAAGATTCAAAGAAACTCAATAGAATTAATGACAAACTACACACAAAGACAAACAACCAATGTGCAAAAGAAGACAACCAGTCAGGATACTCTCCACTGTGCATCTACTGAAGTTAGTCAAGGTTTTAGATGGCAGGCTGAATTGGTACAAACTTCTAAAAAAAGTTGAAGCACTGCTATGCTTTCTTTGAAATGGCACTTGCGTGCTAGTCCCAGAACAGATCCTCTGATATGATAATGCCAAGGAATTAAAAGTTACTGACTTTCTCCACTTCTAATTCCCCAATGAGGACTAGCTTATGGACTACTGATTTTTTTTCTTCCTGTAGTCAATAATCAGTTCTTTAGATGTTGAGGGAGGTTGCTTTGGCACCATTCAAACTGATATTAAATTTTTCCCCTATATGTCAATTTATCACCTCCTTTGATTTGGTCAACAGCAGTGGCATCATCATCAAACTTACATATGGTTGGAAAGGTACTTACCCTCAGTCACTGAGTAGAGCAGAGGATTAAGCACACAGCTTTGTGGTGTACCTGCAGTGATACTTATTGTGGAGGAGATGTTGTTGCCAATCTGTACTAACTAGGGTCTGCAAGTGAGAAAATCGAGGATCCAGTTGCACAGAGAGGTTTTGGAGCTTACTGATTAGTTTCGAGGGGATGATAGTGTTGAATGCTGAGTTGTAGTCAACGAAGAGCATTCTGATGCATGCATCTTCACTGTCCAGCTGACTCATAAATTTTAAGATCCAATACATTTTTTTGGGTTGAATCCATATGAACCATAGGGGGCAAAAACACCATGCTTGCTGGCACTGGATTACTTTATCATAAACTACAAAAATACATATTAGTTCATCCAAAGCAGGACCCAAAACTGAATATTCTGTAGCGTTAATGCAGACTAACATGACTGTTTGCCTTTACTGCAAGAAGATTGGAGCTGTGGTGAGGCCTCATACAGAGTTTTGTCCATTTGCAGGATTTTTGACTCGAAATATCAACAATTTCTTTCTTCCTACCCACCGAGTTCCCTCAAACTATTGTTCATTACTCCAGGGCTCATCATCTACAATCTCTTGTGTATAGTCCCAAAGGAAGGATAAGTGAGTAAGACAGGAAATGTAGCAAAGGGTACAATATGGATTTCTGAGAATAGTGGATTATACAAACAGAGATTAAACTAATCCTAACCCCAGAGGTCTAGAAGAATGAGAGGACCTCAAGAAAACAGGAAAAGTATATAAGGCTTCAGAAGTTAGGATCAAACAAAGTACTTTTCAGCATAAAGAAGCCAGAAAAGAACTAAAGATGGAAATTACGAAAGCTAGAAGTGAACATGAAAAGTCCTTGGCAAGTAGAATTAAGGTGAATTCCAAGGCATTATATATATATATCTCAATATCAAGATCACTAGGGAGAGGGTGGGGCCACTTAGGGATAAAGGGAGGAACATTTGCTTGGATGCAGAGAATATGAGTGAGGTACTAAATGAGCACTTCGCTTCAGTATTCAACAAGGAAATGGAGGACTAGGAGATCAGTTATTGTTGTTTCGAATGGCAGGTGTTTTTTCTCTTCACACTTCTAATTGTTGTTTATCAAAGTTTTGGAAAATCTAAATCTCTTGGTTAATTGCTGCTCAAGTAATTTTGTAAAATTGTAACAATTTCATCGAACATCTTGCTTGCTGACTTTTCAGAAGTTACTGAATTGAGTAAAAGCCTGTACATTTTAGCAGCCATTAAACTAAGGATTGTGTTGGCTTTCTTTTCCTCATTCACGTGGTTTACATTACAACACTCCCGACATACAATTCCCAGTCATCATTAGTGCTATCAAATTTGTCAGCTTTCCCAACCAAGGCCATCATCACATTACTTGCCCTTTAAATTTTGCTAGTTGTGTGCACTGTGCACTCTTACTCATGCACCCCTTTGTTGGAAGCAAAACTGCTTCCAACGTCAGTACAGTCAAGAAAGTGATACACAAACTATCACTGCTTAAAATTGACAGAAACACCATCAATTGTGGTTGGAAGTGCCCACGGAGCACACCTCAGAGGAACCGTGGGTGTAGATCAGGATTCCAAGTACGTTTAAAGAAATGGGGTTTTAAACTCACTGTACCAATCATCTTGCTGGCGAACGTGCAGTCTCTGGTGAATAAAATCGATGATCTCAGAGCCAGGGTGCTGAATCAGAAGGACACTAGGACCATGTGTGTTCTTTGTTTCATGGAATCTTGGTTAACCCCTTCCATACTGGATGCAGCGATCCAGATCGACGCATCTGGTACGGAAGGGGTTAACCAACCAGTAGCAATATACCATCTATAGAGTCTCTCAAAAGCAGAGATGAAGGAGTATGCATCATGATCAACTCTTCTTGGTGCATGAACATATCAATGCTGTTCCAATACTGCTCACCAGACCTGGAATATCTAGCAGTAAAGTGCCCTCCTTTTTACCTATCATGGGAGCTCTCTGGGGTCATTTTGGTAGCAGCTTACATTCCACCTCATTCCACCTCAGCAGGCTTTAGATGATCTGAATAATGGGATCTTCATGCATGAAACAACACACCCTAATGCCTTCACTATCGCTTTGGGAGATTTTAACCAGGTCTGTTTGAAAAAAAATCACTAAGCAACTACCAACAACAGATCCCTTGCAATACCAGAGGAAACAATACATTGGACCATTGCTATATCACCATCAAGAATGCCTACCATGCTATTCCATGCCCACACTTCAGGATCACCTGATCACCTGGCTTTACTTCTACTCCCCAAGTATAGGCAGATGACTGGAGCACCAGCAGTGAGGAGCAAGAAGGTACGGACAAGGGAAGCACAGGACTGCTTTGAGTTGGTGGACTGGATGGTATTCAGCAAAATATCTTCGAACCTGAATGAGTATGCCACAGCTGTCATTGACTTCATTAATACCTTTGTGGATGAGTGTGGGCTGCCTTAATGACTATCGCGTGGTAGCACTCACATCGACAGTGATTAAATGATTTGAGAGGTTGGTCATGACTAGACCTAACTCCTGCCTCAGCAAGGACCTGGGCCCATTGCAATTTGCCTGTCCCCACCAATAGGTCAACGGCAGATGCAATCTCAATGGCTCTCCACACGGCTTTAGACATTACAACCACCTACGTCAGGATGCTGTTCATTGACTATAGCTCAGCATTTAATCCCATCATTCCCACAATCCTGATTGAAAAGATGCAGAACCTGGGCCTCTGTACCTCCCTCTGCAATTGGATCCTCAACCTCTTAACTGGAAGACCACAATCCGTGCAGATTGGTAATAAGTTATCCTCCTTGCTTAGGATCAATCCTGGCATCTCAGGGGTGTGTGTATAGCCACTGCTCTACTCTCTATATACACATGACTGTGTGCTTAGGCATACCTTAAATACCATTTATAAATTTGCTGATGATATGAACGTTGTTGGTAGAATCTCAAGTGGTGACGAGAGAGCGTACAGGAGGGAGATATGCCAACTAGTGGGAGTGGTGTCGCAGCAACAACCTGGCACTCGATGTCAGTAAGACAAAAGAGCTGATTGTGGACTTCAGGAAGGGAAAGATGAAGGAACACACACCAATCCTCATAGAAGAATCAGAAGTGGAGGGAGTGATCAGTTTCAAGTTACTGGGTGTCAAGATCTCTTAGGATCTAACCTGGTCCCAACATATCGATGTAGTTATAAAGAAGGCAAGACATTGGCTATACTTTATTAGGAGTTTGAAGAAATTTGGCATGTCAACAAATACACTCAAAAACTTATAAAGTTGTACCGTGGAGAGCATTCTGACAGGCTGCATCACTGTCTGGTACAGAGGGGCTACTGCACAGGACCGAAAGAAGCTGCAGAGTATTGTAAATCTAGTCAGTTCCATCTTGGGTACTAGCCTACAAAGTACCCAGAACACCTTTAGGGAGTGGTGTCTCAGAAAGGCGGTGTCCATTATTAAGGACCTCCAGCACTCAAGGCATGCCTTTTTCTCACTGTTACCATCAGGTAGGAGGTACAGAAGCCTGAAGGCACACTCTCAGCGATTCAGGAACAGTTTCTTCCCCTCTGCCATCCAATTCCTAAATGGACATTGAATCTTTAGATACTCTCTCACTTTTTAAAAAAATATACAGCATTTCAGTTTTTGCATGTTTTTTAAATCTATTCAATATATGCAATTGATTTACTTGTTTATTTATTGTTTTATTTTATTTATTATCTTTTTTTCTCTGCTAGATTATATATTACATTGAACTACTGCTGCTAAATTAACAAATTTCACGCCACATGCTGGGTGATAATAAACCTGATTCTGATACTAATTCATATCCGTGACTGCCTTCTCCATACTGTAACTCTTTCCTCTTACTGTCTCTCTCCGAAGTCTGTCGTCCTATAACTGTCAGTCACATTGCTGATATTCGGTTTCAGGTTCATGCCCGTCACCAATTTGTTGTGTCTGTACAACTACATGTCAAATAATTAACAGCACACACGTGGGAGGTGGCTTTAACTGGTGCATTCACATTGCGGCAAGGGAGAGTGAACAGATCAATGCATATAGGTAAGTTATAGTTCATATGTAGTGCTAAGGGGAGTTATTGCCCTAAAAGAAATAGATCCATACATCCTCAGTTTCCCAGGAAGTAGAGGTGACTCTGGTCCTTCTTGTACACACTCAAATCTGTCCTCTAGGTGCACCCTCAGGTACTGGTAGATCCTCACCATCAATAGTAACAGGGAGCAGTGTAAGTTTGGTCTTCCTGAAGTCCATCACCATCTCCTTTATCTTGCTGATGTTGAGCTGCAGGTGATTCAGCTTGCACCAAAATCCTCCACCAGGGCCCTGTATTCATCCTCATCTTCCCTTTATATACACCCAACTATTGCTGAGTCATCAGAGAATGGATGGCAGGCAAATGGGAAGGAGGGGGTGTAGTCAATCATAGCCTGTATTGTTTAGCCACATGTTGAGCTGGGGGGGGGGGGAGGAGGAGGAGGGAAGGTGTTGATGTTTGAGGGAGCATTAGGTGCCTCGGTACTTGAGCTGCTGCACTACCATGATAACCTGCTAACTCCCTACGTTCACTTGAAAGGACCCCATTGGTTTTTCTACCCATGTTATTTGTGCTAACTTTCACAATGACTAATGACTGCTCACCCTACTCCTTGAGAAAAGAACAGTGTAGCACACTACAGACTCCTCGTCCCATGATGTTGTGCCAACCTTTTAACATACTTTAAGATCAATCTAACACATCCCTCCTACAGAGCCTTCTATTTTGCCTAAGAGTACCTTAAATGTCCAGGATGTATCTGCCTCTAACACCACCCTGGTAGAGAATACTGCGTACCCACCGCTGTGTAAAAAAAAACAACTTACTTCTGACATTCCACTATACTTTTCTTCAATCATATTAAAACTAAGCCCTCATATTATCCATTTCCATCCTGGGAAAAAGTCTCTGATTATCCACTCAATCCATGCTTACAGGAGTGAGATAGACCAGCTGGCTGAATGGTGTTGCAACTGCACTCAGGTCAGTAAGACTAAAGAATCAATTGCGGAATTCAGGAAGGGGAAATTGAGACATCAGTCCTCATCAAGAGATCAGCAGGGGAAACGGTAAGGTTCCTGAGTGTCAGCATCTCTTAAGATTTATTCTGGCCCAACATATTGATACAATCAAAAAGAAGGCAGGTCAATGGCTATATTTCACTAGTGGTTTGAAAATATTTGGTATATCATCAAAGACTCACAAATTTCTACAGATGTACTGTGGAGAGCATTCTAACTGGTTTTATCACCATCTGCTATGGAGCAGCCACTACAGAGAATTGGAAAAAGCTGTAGAGGGTTGTAAACTGAGCCAGCTCCATCATGGACACTTGCCTCCCCAGCACTGAGTACATCTTCAAAGGCAATGTCTCAAAATGGTAGCATTTATCATCAACGATTCCCACCATCTAGGACATGCCCTATTCTCATTACTACCATCAGAGATGAGGTACAGGAGCCTGAGGACACACAGTCAACATTTTAGGAATAGCTTCTTCCCGACTGCCATCAGATTTCTGAATGGATAACTCATCTAGATGCATCCAGATGGTCACGGTGTGGGGGGGGTGGGGTGGAAACCTTATGCACCGGATTAGAAAATTACTTTGAAGGTTCTTTATCACTGCATACCCCTCAACATGGGAGTGTGCACAACAAATGAACTTGGGAGTATATGTATACGGTCCACTGAGTGTGAAGTCACAGAAGGTTAAATAATAGTTTTTAAAATACAGTTGGACAGTTACATGGATTGGAAAGGGTTATGGGCAAAATGCTGGCAAGTGAAGCTAGCTTGGATGGAGCATCTTGGGTGGCAAGGACCTGTTGGGCTGATGGCCATACGCCTCTATAGCATCTACCTCTGTACACTGTATGAGTAGATCCTATATTCTTTTACCAGCCTTTTGTGGCAGTCAGCCAGCAGGATGCAGTGGTCAGAGAAGGCCACTGGTGCAATTTTGGTGGACTTAACATTACTTTTTTCATGCACCTAAAATGTATTATGGACTGGAAAGATCATCTGGTTTTGACCAGGAGAATTCTTGCAGTGCTCTGATGCTGATGACACTCACAACTTTGTATCTTCCTCCTTTCCAAACAGCATTGAATAACCTAATGTCTGACAGATCATCCAATCACATCAATGATGCAGTGGAAGTCAGTGCTCAGTTACTGGCTGGGTGTTGCCTGCACCAGAGGGAGCTGCTGAAATGTGATCTAACAATGTTCCAACATGAAACTGGTAACAATTCAGATATATTGTACAATTTGTAGTGTTGCTCTGCAAAGTAGTTTCACAACAGCATGTATACGTCTGTACATTCGCATGACCTACATTTATATATGAATGCCACAAGTATGTACAAAATATAATTAAACTAAGCTGTAAAATAACAATCTGAAAATGATTAGTAGATGCTGATTTTGCTCCTTAGTTGAGCCATTGGTAATCAGCATCAAATTGCACAATAAACAATGGATTGAATCAATTTGCTTAAAATATTTGGGTGCTTACTTTCAGTAGTATGCTGGTCCTGGCTACATGGTCCACTTGTTAAAGTATCTGTACATGAATTTTCCTTTTTTAAAAAATTCAATTTATTCACACTCGGAATTAAAGCAAGACTGCCGCATTGATGAACACATTGTGCAGTACTTCCTGTGGTCTGAATCTAGTTCTGCCAATGCAATTAGAATATTTAAAGACAGGAAGATGAGTGACAATACTGAAGATGGATAATTGGCTTTTGAACCAGTTTTAGGTTTGTAGGAATGGTTTTGACATCAGTTAGGACTCAGGTTAGGATTTAGGAGCAGTGATGAGGGGAAGTTAGAAGTCAGGGCAGTAAAGGAAGAGTTTGGGCAGCTAAGTTGTGGCCATAAAGACAGTGAGAGTCACTGGCCACAGGGGCCTGCGTGTCTGGAAGTAGAAGGTCAAAGGTCAAATCCAGTGAAGACTGGAAGGCAAAGCCGTAGGTAAAATCTGGATATAGAAGCCTGAAGGTCACAAACCAGAAGAGCGCCGGGAGTCCAGAAGTCAAGGCCCAGTCAAACCCATGTTTGGTTTCCTGGGGTGAAATCCAAAGTTCAAGACCCAATGTTTACATGTCTGAAAGTCCAGGACCAAAGACATGAGACATGGCTGCCCTGAGGTTGGAGGCCTATTTTGGCATGTGAGTGGGAGGGAAAGGAAAGGGGCTCAGCAGGTTTTCTTGTTATTGCTTGTGTTCTTCTGTGGAAGATAGTGGGCATGCCATGTTGGCACCAGATTGTGTTGCAATACTTGTGAGCTGCCCCAGCACATCATTGGGTGTGTTGGTTGTTAAAGCAAATAACTTATTTCACAGTATGTTTCAACATATATGTGAGAAATACATGCAAATCTCAATCTGGCATCTACATACTGGATAACCTATCCTTGAGCTACATTATAGGTGCAATTGTAAGGAAATTGTTCCAGCATCATTACACAAATGAGAGAAAATCTGCAGATGCTGGAAATCCAAGCAACACACACAAAATGCTGCCTGACCTGCTGAGTTTCTCCAGCGTTGTGTGTGCGTTGCCAACATCTTTACCTTCTTGAAGTTAAGGAATTTCAGCTTGTCAGTGAATGGTCTAACAAATTACTATAGATATCTTATCGAAAAGATCCTGACACAATAATTAAAATGCACAGGAATGCAAGCTGCAGCCCAGTACATCACCGGTGCATCCCTCCCCACCACTGGTAGTATCAAGGCAACACCTATCAAAGATCCCCACCATCCAATCTTTGTGCAGCTACCATCAAGCAAGAGGTATAGCACCACATGCAAAGGTTCAAGAACCATTTCAAGGTCCTTTTAACCATTTGCCTCTTGAATCAATCAGCAAAACTGCAGTTTAACAATACTTTGACCACTTAGAACAAAAAAGCCTGTTTTAGTGCAGTGATCCAATTGTGTTCTTTCCTGTGAAAATTGTGTATAATTATGCTTATATGCTCTGAGCCTGCGATGTTACTGCTTGCAAGTGCTTACGTGTTCTTGTGCATATAACAAAAAACTTAACTGATGTGACACTGAAATACGAAGAGGTAAATCTTGATCAGCTATCTAAGACTTCCTTTTCCACATACTTCTGTCAATGTCTTTCTTTCAACTATTAAAATTGTACAGATGCTATCACAGGATTTATTTTCCCATGTGGGAGTTTGTGTGGATGAATCATATTTCCCACTTCTCTGATGTGGTTGATATTAGCTGAGCTCAAATGCATTTACAAATTACTTTCCAATGATCTACTTATTTGAAAAGACAAACAGTAGGTAACTTCAGTAATATGCTCAAAGCTTACTTGAAGAAATACAATGCATCAGTCACGGATCATTGGACCTGGGATACATTTTAGGAGTTATGGAATGGGAGAAGCAGCTACTTAACCTAAATGAGAATTCTAGTGCCCTCACAGTGCACTGTGTACAAATCTAAGCAGGGAATCAAACACCTTTCCAAAAACCACCTGAGCCAGAAGCTTCCTTTAGGGTTTTTAAATAAGAAAACTTTGTGAAAAGGTACTGCTTTTTCAAGGTCAAATAAAGAGTGAATGGAATCAGTTGTCTTTCTACCATGAGCATTATAAATCGAAATCCAAACTAACCTGCGCAAGAAATGATGTAAAAACAGGTTATGAACAGGAAGTGAGGTTTATGCAAAACAAACTGCATACAAAATGAACAGCATTTCTAGAGGCAGAAGAACAACCAATCTTCACAAAAAAAAATTCACCGACACTCTGAGGCTCCTGGAATTGGGATGTAAAGATTCTGTAACATTGTAACTATGCAGGGGAAGTCAATACATGAATAGACTAAATAATCCTTCCAGGTGAAACAGGAGTCCTTATTTATGCATTTGGTATGCATTTGGTGTGACCTCTACGTTGGTGAGTGCCAGCTTGAAACAGGTGACCACTTTGCCAAGCACTTGCACTGTCCCCCATGACCAAGGTTGCAGCTGTAAGCCATTTTAATTTCCTTCCCCATTCCCACACCAACTTATCTATCTTTGGGCTCCTCTACTGTCAGAGGTTAATGCAAACCAGAGGAATGGCACCTCACATTCTTCAATTTCAGGTAATTGCTTCCTTCTGAAACTTCTCTCTCTCCTCCTGATCTACCCTGTTCCTTCTACACTCCCCACTCTCCTCTTTCTTTCCCCTCCACCTACTCCATCGGCCCATTGCCCACACACTACTCCCACTTTATCCCCATCCCCATCTACTGTTACCATCCACCCTTCTAACCTCTCTTATCTGGCTCCATGCAACAACTTCCTTCCCAATCATTTTTCAACATCTGCAACTCTGTTGCTTCCATCTATCACCTGGCCATTTCCACTCCCCCTTCTTTACCTGGATTCACCTATCACATGCCACTTTACCTCTTCCTTCACCTCTTTCCACTGAAAGGTTTTGACCCCAAACATTAACCACCCATTTCCCTCCACAGATGCTAATTGATGCAATGAATTTCTCCATCAGCTTTTTCATTGTGTCAGATTCCAGTATTTGCAGTGCTCTACTTTGAATAAGTAGCTGTTCATATTCTTCAGCCTTCATTGAAATCCTCATGATGATATCAGTGAAGGCATTAGTAGCTATGTCCTGTATTAACATAACATGCCATGGTGGCATAGTGGTAGCACAATGTCCTCTGTAAGAAAGTTTGTATGTTCTTCCTGTGCGCACATGGGTTTCCTCCCATAGTCCAAAGACATCCCAGTTAGTAAATTGTCCTGTAATTACACAGGTAGGTTGCTGGATGGCGTGACTTGAATCAGAATCAGGTTTAATATCACTGCATATGTCATGAAATTTGTTGTTATACAGCAGAAATGCATTGCAATATATAATAACCGAATTACTGAAATATATTTAACAACTTTTTTTAATATACAAGTAGTGCAAAAACAGTAGTGAGTAATATTCATGAGTTCAATGTCCAAACAGAAATCTGATGGCAGAGAAAAAGCTGTTCCTGAATCATTGCGTTTTCAGGTTTCTGTACCTCCTTCTTGATGGTAGCAATGAGAAGTAGGCATGTCCTGGGTGATAGGGTCCTTAATGATGGATGTCGATTTTTTGCCCCGTTGAAGATGTTCCAGATGCTGAGGAGGGTGGTACCCACAATGGAGCTGACTGAGCTTACACCTTTCTGCAACTTGCTTCAATCCCCATACCAGAGGATGATGCAGCCAGTTAGAATGCTCTCCACAGTACATCTGCAGAAATTTGCAAATGTTTTTGATAACATACCATATCTCCTTAAACTCCTAATGAAACTTAGCTGCTGCTGTGCTTTCTTTGGAACTACATCATTATGTTGGACCCAGGATAGATCCTTCGAGATGCTGACACCCAGGAACTTGAAATTGCTCACCCTTTCCAATTCTGATCCCTCCACGAGGACTGGCATGTTCCCTCATCTTAACTTTTCTTAAGTCCATGGTCAATTCTTTGGTCTTACTGACATTGAGTGCAAGATTATTGCTGAGACGCCATTCAACTAGCTGATATATCTCGCTCCTGTACTTCTTTTCATCACCATCTGAAATTCTGCTAATAGTTGTGTTGCCAGCAAATTTATAGATGACATTTGAGCTGTGCCAAGCCACATAGTCATGGGTGTAGACCAGGGGTGGGCAAACTTTTTGACTTGTGGGCCACAAAGGGTTCTAAAATTTGACAGGGGGACTGGACCAGGAGCAGATGGACGGGAGTGTTTTGGTAATACACCTCATAAGAGAAAATAAAATATCATGGGATATGTAGAAAACATGTGCTTTAATTTCAATTGAAAATGTACAAATGCATGACAACAAAATATCTGTCTTTGAAGTCCCATGGTATTTAGCTATTTATTGAAATGACTTTTAAAACACTGAAAATTAAATGAATAAAATACAGCTTTTTTAAATAGTAACAGTTATTATTTTAAAGCACTGAAAATTCTGTTATCCTTCAAGATATTATCATCATCACTCTCCTCCTGACTGTCTTTATTTCAAAAACCGTAGGAGATGCAGGTCTACTTGTCCTGCTCCTTCTTATTCAATTGTCCCCTGTGCCAAAACTCAACAACGACCAGCACAAGAACAGAACAGTGACAGCGCGCCAGTATGCGGAGCGCGTTATTAGATCTGGAGTGCATTTTTTATTTTGAGAACGTACGTGCACCTGCGCACTACTCATGTCCATCACTTAACAGAAATGACATGTAACATGTAAGGCTTATTGAAAAAAATATTTTCAAATGCATTTTTTACATAACACAACGAAGAAACTTATTTTTAATTTCAGTGGGAACAGTGTTGTTGGTCTCCCTTTTTAGCCAGCGCATCAAAGTCTGGATTTAGTTTTGTTGTGGCGATCCTCAGGATGGATCTGAGGTGTTGGTCAATTAACTTGGATCTGTGGCTGGCTTTATTGATGTTCATGACGCTGAACGCCTGTTCACACAAATAGGTCGAGCTGAACAAAGAGTAAAGCGCAAATGTGGAGTATACGCTGCACCTCAACAAAGGTCAATATATATAGGAGTGCGTCATCTATTGGGAAAACGCCAGAATTGCAGGGAAAAAACGTTAACAAGGTTTATTAATATAATTTCATCAAGTTCTGCGGGCCGGATTAAAAAGCTTAACGGGCCGCATATGGCCCCCGGGCTGTAGTTTGCCCATGCCTGGTGTAGACAGAGAAGGTAGTAGGCTAAGCACGTATGCTTGAGGTGCAACAGCGTTGATAATCAGCAAGGTGAAGATGTTAATTTCAATCTGCACAGACTGTGGTCTTCTGGTAAGGACGCTAAGGATGCAGTTGCAGAGGGAGAAATAGAGGCCGAGCTCTTGCAGCTTTTTCAAAGGTTTATTCCATGCTGTGCTTCTAAATTAACATTCACAACCTTCTAGATTACTGCCACCTCATCCATGGCTGACAATGATGCAAATATCTCAGCTAGGGCTCTTGCAATATCTTTTCTACCCTTTCTCAGTGTTCTTGGATAATCCTACAAGGCCCTGGAGATTTCATACATTTCAGGATGTCCGGCACCACCTATTGCAATACAGACCACTTCCAAGACTTCGCCATTAACTTGTCCAACAGCGAGGAAATATTCATGAAAGAGATGTTGCACTTTGGGTGGACAAAGCAGGGTAGAACTTTCACAGTGAGAAATGTGGAGGAGTGCAGTAGACAGAGGGATCTAGAAATACAAATCTATAATTCCTTAAGAATGGCATCACAGGTTGATAGGGTCGTACAGAAAGCTTTTAAAACACATTGACCTTCATAGGTCAAAGTACTGAGTACAGGAGTTGGGATGTTATGTTGAAGTAGCACAGGACATTGGAAAGT